>NC_092107.1:38024842-38139842 GCF_045679555.1 Salvelinus alpinus
GAAGAGGAAAACACGACTGAAGAGGAAAACACTACTGAAGAGGAAAACACGACTGAAGAGGAAAACACTACTGAAGAGGAAAACACGACTGAAGAGGAAAACACTACTGAAGAGGAAAACACTACTGAAGAGGAAAACACTACTGAAGAGGAAAACACTACTGACGAGGAAAACACTACTGACGAGGAAAACACGACTGAAGAGGAAAACACGACTGAAGAGGAAAACACGACTGAAGTTCGGCCAACACATTACCAGTAGTACTCGCGCTTAAAAAAACTCTCAACCATTGTTACTCTCCTATTCGGGATGGCTACAAGGCCCTTTGGCAAATCAGATCACGATTCCATTCTGCTCCACCCTTCCTACAGGCAGAAACTCAAAAAGGAAGAACCCATACTAAGGTCTACACAACACTGGTCTGACCAATCGGAATCCATGCTTCAAGATTGTTTTGATCATGCAGACTGGGATACGTTCCGGGTTGCCTCTGGGAATAACATTGACGTATACACTGACACGGTTACTGAGTTCATCAGGAAGTGAATAGGGGATGTTATTCCCATTGTGACTATTAAAGCCTATCCAAAATGAAAACAGTGGATAGATGGCAGTATTCACGCAAAGTGACTGGGAATATGTTTGAATACAGACAGTCCAGTTACGCATAAGGCAATTTAACAGGCAAAAAGTCAGTACAGAGACAAAATGGAGTCGCAATTCAACGGCTCAGACACGAGACGCATGTGGCAGGGTCTCACGGACTACGAAGGGAAGTCGAGCAACGTTGCAGACACCGACGTCTTGCTCCCAGACAAGCTAAACACCTTCTTCGCCCGCTTTGAGGATAACAAAGTGCCAACAACGCGGGCCACTTCCGAAGACTGTGGGCTCTCCTTCTCCGTGGCCGATGTGAGTAAGACATTTAAGCGTCTTAACCCTTGCAAGGCTGCCGGCAAAGACGGCATCCCTAGCCGCGTCCAATTTGCTGGAGTGTTTACGTACATATTCAATCTCTCCCTATACCAGTCTGCTGTTCCCACTTGCTTCAAGATGTCCACCATTGTTTCTGTACCCAAGATAGTGAAGGTAATTGAACTAAATTACTATCACTCCGTAGCACTCACTTCTGTCATCAAGAGAGACTCTTTGAGACTAGTCAAGGATCCTATCAACGACACCTTACCTGTCACCTACTGCAATTTGCATGCCACCCCAATAGATACACAGATGATGCAATCACCATCACACTGCACACTGCCCTATCCCATCTGGACAAGATGAATACCTATGTAAGAATGCTGTTCATTGACTACAGCTCAGCATTCAACACCATAGTACCCTCCAAGCTCACCATTAAGCTCAGGGCCCTGGGTCTGAACCCCGCCCTGTGCAACTGGGTCCTGGACTTCCTGACGGGCCGCCCCCAGGTGGTGAAGGTAGGAAACAACACCTCCACTTCACTGATCCTCAACACTGGAGCCCCACAACGTGTGTGCTCAGCCCCCTCCTGCACTCCCTGTTCACCCA
The DNA here is from genome assembly GCF_045679555.1 of Salvelinus alpinus. Classification (NCBI taxonomy): domain Eukaryota; kingdom Metazoa; phylum Chordata; class Actinopteri; order Salmoniformes; family Salmonidae; genus Salvelinus; species Salvelinus alpinus. Next base: position 38,026,373 of record NC_092107.1, read on the forward strand.
TGACTTCATGGCCACGCACACCTCCAACTCAATCATCAATTTTGCAGACGACACAACGGTGGCAGGCCTGATTAGCAACAGTGGTGAGAAAGGGAGGAGGTGAGAGCCCTGGCTGAGTGTTGCCATGAAAATAACCTCTCCCTCAAAATCAACGAATTGAAGAAGCTGATCATGGACTTCAGGAGACAGCAGAGGGAGCACACCCCCATCCACATTGACGGGGCCGTGGTGGAAAAGGTGAAAAGCTTAACGTTCCTCTGTGTACCCATTAAAGACAATCTGAAATGGTCCACCCACACAGAAAGTGTGCTGAAGAAGGCGCAACAGCACCTCTTCAACTTTTACAAATGCATCATTGAGAGCATCCTGTCAGGCTGTACCACCGCCTGGTACTGCAACAGCACCGTCTGCAACCGCAGGGCTCTCCAGAGGGTGGTGAGGTCTGCCCAACGCATCACCGGGTACACACTGCCTGTCCTCCAGGACATCTTCAGACCCTTTATGTTCTCCACATATTGTTACCTTACAGCTTTTTTATCAATTTTTTTGAAAATATTTTTTTCCTCATCAATCTACACATAATACCCCATAATGACAAAGCGAAAACATTTTTTTTCATACATTTTGGCAAATGTATTTATATAAGTGTTCAGAACCTCAGAGCCTTGAGACTCAAAATTAACCTCAGATGCATCCTATTTCCATTGATCATCTTTGGGCTGTTTCTGCAACTTGGTTGGAGCCCACCTGTGGTAAATGTAATTAATTGGACATGATTTGGAAAGGTACACACCTGTCTATATAAGGTCCTACAGTTGACAGTGCATGTCAGAGAAAAAACCAAGCCATGCGGTCGAAGGAATTGTCCGTAGAGCTCCGAGACAGGATTGTGTCGAGGCACAGATCTTGGGAAGGGTACCAAAATGTCTTCAGCATTGAAGGTGCCCAAAAACAGTGGTCTCCATCGTTCTTAAATGGAAGAAGTTTGGAATCACCAAGACTCTTCCTAGAGCTGGCCGCCCAGCCAGACTGAACACTCAGGGGACAGAGAGATCCCTGATGAAAACCTGGTCCAGAGCGCTCAGGACCTCAGACTGGGCGCGAAGGTTCACCTTCCAACAGGACAATGACCCGAAGAACACAGCCAAGACAACGCAGGAGTGGCTTCCTTGAGTGGCCCAGCCAGAGCCCGGACCTGAACCCGATCGAACATCTCTGGAGAGACCTTAAAATAGCTGTGCAGCGACGCTCCCCATTCAACCTGACAGATCTTGAGAGGATCTGCAGAGAAGAATGGGAGAAACTCCGCAAATACAGGTGTGCCAAGCTTGTAGCATCATACCCAAAGAAATACTGAGTAAAGGGTCTGAATACTTATACATTCGCTAACATTTCATAAAAACAGTTTTTCCTTTGTCATTATGGGGTTCTGTGTGTAGATTGATGTTGAAGAAAAAAAAACAATTTAATCCATTTTAGAATAAGGCTGTAACGTAAGAAAAGGTGGAAAAAGTCAAGGGGTCTGAATACTTTCTCAATGCACTGTAACCCTGGACTCAGACATTGATCGCTCTGATATAGCTATATTTCTTAATTCCATTATTTTACTGTTAGATTTGTTTGTTTTGTTGTGTATTGTTAGTTATTACTGCGCTGTTGGATCTAGGAACACAAGCATTTCGAGAAACACCCGCAATAACATCTGCTAAATATGTTCATGTGATCAATAACATCTGTTAAATATGTTCATGTGATCAATAACATCTGTTAAATATGTTCATGCGACCAGTAACATCTGCTAAATATGTTAATGTGACCAATACATTTTTCTTTGATTTGAGTACCATTACATTGAACATTTACATTTCAGTCATTTAGCAGACAGTCATTCTGCGAACGACTGAAAAACATTGTTCTATATCCTATCAGAACACCTGCAGCTGAAGTGACAACAGTGTTGTTTCATGCCCTGGACACAGAAAGTTCTTTGGCAGGGATTGTTGTTGTTTACTCAGTCTGGTCCAGAAGGAGAAAAGCATGTGACTCTTTTCAGTGTGTGCTGTGCAGTATTGTCTCCAATGATGTAAGTTATATACTGTACATTCTGTCAGAAGGACATATGCTAACACGTTGCAAAGTGTCCTCACACGTTCACATAAATATACATAGATTAATGAATATATGACTGAATGCATATGGCCAGGCACATAAAGTGTGTGTGTGAATGTGTGAGTTGTCCTCACCCATAGCGTTGCTGTTCAGCAGTAGTACACCGTGAGCATCGGCGGTCGTCTCTAGACCCATATAGAAGGGATGCACACCATAGCCATTCAACTTATACTGTACCGGGAGAGATAGAGAGAGAGAGAGATTAAAAATTATGCATTAGATCAGAGAGTCACAGAGTTAATTTGAGTGGAGGCACAGATAGAGACTGGTTACTGAGTTCCCTCTGTGGAGGCAGAGAGAGAGACTGGATACTGAGTTCCCTCTGTGGAGGCAGAGAGAGGGACTGGATACTGAGTTCCCTCTGTGGAGGCAGAGAGAGGGACTGGATACTGAGTTCCCTCTGTGGAGGCAGAGAGCGAGACTGGTTACTGAGTTCCCTCTGTGGAGGCAGAGAGAGAGACTGGATACTGAGTTCCCTCTGTGGAGGCAGAGATATAGATTGGATGCTGAGTTCCCTCTGTGGAGAAAAAGATAGATATTGCATACTGAGTTCCCTTTGTGAAGGAAGCGATAGAGAAAGGTTACTGAGATCCCTCTGTGGAGGCAGAGATAGAGACAGGTTACTGAGATCCCTCTGTGGAGGCAGAGATAGAGACAGGTTACTGAGATCCCTCTGTGGAGGCAGAGATAGAGACAGGTTACTGAGATCCCTCTGTGGAGGCAGAGATAGAGACAGGTTACTGAGATCCCTCTGTGGAGGCAGAGATAGAGACATGTTACCACTGGGAATATCAAAGTCATTACTACCTGTTCCATGACAAAAAGGAACGTGTTCATGTTTAATGTGATGGCTCTGAGGTATGTCTCTGTCTGTGTGTGTGTGTGTGTGTGTGTGTGTGTGTGTGTGTGTGTGTGTGTGTGTGTGTGTGTGTGTGTGTGTGTGTGTGTGTGTGTGTGTGTGTGTGTGTGTGTGTGTGTGTGTGTGTGTGTGTGTGTGTGTGTGTGTCTGTGTGTGTGTGTGTGTGTGTGTCTCTGGGACCTGGTGGCATTAGGACGTGGCATGATGTCACGAGTCAGAAGAGAAAGGTTGTTAGCTCTAACAAGGACTGACAGCTAATGACGACACACACAATCACACAAAAACGCACGAGCACACCCACACACCCACACACACACACACACACACAGACACACACACACACACACACACACACAGAGACACACACATAGGAGAGGCTCAAGAGGGGAACATACACACTGCAGTACCATGTGGAGTTGTCATAACAATTAAACAGGATGAAGCAGCCATGAGCAGACTTCTTGGCCCTGCGTGGGCATTATGAATGTCATCATTATACTGCTCCATCTGGTCAAATGCCAACAGACACTGATAGGAAGTTTTCAATGAAATATAATGTCTACTGTGTTTGGGACCGTGTGTGTGCGTCAGTGCATGTGTGTGTGTGTGAGTGACTCACCCCAGGAGGCTGGTCCTTAGTGAACATGCCCCAGGTATTATAGTTGAGATCGTGTTTGTATGAGGTGTGTTCTGTCTCTCCAAAGCCGTAGACATAATCTGAAGACAGACGTGTTGACACCTGGATGAACAGATCTGAGAAGGTAAAGCCTGGCAACGCAGAGTCCCATCTGAGAGAGAGAGAGAGAGAGAGAGAGAGAGAGAGAGAGAGAGAGAGAGAGAGAGAGAGAGAGAGAGAGAGAGAGAGAGAGAGAGAGAGAGAGAGAGAGCGAGAGCGAGAGAGAGAGAGAGAGAGCGAGAGCGAGAGCGAGAGAGAGAGAGAGAGAGAGAGAGAGAGAGAGAGAGAGAGAGAGAGAGAGAGAGAGAGAGAGAGAGAGCGAGAGCGAGAGAGAGAGAGAGAGAGAGACAGAGACAGAGACAGAGATTTTTATTCATCCTTCACCAGCATGGTCATTGTTTGTACCCCATTCTCAGATCTATGGTGGTGTTAGCATCCAGTGACTGTGGCTATGAGGGAGGTCACTTACATTAATGTGCCAGTGCTCTTTCTGGTGACCTGGATGCCAAAAGGCTGTTTTTGGACCTGGACGATATAAAGTCTCTTGTTCTCATCTGTCTCTGGTGTGGAGGGGACATTAAGGGGGACAGGAACCTCAAATCGCTTATTTGTAGGGTCATAGATCTAGAGAGAGAGAGAGAGAAAGACACAGATAGAAAGATAGAGAGAGAGAAAGACAGAGAGAGAGAGACAGAGAGAGAGAGAGAGAGACAGAGAGAGAGAGAGCGATGAGAGCCATGTGACACTAACTGAGTCATTCCAATCTTTCAGTCAAAGGAGGGAAGGAACCTTAAACTGCAGCAGGTCTGCACTGTGGAATTTGATCTCCACTCTGAGAAGGTTTATGTCTGGAGATTCCGGTCTTCCGCTGCTCCGGAGCCCAGCGTTCCGCGTGATGTTGAAGCTCCAGCCGGAAGGTTGCTCTGTCACCGTGGTAGCGGTGTAACCATAGTCCTCAGGGTAGTAACACCACGGGACGCCTTCATTGGCAGACGCCTGGTCAGGAGAGAGACATTAAAAGTATCAACATGGGTGTTTTGATTAAATACCTCTGGAGGAACTGAGTGTGTGTGTGTGTGTGCGCGCGTGCGTGCGTGTGTGTGTGTGTGTGCGTGCGTGTGTGTGGGGGGTGTGTGTGGGTGTGTGTGTATTTGAGACCCACCCCCCAGATGCAGCCCCTGGCCCGACACTTGGTCTCGTCACTGTCGGGCTCTGGGTAGCAGTCAAAGCGCTGGGTCTCTGGCGTTGGATCTCTGTCCTGGTCCCATCGCACGGTGTAGTTCTGACCCAGAGTCAGATTCAAATCTCTCAGATACAACACCTAGGACCAAGAGAGGAGGGGGGAGGGAAGTGGGAGATAGGTGACAGAGATGGGTGGGGGGACAAAGTGAGAGACAGAGAGTATATTTAAGCAATAAGTCATGATGGGGTGTGGAATATGGCCAATATACCACGGCTAAGGGCTGTTCTTATGCATTAATATGGAGTTGCTCCCTGCTTTGCTGCTATAAAAGCCTCCACTCTTCTGGGAAGACTTTCCACTAGATGCTGGAACATTGCTTTGGGGACTCACTTCCATTCAGCCACAAGAGCATTAGTGAGGTCGGGCACTGATGTTGGACGATTAAGCCTGGCTTGCAGTCGGCTTTACAATTCATCCCAAACGTGTTGGATGGGGTTGAAGTTCTTCCACAACGATCTCGACAAACCGTTTCTGTATGAACCTCGCTTTGTGCTCGGGGGCTTTGTCATGCTGAAACAGAAAAGGGCCTTCCCCAAAACTGTTGCCACAAAGTTGGAAGCACAGAATAGTCTAGAAGGTCATTGTATGCTGTAGCGTTAAGATTTCCCTTTACTGGAACTAAGGAGCCAGAACCATGAAAACAGACCCAGACCATTATTCCTCCTCCACCAAACTTTACAGTTGGCACTATGCATTTGGGCAGGTAGCGTTGTCCTGGCCACCGCCAAACCCAGATTCGTCCATCGGACTGCCAGATGGAGAAGAGTGATTCATTACTCCAGAAAATGTGAGTCCAATGGTGGGAAGCTTTACACCACTCAAGCCGACGTTTGGCATTGCGCACGGTGGTCTTAGGCTTGTGTGCGGCTGCTCGGCCATGGAAACCCATTTCATGAAACTCCCGACGAACAGTTATTTTGCTGACGTTGCTCCCAGAGGCAGTTTGGAACTTGGTAGTGAGTGTTGCAACCGAGGAAAGAAGCAGGAGCTTGTGTGGCCTACCACTTTGCGGCTGAGCCGTTGTTGCTCTACATTTTTTTAAATGAACCTATTTTTAACTAGGCAAGTCAGTTAAGAACAAATTCTTATTTAAAATGATGGCCTACTGGGGAAAAGTGGGTTAACTGCCTTGTTCAGGGGTAGAACAACAGATTTTTACTTTGTCAGCTCAGTGATTCGATACAGCAACCTTTCGGTTACTGGCCCAACGCTCTAACCACTAGGCTACCTGCCGCCCTGAATTATCAGTGCTTAAAGTTGACCGGGGCAGCTCTAGCAGGGCAGAAACTTGACAAACTGACCTGTTGGAAAGGTGGCATCCTATGAGCTCTTCAGTAAGGCCGTTCTAATGCCAATGTTTCGCTATGGAGATTGCATGGCTGTGTGCACGATTTAATACAACTGTCAGCAATGAGTGTGGCTGAAATAGACGAATCCCAGTAAAGAAAATTCCTCCTGACAGGTTAAACTGTAGGTAACCCTGGTCTGTCTGAGATATAGCTAACACTTTCACCTACCTACCACCACCATTTTCGTACCTCTATCATCCATACCTACCACCACCATGTTAGTAGCTACCTCTATCATCCATACCTACCACCATGTTAGTAGCTACCTCTATCATCCATACCTACCTTCCACCATGTTAATACCTCTATCATCCATACCTACCTACCTACCTACCTACAACCATGTTAGTAGCTACCTCTATCATCCATACCTACCTACCACCATGTTAGTAGCTACCTATATCATACTTACCTTTCTTCCTACCACCATGGTAGAAGCTACCTCTATCATCCATACCTACCTACCACCATGTTAATAGCTACCTCTATCATACCTACCTACCAACCTACCACCATGGTGGAAGCTACCGCTATCATACCTACCTACCTACCTGCCACCATGTTAATAGCTAACTATATCATACCTACCTACCACCATGGTAGAAGTTACCGCTATCATACCTACCTACCTACCACCATGTTAATAGCTATCTCTATCATACCTACCTACCTACCTACCCACCTACCTACCTACCACCATGTTAATAGCTACCTCTATCATACCTACCTACCTACCACCATGGTAGAAGTTACCGCTATCATACCTACCTACCTACCACCATGTTAATAGCTACCTCTATCATACCTACCTACCTACCTACCTACCACCATGGTAGAAGCTACAGCTATCATAACTACCTACATACCACCATGTTAATAGCTACCTATATCATACCTACCTACCTACCTACCACCATGGTAGAAGCTACAGCTATCATAACTACCTACCTACCACCATGTTAATAGCTACCTCTATCATCCATATCTACCTACATACCACCATGGTGGAAGCTACCGCTATCATACCTACCTACCTACCTACCACCATGTTAATAGCTAACTATATCATACCTACCTACCACCATGGTAGAAGTTACCGCTATCATACCTACCTACCTACCTACCTACCACCATGTTAATAGCTACCTATATCATACCTACCTACCTACATACCTACCACCATGGTAGAAGCTACAGCTATCATACCTACCTACCTACCTACCACCATGTTAATAGCTACCTCTATCACACCTACCTACCTACCTACCTACTACCATGGTAGAAGCTACCGCTATCATACCTACCTACCTGCCACCATGTTAATAGCTACCTCTATCATACCTACCTACCTACCTACCACCATGGTAGAAGCTACAGCTATCATACCTACCTACCTACCACCATGGTAATAGCTACCTCTATCATACCTACCTACCTACCTACCGACCGACCGACCGACCTACCTACCTACCTACCTACCTACCTACCTACCTACCACCATGGTAGAAGCTACAGCTATCATAACTACCTACCTACCACCTTGTTAATAGCTACCTATATCATACCTACCTACCTACCTACCACCATGGTAGAAGCTACAGCTATCATAACTACCTACCTACCACCATGTTAATAGCTACCTCTATTATCCATATCTACCTACCTACCACCATGGTGGAAGCTACCGCTATCATACCTACCTACCTACCACCATGTTAATAGCTAACTATATCATACCTACCTACCACCATTGTAGAAGTTACCGCTATCATACCTACCTACCTACCTACCTACCACCATGTTAATAGCTACCTATATCATACCTACCTACCTACCACCATGTTAATAGCTACCTATATCATACCTACCTACCTACATACCTACCACCATGGTAGAAGCTACAGCTATCATACCTACCTACCTACCTACCACCATGTTAATAGCTACCTCTATCACACCTACCTACCTACCTACCTACCTACTACCATGGTAGAAGCTACCGCTATCATACCTACCTACCTGCCACCATGTTAATAGCTAGGTCTATCATACCTACCTACCTACCTACCTACCTAACACCATGGTAGAAGCTACAGCTATCATACCTACCTACCTAACACCATGGTAATAGCTACCTCTATCACACCTACCTACCTACCACCCTACCTACCTACCTACCACCATGGTAGAAGCTACAGCTATCATACATACCTACCTACCTACCTACCTACCACCATGTTAATAGCTACCTCTATCATCCATATCTACCTACCTACCACCATGGTAGAACCATGGTAGAACCATTCCACCATGGTAGAACCTACCGCTACCGCTATGGTAGGTTCTATGGTAGAACCTTCCATGTTAATAGCTACCTACCTACCTACCACCATGTTAGTAGCGACCTCTATCATACCTACCTACCACCATGGTAGAATATACCTCTATCATATCTATCTACCACCATGTTAATACCTCTATCATACCTACCACCATGTTAGTACCACTATCATACCTACCTACCACCATGTTAATACCTCTATCATACCTACCACCATGTTAATACCTCTATCATACCTACCTACCACCATGTTAGTACCTCTATCATACCTACCACCATGTTAGTACCACTATCATACCTACCTACCACCATATTAGTACCTCTATCATACCTACCACCATGTTAATACCTCTATCATACCTACCACCATGTTAGTACCTCTATCATACCTACCTACCACCATGTTAATACCTCTATCATACCTATCACCATGTTAATACCTCTATCATACCTACCACCATGTTAGTACCTCTATCATACCTACCACCATGTTAATACCTCTATCATACCTACCACCATGTTAATACCACTATCATACCTACCTACCACCATGTTAGTACCTCTATCATACCTACCACCATGTTAGTACCTCTATCATACCTACCTACCACCATGTTAGTACCTCTATCATACCTACCACCATGTTAGTACCACTATCATACCTACCTACCACCATGTTAATACCTCTATCATACCTACCACCATGTTAGTACCTCTATCATACCTACCACCATGTTAGTACCACTATCATACCTACCACCATGTTAGTACCACTATCATACCTACCCCCATGTTAATACCTCTATCATACCTACCTACCACCATGTTAATACCTCTATCATACCTACCACCATGTTAATACCTCTATCATACCTACCACCATGTTAATACCTCTATCATACCTACCACCATGTTAGTACCTCTATCATACCTACCTACCACCATGGTAGTACCTCTATCATACCTACCACCATGTTAGTACCACTATCATACCTACCTAACACCATGTTAATACCTCTATCATACCTACCACCATGTTAGTACCTCTATCATACCTACCACCGTGTTAGTACCACTATCATATGTACCACCATGTTAGTCCCTCTATCATACCTACCTACCACCATGTTAGTACCTCTATCATACCTACCACCATGTTAGTACCACTATCATATGTACCACCATGTTAGTACCTCTATCATACCTACCACCATGTTAGTACCACTATCATACCTACCACCATGTTAATACCTCTATCATACCTACCACCATGTTAGTACCTCTATCATATCTACCACCATGTTAGTACCTCTATCATACCTACCACCATGTTAGTACCTCTATCATACCTGCCACCATGTTAATACCTCTATCATACCTACCACCATGTTAATACCTCTATCATATGTACCACCATGTTAATACCTCTATCATATGTACCACCATGTTAGTACCTCTATCATATCTACCACCATGTTAATACCTCTATCATACCTACCACCATGTTAGTACCACTATCATACCTACCTACCACCATGTTAGTACCTCTATCATACCTACCACCATGTTAATACCTCTATCATACCTACCTACCACCATGTTAGTACCTCTATCATACCTACCACCATGTTAGTACCACTATCATACCTACCTACCACCATGTTAGTACCTCTATCATACCTACCACCATGTTAATACCTCTATCATACCTACCACCATGTTAGTACCTCTATCATACCTACCTACCACCATGTTAATACCTCTATCATACCTACCACCATGTTAATACCTCTATCATACCTACCACCATGTTAGTACCTCTATCATACCTACCACCATGTTAATACCTCTATCATACCTACCACCATGTTAATACCTCTATCATACCTACCACCATGTTAATACCTCTATCATACCTACCACCATGTTAATACCTCTATCATACCTACCACCATGTTAGTACCTCTATCATACCTACCACCATGTTAGTACCACTATCATACCTACCACCATGTTAATACCTCTATCATACCTACCACCATGTTAATACCTCTATCATACCTACCACCATGTTAATACCTCTATCATACCTACCACCATGTTAGTACCTCTATCATACCTACCTACCACCATGCTAATACCTCTATCATACCTACCACCATGTTAATACCTCTATCATACCTACCTACCACCATGTTAGTACCTCTATCATATGTACCACCATGTTAGTACCTCTATCATACCTACCACCATGTTAGTACCACTATCATACCTACCTACCACCATGTTAATACCTCTATCATACCTACCACCATGTTAATACCTCTATCATACCTACCTACCACCATGTTAGTACCTCTATCATACCTACCACCATGTTAGTACCTCTATCATACATACCTACCACCATGTTAATACCTCTATCATACCTACCACCATGTTAATACCTCTATCATACCTACCACTATGTTAATACCTCTATCATACCTACCACCATGTTAGTACCTCTATCATACCTACCTACCACCATGTTAGTACCACTATCATACCTACCACCGTGTTAGTACCTCTATCATACCTACCACCATGTTAGTACCTCTATCATACATACCTACCACCATGTTAGTACCACTATCATACCTACCTACCACCATGTTAGTACCACTATCATATCTACCACCATGTTAGTACCACTATCATACCTACCTACCACCATGTTAATACCTCTATCATACCTACCACCATGTTAATACCTCTATCATACCTACCACTATGTTAATACCTCTATCATACCTACCACCATGTTAGTACCTCTATCATACCTACCTACCACCATGTTAGTACCACTATCATACCTACCACCGTGTTAGTACCTCTATCATACCTACCTACCACCATGTTAGTACCTCTATCATATGTACCACCATGTTAGTACCTCTATCATACCTACCTACCACCATGTTAATACCTCTATCATACCTACCACCATGTTAATACCTCTATCATATGTACCACCATGTTAGTACCTCTATCATACCTACCTACCACCATGTTAGTACCTCTATCATAAGTACCACCATGTTATTACCTCTATCATACCTACCTACCACCATGTTAGTACCTCTATCATACCTACCACCATGTTAATACCTCTATCATATGTACCACCATGTTAGTACCTCTATCATACCTACCTAACACCATGTTAGTACCTCTATCATATGTACCACCATGTTAGTACCTCTATCATACCTACCTACCACCATGTTAGTACCTCTATCATACCTACCACCATGTTAATACCTCTATCATATGTACCACCATGTTAGTACCTCTATCATACCTACCTACCACCATGTTAGTACCTCTATCATATGTACCACCATGTTAGTACCTCTATCATACCTACCACCATGTTAGTACCTCTATCATACCTACCACCATGTTAGTACCTCTATCATACCTACCTATCACCATGTTAATACCTCTATCATACATTTACATTTACATTTAAGTCATTTAGCAGACGCTCTTATCCAGAGCGACTACCACCATGTTAATACCTCTATCATACCTACCACCATGTTAGTACCTCTATCATACCTACCTACCACCATGTTAATACCTCTATCATACCTACCACCATGTTAATACCTCTATCATACCTACCACCATGTTAGTACCACTATCATACCTACCACCATGTTAATACCTCTATCATACCTACCACCATGTTAGTACCTCTATCATACCTACCACCATGTTAGTACCTCTATCATACCTACCACCATGTTAGTACCTCTATCATACCTACCACCATGTTAGTACCTCTATCATACCTACCACCATGTTAGTACCACTATCATACCTACCACCATGTTAGTATCACTATCATACCTACCACCATGTTAGTACCTCTATCATACCTACCTACCACCATGTTAATACCTCTATCATACATACCACCATGTTAGTACCTCTATCATACCTACCACCATGTTAATACCTCTATCATACCTACCTACCACCATGTTAATACCACTATCATACCTACCTACCACCATGTTAGTACCTCTATCATACCTACCACCATGTTAGTACCTCTATCATACCTACCACCATGTTAGTACCTCTATCATACCTACCTACCACCATGTTAATACCTCTATCATACCTACCTACCACCATGTTAGTACCTCTATCATACCTACCACCATGTTAGTACCTCTATCATACCTACCACCATGTTAATACCACTATCATACCTACCACCATGTTAGTACCTCTATCATACCTACCACCATGTTAATACCTCTATCATACCTACCACCATGTTAGTACCTCTATCATACCTACCTACCACCATGTTAATACCTCTATCATACCTACCACCATGTTAGTACCTCTATCATACCTACCACCATGTTAATACCTCTATCATACCTACCACCATGTTAGTACCTCTATCATACCTACCACCATGTTAGTACCACTATCATACCTACCTACCACCATGTTAGTACCTCTATCATACCTACCACCATGTTAATACCTCTATCATACCTACCACCATGTTAATACCTCTATCATACCTACCACCATGTTAATACCTCTATCATACCTACCACCATGTTAGTACCTCTATCATACCTACCACCATGTTAATACCTCTATCACACCTACCTACCACCATGTTAGTACCTCTATCATACCTACCTACCACCATGTTAATACCTCTATCATACCTACCACCATGTTAATACCTCTATCATACCTACCACCATGTTAGTACCTCTATCATACCTACCACCATGTTAATACCTCTATCATACCTACCTACCACCATGTTAGTACCTCTGTCATACCTACCTACCACCATGTTAATACCTCTATCATACCTACCACCATGTTAGTACCTCTATCATACCTACCTACCACCATGGTAATACCTCTATCATACCTACCACCATGTTAGTACCTCTATCATACCTACCACCATGTTAATACCTCTATCATACCTACCTACCACCATGTTAGTACCTCTATCATACCTACCTACCACCATGTTAATACCTCTATCATACCTACCACCATGTTAATACCTCTATCATACCTACCACCATGTTAGTACCTCTATCATACCTACCACCATGTTAATACCTCTATCATACCTACCTACCACCATGTTAGTACCTCTATCATACCTACCTACCACCATGTTAATACCTCTATCATACCTACCTACCACCATGTTAGTACCTCTATCATACCTACCTACCACCATGTTAATACCTCTATCATACCTACCACCATGTTAATACCTCTATCATACCTACCACCATGTTAGTACCACTATCATACCTACCTACCACCATGTTAATACCTCTATCATACCTACCTACCACCATGTTAATACCTCTATCATACCTACCACCATGTTAGTACCTCTTTCCTGACCATAATGTAGAAAATTTACTTCCATATCTTCCTCTGGAAGACTAACCTTGAACTGAATTATGTGAATGTGTCCTCTCCTGCTGCTTATGTTGGGCTTGGATTCTCACCAAGGTAAGATAAATACAGCGAGATAGTAGTGATAGGCAGTTCTCTCAAGGTCCTCCGCTCCACTGTATCTGTGAGAGTCATGTATGTTGGGTAGCAACAGCAGCCTTGGTTACCTGCTTGATGGTATCATATTTGAAAGTAGATACGACGACATTGTTGTTGTTGTGGGTAACATTGACAGTCACGGGGGGACTGGAGACTCCCAACACGGTGATGTTCTCAAACTTCAGGTTGTTTGGGTCAATGTACCCAGAATGCATCACCTGGATGGTCAACTCGCCCTGAGTGAGAACATACAGTAGAATGAGGTTACACCTAGACACTGATCTTAGGTAAGATTTGACTTGTTTTGGTATTATTAATAACATCTACTTACATTGTTAACAGAGAACTGGTAGTGCATGTAGTTGCCAGTTTCAACAGTATCTGAGGGAGAGAGAGAGAGAGAGAGAGAGAGAGAGAGAGAGAGAGAGAGAGAGAGAGAGAGAGAGAGAGAGAGAGAGAGAGAGAGAGAGAGAGAGAGAGAGAGAGAGAGAGAGAGAGAGAGAGAGAGAGAGCGAGAGAGAGCGAGAGCGAGAGCGAGAGCGAGAGCGAGAGAGAGAGAGAGAGAGAGAGAGAGAGAGAGAGAGAGAGAGAGAGAGAGAGAGATTAATTATGAAAGCAAGTCCTCATCTTACGAATAAACACTTGTTTGGTTACTACATGATTCCATATGTGTTATTTTATAGTGTTGATGTCTTCTCTATTATTCTACAATGTAGAAAATAGTCAAAACAATTAAGAAAAACCCTTGAATGAGTAGGTGTGTTCAAACTTTTAACTGGTACTGTATATGCCCCCCCCCCCCCCCCCCACTTCTAAACTAAAGTTGTGCCCCCACACACAAACATCTATGCACACAAACACACACACAAACACACACACGTAGACACACACATACACACTAACTCCGTCTGACTTGTTGAAATACCTCGAGAGTCTCCGTCATCCCAGAATAGCTCTCCTGCTGCTGTGTTGTTGTCATCGAGCGCAACGATCAGACCCATGGGGTTACGCCGACTGAGGGGAACACACACACACACACACACACACACACACACACACACACACACACACACACACACACACACACACACACACACACACACATTTTGCAGGGAACTAAAATAAAAAAGGGGAAATGAACCGCTTTGAAGTTGTTTATGAATATGTATAAACTTAGCGGTTCAAGCCCTGAATGCTGATTGGCTGAAAGCCGTGGTATATCAGACCGTATACCACGGGTATGACAAAACAGTTTATAATAGCAGACACATTATACTTAATAAGCAATCAGGACCTCAGGGGTTTGTGGTATATGGCCAATATACCACTGCTAAGGGCTGTATCCAGACACTCCTCAGACCTTATTGGTTAAGGATACTGTGCATGACTGTGCAATCATTCGTGGGTGTGTGTACCTGTAAACAGTTGTGACCGCAGGTCTCTGAATAGGTAGAATAGCGCCGCCCCTGATGTGTAAACCAAGCTTGTCTGCAGGCAGGTACATCTCAACTTGCTGCTTACGGACTGTAATTTTCTCTTCCTGATTGGTTAATGGGAAAATAATCAACTAGTTGAAAAGCACAACATAAAGTATGCCGGGCAGAAGAAATGGCAGAATAACATGTTCTCACACATACAGTAGATGTACCTGTATTGAAGAGAGAGATGGAGTGAGAGACTGAGAAATGATTGTCCTAAAGCCCCCTTGCCTATCTCTGTCCATGAGGGTATTTCGCCTTCTCATACTAAAATAGCTCACTTACACACTACAGCAGCTCAAAGAAAAATTCCAAACCTCAAATAATTTCTAACACCCTAAGGACGGAATGTTCAGACCAGCTCAGGACAATTTAGAGCACTTCTTCTCTCTCTCTCTCTCATTCTCTATTCTCCATCTGGGATATGGAGGTAGAGAAAGAGAAGGGAGTCACTAGAGCGTCTAGAAGTAATTTCAGATCGCATCGCCTCATTGTCAGTGCTAAGTAGGGCTCCACTCCTCCCCCTCCACTCCTCCCCCTCCTCAACTTGTCTTCCTCTTCCACTCCTCCCCCTTCTCCACTCCTCCCCCTCCTCAACTTGTCTTCCTCTTACACTCCTCCCCCTTCTCCACTCCTCCCCCTCCTCAACTTGTCTTCCTCCTCCTTTCTGCCCCCTCTTCTCTTCCCCCTCCTCAACTCCACCCCCTCCTCTACACCTTCCCCCCCCCAACTTTTTCCCTCCTCCTCTCCTCCCCCTCCTCAACTCGTCTTCCTCTCCTTCTCCTCCTCCCCCACCTCAACTCGTCTTCCTCTTCCACTCCTCCCCCTCCTACACTCCTCCCTCACCTCAACTCGTCTTCCTCTTCCACTCCTCCACTCCTCCCCCACCTCAACTCGTCTTCCTCTTCCACTCCTCCCCCTCCTACACTCCTCCCTCACCTCAACTCGTCTTCCTCTTCCACTCCTCCCTCTCCTACACTCCTCCCCCACCTCAACTTGTCTTCCTCCTCCTCTCCTCTCCTCTCCTCCCCTTCCTCAACTCATTTTCCTCTTCTCTTTCCTCTTATCCTATTCTCTCATTTTGTCTTCTCCTTCTACTCTCATCTCCTCCAACGTCTCTCCTCCTGTTCACCTCATCTCCTCCAACGTCTCTCCTCCTGTTCCTCTCATCTCCTCCAACGTCTCTCCTCCTGTTCCCCTCATCTCCTCCAACGTCTCTCCTCCTGTTCCCCTCATCTCCTCCAACGTCTCTCCTCCTGTTCCTCTCATCTCCTCCAACGTCTCTCCTCCTGTTCCCCTCAGTGTTTTTCTTAGTCTTTCATCTCTCCTTCTTCCTCTCCTTCTCCTCCTCCACTCCTCCCCCACCTCAACTCGTCTTCCTCTTCCACTCCTCCCCCTCCTCCACTCCTCCCTCACCTCGACTCGTCTTCCTCTTCCACTCCTCCCCCTCCTAGACTCCTCCCTCACCTCAACTCGTCTTCCTCTTCCACTCCTCCCCCACCTCAACTCGTCTTCCTCTTCCATTCCTCCCCCTCCTACACTCCTCCCTCACCTCAACTCGTCTTCCTCTTCCACTCCTCCCCCTCCTACACTCCTCCCCCACCTCAACTCGTCTTCCTCTTCCACTCCTCCCTCTCCTACACTCCTCCCCCACCTCAACTCGTCTTCCTCTTCCACTCCTCCCCCTCCTACACTCCTCCCTCACCTCAACTCGTCTTCCTCTTCCACTCCTCCCTCTCCTACACTCCTCCCTCACCTCAACTCGTCTTCCTCTTCCACTCCTCCCTCTCCTACACTCCTCCCCCACCTCAACTTGTCTTCCTCCTCCTCTCCTCTCCTCTCCTCCCCTTCCTCAACTCATTTTCCTCTTCTCTTTCCTCTTATCCTATTCTCTCATTTTGTCTTCTCCTTCTACTCTCATCTCCTCCAACGTCTCTCCTCCTGTGCCTCTCATCTCCTCCAACGTCTCTCCTCCTGTTCCTCATCTCCTCCAACGTCTCTCCTCCTGTTCCCCTCAGTGTTTTTCTTAGTCTTTCATCTCTCCTTCTTTCCTCTCCTGTCAGATACTTTTTTTACTCCTAATTGACTGCACCGCACCGCACCCCATCCTCCTCCCACCCCCCTAACCTCATTGGACCCATCAGGACAAGGCGCAGCAGCGAGGCAACCAATCTAAACTCTCATCTGATCAGAAGCTCTTTACACAGCTGCGTGATGCCCAAATAAGGTCCCGCAGGATCTCAACACCTCTTTAATCTATGAGACAGGGAGTTTCTCTTTCTAGTGTCTCTGTGTCTCCTCTGTCCTTCTTCCTACATATTTCCTCCTTATCGCTATCCCTCTGGATCTGAATGATATAGTACAGCAGTGGTTCTCTTCTCCAGTGTACTTTATGTAAAGGTCTTGTAAATAGTATTTTCCTTATTCATGTCTTTCTAGGAAGGAAGCAAGATGTAGTAAACAGAAAGCTCACCGTTTCATAGTCAAACCACACAGCATCTGGGATGTAGGCTTGGATCCGCTCCACCCCCTGCAGAAATCAACCAATCACACATTAGCAAGGGCAAGGGCAAAACAAACACCAAATGAGGTAATTGGTTGAGCAGACTTCTCCCTATTTCTCTTCACACAACATGGCTGATCAAAAAACGAAACAGTCTTGGAAATGATCTAACAGTAGAGGATCTGGGTTTTGTTGAAGTTATGCCTGCATCACAACTGGATCTGGGGTCACAATCAAAAGCAAAGGCAGCATCAAGAGATGGACAATGGCCTTTGATGATAGTAGGGCGACAGACATGAGTAATCGATAACCAAGCGGCTGTCCTTTGATAGAGCTGTCTTAACTGTGTTCACTGTCCTGCTGACAGACGGGAACACAGAGAGAACAGAGAGATGAAACAGAGAAAAAGAACAGAGGGAACGAACAAAAATAGAGAGAATGAGGATGATGTGTCCTTTTCAAGCAGAGCGATAGTAAAGCATGCCGTCTGTGAACACCACAAGTTCTCCTCTCTGTAACTTTAAAGCCACCGCTGACACCATTTGTTCCATTGGCCTGCCTTGTCCCCTTTAATGTTCTACAGAACCCTGTCATTAGGGATCGGAGAGGCAATTAAATGAAGAGGAGAAGAAAGAGGGGATGGACAAAAGTGGTCAAGAAGAAGAAGTTTCAAGTTGTATTAGTTGTATGTACAGTACGGGATATGAATGGCATACACCATCCAACAAAATGCTTACTTGCAGGTTCCTTCTCGACATTGAAACAACAAAAATAAACAGTAAAATAATTAAAACAGGAACATAAAGTAAATGGCTCAGTAGAATAGAATAAACATTTTAGCATCAGTATAATACAGGAAAGCACAATTTATAGTCCAATATTTCCATGTGTATTGTGTTAGAGGCAAGTGTAAAAGAAGCAGAAGAAGCAGAAGAAGAAGCAGAAGAAGAAGAAGCAGAAGAAGAAGAAGAAGCAGAAGAAGAAGAAGCAGAAGAAGAAGAAGAAGAAGCAGAAGAAGAAGCAGAAGAAGAAGCAGCAGAAGCAGCAGAAGAAGAAGAAGCAGAAGAAGAAGATGCAGAAGAAGCAGAAGAAGAAGAAGAAGCAAAAGAAGAAGAAGAAGCAGAAGAAGCAGAAGAAGAAGAAGTAGAAGAAGAAGAAGCAGAAGAAGAAGCACAAGAAGAAGAAGCACAAGAAGAAGAAGCACAAGAAGAAGAAGCACAAGAAGAAGAAGAAGCAGAAGAAGAAGAAGCAGAAGAAGCAGAAGAAGAAGAAGCAGAAGAGGCTTCCTTGGTCTTTATATTGCTGAATTGTGTAATACAGAAATGTCATTTTTCTCATATCATCCACAGTTCCAGGAAATCCCCATATTTTCCCACAAGTGAAAACCCTCAGACATGATCCAGGTGAATGATAGCTGCTATCTGCACATCGTTAACTGCTGGCTGACTCATTCATAGCTAGCATCAGTCAGCAGCTTGACTAATGCAGAGGGACTGCTAACGCTACCATTAATCCTAACAGTAATTGAAAGGGACAGAGGGCTCGATCCTCATTTGGAGTGACGAGGCAAGTTGAACAGAGGGAAGATCTGAACCTGGGCTCAAGACTCATACGTTGGTCTCAGGTTAGATATTATGAGAAAACAAAAGGGAGAAGGTAGCGGGTAGCGGCAGGTAACCTAGTGGTTAGAGCATTGGTCCAGTAACCGAAAGGTTGCTAGCTCGAATCCCCGAGCTGACAAGGTAGAAATCGGTTGTTCTGCCCCTGAACAAGGCAGTTAACTTCTTATGGCTGCAGGAGCAGTGAATGAAAGGTTGGATGAAAGGTGCACAGAGGAAACGGCCTGCTCCTCAGTCATAGTTGCTAATATTTGCATATTATTATTAGTATTGGATAGAAAACCCTCTGAAGTTTCTAAAACGGTTTGAATTATTTCTGTGAGTATAACAGAACTCATATGGCAGGCAAAAACCTGAGAAGTTCCACTTCCTGTTTGGATTTTTTCTGAGGGTGCTAGATTGTCAACCAAGCTTTCATTGAAATTACAGCGAGATATTGATGAGTTTTCACTTCCTACGGCTTCCACCAGATGTCAACAGTCAATAGAACTTTGTCTGATGACTCTAATGTGGGCTATACTCGGCCTTGTCTCAGGATGGTAAGTTGGTGTTGAAGATATCCCTCTAGTGGTGTGGGGGCTGTGCTTTGGCAAAGTGGGTGGGGTTATATCCTTCCTGTTTGTCCCTGTCCGGGGGTATCATCGGATGGGGCCACAGTGTCTCCTGACCCCTCCTGTCTCAGCCTCCAGTATTTATGCTGCAGTAGTTTATGTGTCGGGGGGCTAGGGTCAGTTGGTTATATCTGGAGTACTTCTCCTGTCTAATCCGGTGTCCTGTGTGAATTTAAGTATGCTCTCTCTAATTCTCTCCTTCTCTCTTTCTTTCTCTCTCTCGGAGGACCTGAGCCCTAGGACCATGCGTCAGGACTACCGGGCATGATGACTCCTTGCTGTCCCCAGTCCACCTGGCCTTGCTGCTGTTCCAGTTTCAACTGTTCTGCCTGCGGCTATGGAACCCTGACCTGTCCACCGGATGTGCTACCTGTCCCAGACCTGCTGTTTTCAACTCTCTAGAGACCGCAGGAGCGGTAGAGATACTCTTAATGATCGGCTATGAAAAGCCAACTGACATTTACTCCTGATTATTATTTGACCATGCTGGTCATTTATGAACATTTGAACATCTTGACCATGTTCTGTTATAATCTCCACCCGGCACAGCCAGAAGAGGACTGGCCACCCCTCATAGCCTGGTTCCTCTCTAGGTTTCTTCCTAGGTTTTGGCCTTTCTAGGGAGTTTTTCCTAGCCGCCGTGCTTCTACACCTGCATTGCTTGCTGTTTGGGGTTTTAGGCTGGGTTTCTGGACAGAACTTCGAGATATTAGCTGATGTACGAACGGCTATATAAAATAAACTTGATTTGATTTTGATTTGATAATGTGAAGGGGGGCCGAAGGAGACAGGAATTAGTCACCACTGCCACGAGCTGACCATGCTTTGACCATGCGCGTTCACGTGAGAGGCAGCTCCGTTCCATCGCTCAACTGAAGTCAATGTAATTCTCCGGTTGGAACGTTATTCAAGATGTATGTTCACAACATTCTAAAGATTGATTCAGTACATCATTTGACATGTTTCTACTGACTGTTATGGAACTTTTGGACATTTCGTCACGTTATAGTGGACGCGCTTTGTGACTTTGGAATTGTTTACCAAACGCGCTAACCAAAGTAGCTAATTGGACATAAATAACGGACATTATCGAACAAATCAAGCATTTATTGTGGACCTGGGATTCCTAGGGCTGCATTCTGATGAAGTTCATCAAAGGTAAGGAAATATTTATCATGTATTTTCTGGTTTCTGTTGACCCCAACATGGCGGCTAATTTGGCTATTGTTCTAAGCTCCGTCTCAGATTATTGCATGATTTGCTTTTTCCGTAGTTTAAAAAAAAAATCTGACACAGCGGTTGCATTAAGGAGAGGTATATCTATCATTCCATGTGTATAACTTATATTATCATCTACATTTATGATGAGTATTTCTGTTGAAACGATGTGGCTATGCACTATCACTTGATGTTTTTGGAACTAGTGAATGTAACGCGCCAATGTAATCTCAGATTTTTTTATATAAATATGAACTTTATCAAACAAAACATGCATGTATTGTGTAACATGAAGTCCTATGAGTGTCATCTGATGAAGATAATTAAAGGTTAGTGATTAATTTTATCTCTATTTCTGCTTTTTCTGACTGCTATCTTTCGCTGGAAAAATGGCTGTGCTTATTGTGGTTTGGTGGTGACCTAACATAATCGTTTGTAGCGCTTTCGCTGAAAAGCATGTTTGAAATCGGACACTTTGGTGGGATTAACAACAAGATTACCTTTAAAATGATATAAAACACGTGTATGTTGAGGAATTTTATTTATGAGATTTCTGTTGTTTGAATTTGGCGCCCTGCACTTTTACTGGCTGTTGTCATATCAATCCCGGTAGCGGGATTGCAGCCATAAGAAGTTAACCCACTGCTCCCCGGTAGGCCGTCATTGTAAGTAAGAATTTCTTCTTAACTGACTTACCTTGTTAAATAAAGGTTAAATAAAAAACAGAGAGGGTAGGGTGGATATATAATGGAGAAAGATAGAGAGAAGAGGCAGGATAGAGATATATATATATATATATATCTAGAGGGAAATGAGTTCAGAGGTTTGAGAGTGTACTTGATTAAGAGCGTGCAGTAGAGACGAGAGCGGCTGCTTTTGAAGAAGGGATGAAAAGAGGAGAGTGATGGAAGGAGAGACAAGGAGAGGTATGGGGATGGACTCGGGCGGACAGGGCTAGACCTCCCCAGTCTATCAAGGCGCTGGAGAGATCAATGTTAAGAGATCCACTCTGATCTTACACTTAGCCCCTAGACATCATTAGACAGAGAGGAGGTACTGTGAGGGAAAGAGAGGACAGAGGAGGTACTGTGAGGGAGAAAGAGAGAGTATGTAAGTTAGAGAGAGAGACAGAGAAGGAGAGGAGGTACTGTAAGTTAGAGAGGAAGAGAGAGAGGGGGAAAGAGAGGAGAGACCTAGAGAGAAGGAGAGGAGAGAGGAGGTACTGTAAGTTAGAGAGGAAGAGAGAGAGGGGGAAAGAGATGAGAGACGTAGAGAGAAGGAGAGGAGAGAGGAGGTACTGTAAGTTAGAGAGGAAGAGAAAGAGAGGAGAGAGGAGGTACTGTAAGTTAGAGAGGAAGAGAAAGAGAGGAGAGAGGAGGTAAGTCAGAGAGTCAGAGAGTCAGAGAGTGCGAGAGAGAGAGAGAGAGAGAGCGAGAGAGAGAGAGAGAGAGCGAGAGAGAGAGAGAGAGAGAGAGAGAGAGAGAGAGAGAGAGAGAGAGAGAGAGAGAGAGAGAGAGAGAGAGAGAGAGAGAGAGAGAGAGAGAGAGAGAGAGAGAGAGAGAGAGAGAGAGAGAAAAAGCCCTGTGAAGGACCAACAAAGAACACGCTCTTTCACACAAGTTATGTATTGATGTCAATTAACAACTTATTACATAAGTCTGAATTATTACACAACGTTTTACTTTTTGGATGACATCCTCTCTGTATCCCCAAGGAGAAGTCAAGCTTGGGCTTCTTCTTTCTCTCTGCTGGCATGACAACCTTTTCACTCTGATTACAGTTATTATATTCAGACTGAAGCCCCACTCTGCTTGTCTCTAATTCGCCAGAGGCCATGCTAAATTGCTTATTAATCAGCTGGCCACTTTTAACATGACCACAATCTATCTGCACTCGCAAAACACACACACACACACACACACACACACACACACACACACACACACACACACACACACACACACACACACACACACACACACACACACACACACACACACACACACACACACACACACACACACACACACACACACACACACACACACTCATATGCACAAATGCGTACATACAAACTCTTCGGCGCGTACACAAAAACTATTGCGTACACGCACACACACACACACACACACACCCACACACACAATGTATCTGCGCTTCTAATCTGCTTGTAATGAGGTCAGCGCTCTCATTAGTGCGGCGGGGGAAAAAAGGAGGAAATGAAAGAGAAAAGAGAAAAGAGAGGGAGGACGGAAAGTAAATCCCATGTTATGTGCTTGTCCCAACGGAGGTCAACTAGTGTGTGTCTGTGTGTGTGTGTGTGTGTGTGTGTGTGTGTGTGTGTGTGTGTGTGTGTGTGTGTGTGTGTGTGTGTGTGTGTGTGTGTGTGTGTGTGTGTGTGTGTGTGTGTGTGTGTGTGTTAAGAGAGAGATATCTCCTCTCAAGGGGTTTATCCCGCCAATCGTTTTTTTAGATAATTGCAAATGAAATGTGAAAAATGATCTGTGTGTCGTAGTATGAAACAGAGTCTAGTTCACTGAGCCTGAACCAGTACATGTACTCACAGGGTCCAGTACAGGTGTGATGAGCAGGTGTTTCCCCCAGAGGAACTGGCGGTCCACTGTCCAGGTGTTACTGTCAGAGTAGAACCTGGAAGACGGACAGAGGGAGAGGGGGGGCGGGGGGTATTCATGTGGACTGATCAGTGCTTGTTTTTGTAACATCCACGCATTGTTTACGAAAAATAAAGTTGCCTCTAAACTCTGATCAGCTGGATCAGTGTTGTTCCTTATGGACTTGAGGAAGATGGTGGTATTCCTAGATCTGAGCCTGGGAGAAACTGCTACCACGATCAACAGGAAGTGATGTCACTTACTCGTGCATGACGGGCCGGACCACGGTGTCCCCGGTAGTGTGAGCCTTGTAGAAGAGGGTGTAGAGGTAGGGGAGAAGGGTGTACCGGATATTCAGGTAATGTTTAGAGGTGTTCAACAGCAGAGAGTCTGCACCGAACCATGCCGGGTCCTGGGGCTGGAGGGAGGGAGGGAAGGATGGAGGGAGAGAAAGGAGGGAAGGAGGAAGGGGAGGGGTGGAGAGAAGGGAGGGAGGAAGGGAAAGGAGGGATGGAGAGAAGGGAGGGATGGAAGGAGAGATGGAGGGAGGGAGAGAAAGGAGGGATGGAAGGAGAGAGGGAGGGAGGGAGGGAGAGAAGGGAGGGATGGAAGGAGAGAAAGGAGGGAAGGAGGAAGGGGAGGGGTGGAGAGAAGGGAGGGAGGAAGGGAAAGGAGGGATGGAGAGAAGGGAGGGATGGAAGGAGAGATGGAGGGAGGGAGAGAAAGGAGGGATGGAAGGAGAGAGGGAGGGAGGGAGGGAAGGAGGGAGAGAAGGGAGGGATGGAAGGAGAGAAGGAGGGAGGGATGGAGAGCATGGAGGGAGGGAGGGAAGGAAGAAGAGAGAGAAGGGAGGGATTGGGCGAGGGGAGGGAAAGAGGGAGGGAGGGAGAGAGAAAGAGAGAAAGCGAGAGGGAAGGAAGGAAGCAGAGAAGAAAGGAATGAGGGAGGGAAGGAGAGAGTGAGGGAGGGAATGAGAGAGGGAGAGAAGGAAGGAATGAGGAAGAGGGGGAGGGAGGGAAGGAGAGAGCGAGGGAGGGAAGGAGAGAGGGAGAAAGGGATTTATAACCACCATGATGACACTTCGTAATCAACAACAACACACTCAAAAGGCAAGTGAACAGAAAGAGCAGAAAGAGAGAAAGAGTTTAATTCCAGTTGAAGAGGGAGAGAACACATAAGAAATCAGGCCAGAGAGACAACAGAGACAGAGACAGAGGAAACATAAAAAAAGTATAATTGTGGAGTGGATGATTAGCTGCTGAAGGGCTAATCCTTAATGTCTTGTGTGTGTGTGTGTGTGTGTGTGTGTGTGTGTGTGTGTGTGTGTGTGTGTGTGTGTGTGTGTGTGTGTGTGTGTGTGTGTGTGTGTGTGTGTGTGTGTGTGTGTGTGTGTGCGTGTGTGTGTGTGTGTGTGTCGAGGACTTTGGCTTGTGTGACCTTCTTATGAGAGAAGTGATTAGGGCAAAGCAAAGGTCAAACATTATCCGTCTCATTTAGTGTCAATCTCTCTTTAGATTCATCAAAATATCCTGTCTGCCGGCAGAAGGCCTCTCTCTCTCTCTCTCTCTCTCTCTCTCTCTCTCTCTCTCTCTCTCTCTCTCTCTCTCTCTCTCTCTCTCTCTCTCTCTCTCTCCCTCTCTCTCTCTCTCTCTCTCTCTCTCTCTCTCTCTCTCTCTCTCTCTCTCTCTCTCTCTCTCTCTCTCTCTCTCTCTCTCTCTCTCTCTCTCTCTCTCTCTCTCTCTCTGTTTTATATCTAATATACTATATAAGTTTTATAAAACCAATATTTTTATTATCAACATTTCAGCAAGCCTAATTTCAAGATTATTCATTTATTTATTGACCCATATTTTACCAGGTAAGATGACTGAAAACATATGTGACTCGTTTCAGGAAACTAGACTTCTGTCACACTAATTTACAGGAGCGGCATTTTAACATGTATTTTTTTTGGCAGAAATGCCTTCTGGAACATGTAAACTTTCATGTGCCTTGATAAAAAACATGTATTCCATCCATATATGCAAATAAAATTGTAACATTTTGAGCCACGGAATAAGTGAAGAACCTTCCCGCTAGCCATGATTGGCTGAGATAATGGATGTGCTGAACATGCTGGGGGATGAGTTTGGATTGGTCTGCCATGGAGCATGCTTCTGTCTATAACGTGAGCTCTTCAGTATGTGCTGACAGTTCTTTCTACCACACTATCGTTTTTGAAAGATATAGCGTTAGCCAACGAAAAGGTGCTATCGACAGATCAGTTGGAAGAAGTGTAGTCATAAACTGTTTTCTCTGCAACCGCACGGCAAGCGGTACCGGAGCACCAAGTCTAGGTCCAAAAGACTTCTTAACAGCTTCTACCACCAAGCCATAAGACTCCTGAACAGCTAATCAAATGGCTACCCAGACTATTTGCATACACAGCTGCTACTCTTTGTTTATTATTTATGCAAAGTGACTTTAACTCGACCTACATGTACATATTACCTCAATTACCTTGACTAACCGGTGCCCCAGCACACGGTACCCCCTGTATATAGCCTCGCTTGTTGTTTTACTGCTGCTGTTTAATTATTTGTTACTTTATTTTAAAAAATTTACTTAACTTCTTCGGGGTAGGGGGCAGCATTTTCACTTTTGGATAAATAGCATGCCCAAATTCAACTGCCTGCTACTCCTCCCCAGAATATAAGACATGCATATTATTAGTAGATTTGGATAGAAAACAATCTGAAGTTTCTAAAACTGTTTGAATCATGTCTGTGAGTATAACAGAACTTATGTAGCAGGCAAAACCCCGAGGACAAACCATTCAGAAATTTTATTTTTTTGAGGTCACTCTCTTTTCAATGAGTATTCATTGGGACACCAGATTTCTAAGGGACTTGTTTGAAGTTCCTACCGCTTCCACTGGATGTCACCAGTCTTTGGAAATTGGTTGAGGTTATTCCTTTGTGTAATGAAGAAGTACGGCCATCTTAAATGAGGGTCACTTGAAGTAAATTGTTTGAGAGAGGCACATTACCAAAAAAGTTGCGTCAGTTTGTTTTCTTTTTGTATTGAACACAGATCATCCCGTCTTCAATTTGATCGATTATTAACATTTAAAAATACTTAACGTTGTATTACAAAAGTAGTTTGAAATGTTTCGGTAAAGTTTACATGTAACTTTTGATATATTTTGTAGTGACGTTGCGCAAGTTGGAAGCTGTGTTTTTCTGGATGAAACGCACCAAATAAATTGACATTTTGGATATATATCGATGGAATTAATCGAACAAAAGGACCATTTGTGATGTTTATGGGACATATTGGAGTACCAACAAAAGAAGTTCGTCAAAGGCATGAATTATATTTTTATTTCTGCGTTTTGTGTCGTGCCTGCAGTGTTGAAATATGCTACTCTCTTTGTTTACTGTTGTGCTATCATCAGATAATAGCATCTTATGCTTTCGCCGAAAAGCCTTTTTGAAATCTGACATGTTGGCTGTATTCACAACGAGTGTAGCTTTTATTTGGTATCTTACATGTGTGATTTAATGAAAGTTTGATTTTTATAGAATTTTATTTGAATATGGCGCTCTGTAATTTCCCTGGCTATTGGCCAGGTGGGACGATTGCGTCCCACCTACCCCAGAGAGGTTAACACTTATTTTAACCTGTTATGGCTGCAAGGGAAATTATTGAGTAGCCAGAAAAAAGGTGCCCATTTCAAACGGCCTCGTACTCAATTCTTGCTCGTACAATATGCATATTATTTATTACCTTTGGATATAAAACACCTTCTAGTTTCTAAAACAGGTTTAATTATTTCTCTAAGTGAAACATAACTCTTTTTACAGCCCATTTTCTGGAAAAAGTGAATTTTCCAAGAAGCTATGTCTCTCTTCAAGATACTCTCTATAAAAGGCCTTGGCACTTGGGACTGTACAAACACGTCACACATCTTCCCCTGGTTGTCATGCGGAAGTGAGAGAAAAAAGGACTTGATTATCTCTGTCAGGGACTGAAAGGAACCTCTTTGAGTGATAAGTGCGCACTTTATAATTTTTTCTGGGCGCGAAGTAGGAACTGGACCGCGCTCCTGGAAAACACTCGTTATAGGTGAATATGACCTCCAGCTTCGATTTTCTTTGATACATGTCACAAAATCATCCTAAAGTATGTTTTTTCAATATACTTTAATTATATTATTGAAATTTATTCTGGACTTTAGACGTGATGCGACGCAAGAATTTTGTCAAGACGGAGAGGTTAGCATGGCATGGCCAGTGTGTCATGCTAATTCAACAGGGACATCGTTCGTTCTAGGTCCAAATGAACACGGTTCTGAACAAAGGACCCTTTGGAGAACATTCTGATGGAAAATCAACAAAGATAAGGACCCAATTTGGGATGCTTTTTCATATATCTGTCGAACTGTGCTATCGCTAGCGTTTGACTAGAATCAATGCTGCTGTGTGTTAGCTATTGTAGTAAGCTAATATAACGATATATTGTGTTTTCGCTGTAAAACACTTCAGAAATCGGAAATATTGTCTGTATTCACAAGATCTTTCTCTTTCATTAGCTATCCACCATATATTTTTCTGAAATCTTTTCTGATGTGAAATTAGAAGTAGACGTTGGTGTCTGTTTTCTCTGGCTACTGCCGTGCGATTTCTTACTGTAGCTATGATGGTAGCAGTAATGTAAAACTGATTTATAGCTAAAATATGCATTTTTTTTGAACAAAACATAGATTTATTGTGTAACATGTTATAGGACTGTCATCTGAGGGAGTTTTTTCTAGGTTATTTAGGTTAGTTCTAGGTTAGTTAGGTTGGCTTTGCATGCTAGCTGCATGCTAGCTGCATGCTACCGGTGCTGTGAAAAATAAGTGTCTCTCTTTTTGTATTTGGTGGTGAGCTAACATGAATATATGTGGTGTTTTCGCTGTAAAACATTTAAAGAATCTGAAATATTGTCTGTATTCACAAGATCTTTCTCTTTCATTAGCTATCCACCATATATTTCTCTGAAATGTTTTCTGAAGTGTAATAAGGTAGTTGACGTTGGTGTCTGTATTTTCTCTGGCTACTCCCGTGCGATTTCTTACTGTAGCTATGATGGTAGCAGTAATGTAAAACTGATTTATAGCTAAAATATGCATTTTTTTTGAACAAAACATAGATTTATTGTGTAACATGTTATAGGACTGTCATCTGAGGTAGTTTTTTCTAGGTTATTTAGGTTGGTTCTAGGTTAGTTAGGTTGGCTTGTGCATGCTAAATGCAGCCTACTTGTGCTGTGAAAAATGTCTTTCTGTCTTTTTTTATTTGGTGGTGACCTAACATAAATATATGTGGTGTTTTCTCTGTAAAACATTTAAAAAATCGGACATGTTGGCTGGATTGACAAGATGTTTATCTTTCAAATGCTGTATTGGACTTGTTAATGTGTGAAAGTTAAATATTTTACAAAAATAGATTTTGAATTTCGCGCTCTGCACTTGGACAGGCTGTTGTCATATTGATCCCGATGTCGGGCTTGCAGCCTGAAGAAGTTAATTGTTTTATTCAATTCTTAAAGCATTGTTGGTTAAGGGCTTGTAAGTAAGCATTTCATTGTAAGGTCTACCACACCTGTTGTATTCCGCGCATGTGACAAATAACATTTGATTTGATTTGATGTAATCATTAGTCCAACAATTGCAAACAAGAGTTTCTATTGGACAAATTCAGGTATGTTTATCCCCATTTTGTTCCGTTTGCTTCCGTTTAAGAAACATATTTTTTTTCAACAGAATCGGCGGAATGAATTCACCCCTGATCATGCATAAACAGAGTTACCTATCATAACAGCCACGTTGTGTTTCTTCTCTTCCCTTCGCTTGATGTCAATGCACAACACATCAGCTGTATTTGACCAGGCGAAAGTAACCTTTCTAAACACAGCCTACATCATTGTCACCATATTAAGTAAAGTAACATCATAGTCAGCATAGCTAATATAACTAACGCGTTAGTAAACCCGGAAGCCAAGATGGCGTCGCTGTGAGAGGGTGTATTTACTCGCTCTTCAAAGCAACATTGAGGGTTAGGTGATAGCGGGCAGCATTTTCACTTTTGGATGAATAGCGTGCCCATAGTGAACTGCCTCCTACTCTGTCCCAGATGCTAATATATGTATATTATTATTACTATTGGATATAAAACACTCTGAAGTTTCTAAAACTGTTTGAATGATGTCTGTGAGTATAACAGAACTCATATGGCAGGCAAAAACCTGAGAAACAATCCAAACAGGAAGTGAGAATTCTGAGGCTGGTGGATGTTCAACTCATCGCCTATTCAATTCCCTGTAAGATATGGATATGTTTGCACTTCCTACGCCTTCCACTAGATGTCAACAGTCTGTAGAACGTGGAATGAAGCCTCTACTGTGATGTTGAGCCGGATGGGAGGTGTTTCAGTCTTTCAGTCATTGGTCTGGCAGAATGCCAGTTCCTGGTCACGTGCATTCCAAACGATATCGTCTTGCTTTCCATTACTTCTAGAGACACAAAAGGAATTCTCCGGGTGGAACGTTATTGGATAGTTATGATAACAACATCCTGAAGATTGATTCTCTACTTAGTTTGACCAGTTTATTCGACCTGTAATATAACTTTTTGAAGTTTACGTCCGAGTTCGCCTGCATCTGCGCGAGAGTTTGGACATGTGCACTAAACGTGCTAGCAAAAGTAGCTACTTAGACATAAGTAATGGACATTATCGAACAAAACAACGATTTATTGTGGAACTAGGATTCCTGGGAGTGCATTCTGATGACGATCATCAAAGGTAAGGGAATATGTATGATGTAATTTCGTATTTCTGTTGACTCCAACATGGCGGAGAAATGTTGTTATATCTGAGCGCCGTCTCAGATTATTGCATGGTGTGCTTTTTCCGTAAAGTTTTTTTAAAATCTGACACAGCGGTTGCATTAAGAACAAGTGTATCTTTAATTCTATGTAAAACATGTATCTTTCATCAAAGTGTATGATGAGTATTTCTGTTATTAGATATGGCTCTCTGCAATTTCTCCGGATATTTTGGAGGCATTTCTGAACATGGCGCCAATGTAAACAAAGATTTTTGGATATAAATATGCACTTTATCGAACAAAACATACATGTATTGTGTAACATGATGTCCTATGAGTGTCATCTGATGAAGATCATCAAAGGTTAGTGATTCATTTTATCTCTATTTCTGCTTTTTGTGACTCCTATCTTTGGCTGGGAAAATGGCTGTGTTTATCTGTGGCTATGTACTGACCTAACATAATCGTTTGGTGTGCTTTCGCCGTAAATCCTTTTTGAAATCAGACATGTTGGCTGGATTCACAACATGTGTAGCTGTAATTTGGTGTCTTTCATGTGTGATTTCATGAAAGAGTGATTTTTATAGTAATATATTTGAATTTAGCGCGCTGCATTTTTTCTGGCTTTTGCCCAAGTGGGACGTTAGCGTCCCACATACCCCAGAGAAGTTAACAGTCTAATTTTGGCTATCAATGTTGAAAGAAACTAACTATAACTTGTTTTAGGGATATAGGATACGTTTAGAGTTCGTTTTTGTCAAGTTGAATGGGAAGAACACGACAGAAAGACAATAGTAGACGGAATATCCAAGTCTCACAGAAGATGGCAGACATGCTAGCTAGCCACAACGAGGACCAGAGCAGCATGGATACACAAGAAGCCGCAAACTCAAACAAGAGAAAGAACAAAACTGACCAGGATGAAATCCTTGCAACCTCTTTACCTCAGACCCCAAGTAAAAATCCACCGGTGAAAAAAGTAAAAGAGGACATTTCCATGTCTGAACTTTTCTCTGCAATCCAGTCCATGTCTACTAAACAAGATGCCACGCTCTCCAAAGTGTCCATCATAGAGTAGGTTTACTGAAGAAACATCAAAGAAGATTGATAATTTGTCAGAAACTGTCAGTCAGCTACACAAAATTGTGAAAAGATAACGTTCCTAGAGAATGATTTGAAGAAACTGCAATACCAAAATAATGAGCTGTGTGAGAACGTAGCTGAACTTCAAAGGTCCTCTCGCAGGTGGAATCTGAAAATCCAAGGTGTAAAAGATGGAGAGGATATTAGGGAAGCAGTCATTAATATCCTGGGAAAGGTGGCTCTGTGCATCAAAGACAAGCTAAGAGACGTGGGACGTGAGACTTGGGAAACGAAGATCTGATGGACCCCCTCGCTATATAATTTTGCGCTTAACTATGCGCCATTACAGGGTCATCATCTGGAAAATGGCCAAGGGGAACAAGTTTCTGGATGAGAAGAAGCTCCGCATCAAAGAAGCTCTGATACCGCAGGATCAGACTGCCAGGGAGAAACTGTGGCCGCTTATACAGAGGGCACGACAAGAGGGAAAGAAGGCTGGGTTCAAGGGCCCACACGCGTTTATCGAAGGAAGAATGATTACTGGGTAACTCTGTTGACATTAACCAAACTGGAACTGTGAGTACTGCCAAAAGTACAGTTAACATACTGCCACGAGTGAATGTACCGTTCGAACTACAACTGATGAACACTTGCCAACTAAAAAAAATAGGAAGTAAATAGATTTGTTATTCTGTTAACCACCGCTACCTCAGCTGAGCGTAGTTTTCCGTCGGAGTGATCCTCTCAAGGTTCACTGTTTGTTTTATTGTTCATATTACTACTTCTGTATTCTAATTTGAGTTCTTTCTGTTTTTAATGCAGGAGTTTGTTTTCAACTCACTCAATATCGTTAGTCTGAATGCTCGGGTTTTGAGAGATCTTACAAAAAGGAAAGCCTTATTTTTATATTGTAAATGCAATAACACAGATTTTGTCCTTCTTCAAGAAACTCATTCGGGTGAAAGTGATTTGAAATTTTGTAAATCACAATGGGGGATCATGGCCTATTTCAGTCATGGATCACACCATTCTGCTGGTATTTTGACACTTATTCACAAGTTTAAAGGTGGCATTCTAGAATCCACATCTTCACAAGATGGGAGATGGGTCATAGTAACTGTTAAACTTGAAAATGCTATTTTCATCATTTGTAATGTGTATATACATAACTCACATGCTCCAAATATGACCCTTTTTACCCAATTTACTAGGAAAGTACAGGATTTAACTTATTTGGGCTGGGGGGCAGTATTTTGAAGTTTGAATGACAAATGTGTCCAAAGTAAACTACCTGTTACTCAGGCGCAGAAGCTAGCATATGCATATAATTGGTAGATTTGGATAGAAAACACTCTGAAGTTTCTTAAACTGTTAAAGTAATGTCTGTGAGTAAAACAGATGTGATATGGCAGGTGAAAACCCGAGGAAAATCCATCTAGGAAATGGGATTTCTTTGATGTGAGTGGTTTTCCATTGAAAGCCTATTGACTATATAAGGGGTTAGGGCCCAGATTGCAGTTCCTATGGCAAACACTAGATGTCAACAGTCTTCAGACATGGTTTCAGGCTTGTTTCTGAAAAACAACGAAGAATAAGACCTTTTGCTAAGTGGTCTATGGAATCATGCAGTACTGGTTTGCGCGCGTGACTGTGTGCCCGCTCTTCGTTCTTTTTCCTTTCTATTGAATACGCTATTGTCGGGTTGAAATATTATCGATTATTTAGATCATTTACACCCTGAGGATTAGTTATAAATATTGTTTGACCTGTTTCGACAAACTTTACCGGTACAATTAGGATGTATTCGTCTGCATGTTTTGACCGCCTTTGAGCCAGGTGATTACTGAACAAAACGCGCCAACAAAACTGAGTTTTTGGGATATAAAGAGGGACTTTATCGAACAAAACAACCATTTATTGTGTAGCTGGGACCCTTTGGATTGCCAACAGAGGAAGATCTTCAAAAGTAAGTGATTTATTTTATTGCTATTTCTGACTTTCGTGACTCCTCTGCTTGGTTGGAAAATGTTTGTATGCTTTTGTAAGCGGGGCGCTGTCCTCAGATAATCACATGGTATGCTTTCGCCGTGAAGCCTTTTTGAAATCTGACAAAGTGGCTGGATTAACAAAAAGTTAATATTTTAACCGATGAATAACACTTGTATTTTCATGAATGTTTATTATTACTATTTGTGTAATTTGAATTTGGCGCTCTCCAATTTCACCGGATGTTGTCGAGGTGGGTCGCTGGCGGCACGTCTTGCCCAAATTAAGCAACAAATACTCAGAGGTTTTTCTAATTATTTCAGGGGATTTTAATGAAACACCTGATGCATCTGTTGATTGTTTTCCTCCTAGAACGAGTCAAAGCCCTCAAAATAGCAATATTATAACTACCATATGCAAAGATCTCTGTGTTGAGGAAGCCTGGCGTTATTTCAATCCGGATGCTAAGGGTGTGTATGTATGCTACCTGAACCAATAAAACTATGTCATGTAAATCTAGAATAGACGTATTCCTAATTTCCCTCTTTTTGTTACAACTTGTTATAGATGTAGATCATCAGTTGGCTCTCTTTTCTGATCATCACTTGATTTCCCATGAATTTACAAGCTACTAAAAGATCAAACGGTATTCGAGGATATTGGAAATTAAACGACACACTTCTTAAAGATCCTACTCTCATTGGAAACATCAAATCGTTAGCCAAAGATATTTTTGCAAGAAAAGACTTGGGTCATGGAAGTAAATGGGACTTTTTCAAATATAAAGTCAGATTTGTAGCCATTAAATGTGCCAAAGAGCTGATGTACTTAAATAAACTTAGAGAAAAAGAGTTGATGAGAACACCTGACAGTTTTCTAAAGGAAGATAATCTTTCTGAAGAAGAGGAGTCTGTATACAAGTCTTTAAAACTAGAATTAGAACAGCTTTACACAGATCTGGCAAAGGGTGCCTTTGTAAGGTCAAGAGCAAAATTGATTGAAGACGGGAAAGAAAACCTAGTTACTTTTTTGCACTTGAAAAGAGAAACAACAAAAGAAAATCTATAACTGCACTCAAAATTAACATTGTTTTATGCAAAGATATCATTACAATAACATCCTTTGTCAATTCATTTTATGAAAACCTTTACAGCTCTCATTTTCAGGAAGATGGTTGTGAAAACTACATTTGAAAATATGTTCCTGTAATTGAGGATGATATCCACTCAGTTTGCGATTCACCTGTGTCAATTGGAGAAATTAGAGAGGCTCTGAATTCAATGAAAAAAGGGAAATCACCTGGCCCTGATGGCCTATCAGTTGAATTCTATAGACAGTTTTGGGAGTTACTAGAAGACCCGATTTTTAACATGTTTCAAGATTGCATCAAAAGTGGGGAAATGGTCTCTGCTATGAAACAGGACCGTATTTCATTAATTCCGAATCCCGATAAAGACCCTTCTCTCATTGACAATTGGAGACCAATTACTTTATTAAATATTTATTACAAATTGATTGCTCTGGTTTATGCCAAAAGATTAAAGAAAGGAATAGATACCATTATAAATGAGACTCAAACAGGATTTATGAAGGGCCGTCACATAAACTCTAACATTCGTTTAGTCTTGGACCTTATAGATTATTCAGATGCAATTGACTCAGATGCGGTTGTCTTATTTTTGGACTTCTGTAAAGCCTTTGACACAATTGAACATGAATTTCTCTTTAGGTCACTAATTGGATTCCGTGAAAATGTTATCAAAGTCATTCGCATGTTTTACAATGCCCAATTTCGCAATTTTTATTCATTTTGGTTGTGGAACTTCTATCTCTAGATATTCTGAATAATGCAAATTTGTATGGCTTAACCATTTTTAACAAAGAAAGAAAAATGTCCCAACTGGCTGATGATACTACTCTTTTCTTAAGAGACAAAGACCAGGTCGCCCACACCCTTAATGCTATAACTGCATTTTCTATTGCATCAGGATTAATGCTGAATGTTTCTAAATGTGAAATCTTATGTTTATTTGACTCTGATGATAAAGAAATTGAAAATATTCCTGTAAAGGACTGTGTTAAATATTTAGGAATACATCTGTCAAAAAACACTCAGTCAGACAACATATGAATTTCTCTCCTAAAATTAAGAAAACCAAAAATATATTTAATAATTGGCTACAAAGAGATCTTTCAATACTTGGGAGAGTACTTCTGTGAAAGACAGAGGGATTGTCTCGTTTTGTGTACCCCTCATTATCTTTATTTGTAAATCCTACTACTTGTAAAGAGATCAATAAGACCTGTCTTGACTTCATCTGGAAAAATAAGTCTCACAAAGTAAAAAAAGTCAGTCCTGTGTAATAAAGAGCTGAAGGAGGTCTGGAAGTGTTGGACTTGTGGCATAAATAACACTTTCAAGATCAACTGGTTGAAAAGAGGTTTCAATATCGTATTTCATTCCAAATAATGTGTTTAATAAGTTGGGAGGTCTTCAATTTTTACTGAAATGTAATTGTATTCCTGAAAGATTACCCACTAAATTGGCTAGGTTTCACCAACAAGCTTTAATGGCCTGGAAAATATGTTTCTTGCACAATTTTCCCCCACATAAAGCTCATTTGTGGAATAATTCAGACATAACTGTAAGGAATAAGTCATTGTTCTACCCCAGCTGGCATGAGAGGAATATTGACTTTGTTCTTGATGTTTTCGACAACGAGGGTAATATTCTGAAACATTATAATAAGATGTTTTCAAAATGATTACAATTTACACTAGAATTGTATTTTTTTTTTGTATTACTTTATATTTTTTGTATGTTTAAGTATTTTCTCGTTAATACCTACATTCTGTTTTATATGATGTAACAATGTAAATTGTTGAACTGTATTTTTTTAATTTTATTTTTTTTAATAATAATAATAACATGTTAGTACACCCACTACAATCATGCAGTAACGTTAGTGTACAGCCAGTTAGTTGTTACACAAGCGGGCGGACACAGGCAGAGGACGTCCTCTGGAAGTTCTCATAATTACTGTGTAAGTCTATGGAAGGGGGTGAGAACCATGAGCCTCCTAGGTTTTGTATTGAAGTTAATGTACCCAGAGGAGGACAGAAGTTACACCATGGTGCTACCCTACAGAGTGCTGCTGAGGCTACTGTAGACATTCTTTGCAAAATAGTGTGTTTTAATCAGTTATTTGGTGACATAATTATATTTTGTTTAGTTTTATCTAAAAGTTATTACTTTTTAAATGTTTTACAATTTACATTTTTTATGAAATTCTCTGAGGAGGATGGTCCTTCCTTTCCTCTTCTGAGGAGCCTCCACTGGCGTCGAGTAAGCGTCATCTAATAATTATAAAATATTTATAATATATGCAAGTTACCACTTCACTGTACCATTTACACCTTCTGTATCCTGTGCATGTGACAAATAAACTTAGATTTGATTTGATATAGTGTGTGTTTACTACATGACCTCACATGTGAATCCTTAAGGAGTAGTGTTAAGAGTGTGTGAACGATGCTGAATGGGTGTAGACAAAGAAGAGCTCTCCAGTAGGTGTACCAAAACAATCAAGGACCATTTTCACAAACGTTTCAAAGCAGAATGACTTTCCCATTGTTCCTCAAGCATAGTGTATGATATACCATTTTCTAGCTCTGCGTCTCTACTTTGATCCAATGTAAAAAACAACAACATCAAATGTTGCTACATTGGTCACATGTTGGTCACATGTTCTCTTTTACAGCAACGAACTGGGGAAGAGTTACAGGGGGGATGAGGAATTGGATGAATGAGCCAATTGGAAGCTGGAGGAGATTAGGTTATCGTGAAGGTATAATAGCCAGATGGGAAATTAGCCAGGACACCAGGGTTAACGCCCCTACACTTATGATAGGTGACATGGGATCTTTGTTGACCACAGTCAGGACACCCATTTAAACGTCCCATCCGAAAGACGGCACCCTATGTAGGGCAATGTCCCCTTCGCTGCCCTGGACTGACCCTGCAT
This sequence comes from Salvelinus alpinus, assembly GCF_045679555.1. Taxonomy (NCBI): domain Eukaryota; kingdom Metazoa; phylum Chordata; class Actinopteri; order Salmoniformes; family Salmonidae; genus Salvelinus; species Salvelinus alpinus. The sequence continues at coordinate 38,064,607 of NC_092107.1, forward strand.
AGTTATCCTATCTAAGTCTTGAGCAGTCTCCAATCACAATGTAAAGGGAGACTGAGCATTGAAACTGTGACTTGTTTTGAAAATGTCCCTTCAGCCGAAAAGCTGACAACATGAACCTTCATCAGAAATCATTCTGTGTTTTTACTTTGATAAATCCATACTTGGATCCATACATTTGAAACGTTTTGACTCCATACTGTACATGGTGTCATAAAGAACAAGGGGACGGGTACCTTGTAATGCTGGGCGTTGTGGTTCCGGCTGAACGGATAGAATGCTCCGACCTGCATCCAACGACGACACAACTCTTCTGACACGTCGTCAAAGAAACCGCAAATATCAGCACCAATCTGAAAACACACACACACACACAACACGGGACAAGACAGAACGTTACATACACCGACACACTCACTAAAAAACGAACTCAGGAAAATACACAGATTGAGCACTTGAAACTATACAGCAGGGGCTGGAATGGAGTTGTTTATCTTGTCTCATATTGCTTTCCATTTGTTAAAACAATTCAATAAGGCTAAATTGGCAGAATACATCTATAGTCTGTTTTGGTAATTGCATATGGTAAGCATAAAAGAGAATACCCAATCAATGGCCGTTCCTTTGAGAGCAGTGTGTTTGAGTGTTGCTATTGTTTGATAGCAGGGCACTTTAACAGCATGCTCAATGGGAGGACATCGATCCAAATCCCAGTCTCCCTATGCCAGGGTGTGTGTGTGTGTGTGTGTGTGTGTGTGTGTGTGTGTGTGTGTGTGTGTGTGTGTGTGTGTGTGTGTGTGTGTGTGTGTGTGTGTGTGTGTGTGTGTGTGTGTGTGTGTGTGTGTGTGTGTGTGTGTGTGTGTGTGTGAGAAAGACAGAGTGAGTTTGAATGGGTGTGTGTGCCAAACAAGATTTGGAACACCTCTTGGACAGAGTCTCTTCAGGACTGTGATTGGCAACTCTAACACTCCCTGACACAACTGGAGGTGTGTGTGTGTGTGTGTGTGTGTCTGTGTGCGTGTTGGATTCTCACTGACGTTTGCAATGTTACTTGTCTGAGGCCAGAGCCAAACGGCTTCTAACCATTCTAATATCTCATCAGTAAGTGTTTCTCACTAACCTGCCTCTGTCTCAGCTGTGGTAGTAAAGAACCAGCTTCCAATCAAAACACGTGTCAGTCTCCAAACAGACAAATAAACCAACCTGTTAAATCAATGGATGACGGTATCAAGCTGTTGGACATCACATTGAGGTACTCACGTAAGGGATTCCGAACAGGCCAAACTCCAGCATGCCAGGTATGGCCCACTTGATGTCGTTCCAGTTTGCAGCATTGTCGCCCAGCCAGTGGCCGGAGTACTTCCCCACTCCAGGGAAGGACGAGCGGGTCAGTATCAGGCTTCTGTTCCCCTCAAACACACGCTCTAGAGCACTACAGGGAGAGTAAGGGGGAGAGGGAGGGGTGTGTAGAGAGAATGAGAGAGTATCATCATCACTGCTTTACTGCTCTAATTAGCTAGCTAAATCGAACGTCCAATGATTTTCATGACAATATCAGGTTCTGATGATGTTTACAAAGTGTGTCTCCTGACAATAAGGCTTTTTAATTAGCCCGAGAGAGAAATAGACAGAATAAAAAAATAAAAGTCAGGACCAAAGAGGAGTGGAGCTAGCGAGCGGTATGCTAACAGGATGAGTCAGCGATGGAGGAGGCCTCTCAGAAGACAATGCAACTCAAAGAGCTGTGTCAGGATTCACCGCTGAGACATAACTCTGTGTGCGTGGTTATGCGTGCATAGGGATTTAGCTCCGAGAAACAACAATCCTCATTTGACTATCCTACCCAATGACAGCGCCACAGGCTCTATGTTTAATGATGCTCTATTTATTTAGACAAATCATCACAACTCACCTCTGAAACATCAGGACAGTTCAGCCTCACTCAGCACATAGCAAGGCCTCGAACTCAGCACATAGCAAGGCCTCGAACTCAGCACATAGCAAGGCCTCGAACTCAGCACATAGCAAGGCCTCGAACTCAGCACATAGCAAGGCCTCGAACTCAGCACATAGCAAGGCCTCGAACTCAGCACATAGCAAGGCCTCGAACTCAGCACATAGCAAGGCCTCGAACTCAGCACATAGCAAGGCCTCAAACTCAGCACATAGCAAGGCCTCGAACTCAGCACATAGCAAGGCCTCGAACTCAGCACATAGCAAGGCCTCGAACTCAGCACATAGCAAGGCCTCGAACTCTAGACCTACATTTTACAGTGATAAGGATACGCTGGTGGAATTCAAGTACACAGACTAAATAGTCCATTCTATGGCAGAGCTTCAGTACAAGTTCTACACACATAGTAAGATCCCTACTCACTCTTTGGTGGCTAGAACCATGGCGTATCCATAGAGACTGTGGACATCATAGTGGTTTCCCCAGGTATGTTTAGCGTCCATACACAGAGTCTTACTGTACAGCACTCCATCCAGGATGCCTGAGGAGGAGGAGGACGGAATGAGAGAGAAGCGTGGAGGAGAAAAAACTTTTTTTGTCTGCAGTTTTTGATATTCTCTCTCCTAAACATGTCAATCAACCAAGTTTATCAAAAAGAGACATCGAAAAAGTTTGTGTTTCCTGTTAATTTAAAAAAAATAGAATGTGGCTCCTTTCATCAGAGATACTAGTGTACTGATTTGGCTTAATAGACAGTCTTACTAGGAGTGAAGGGAGGGTTACTAAACAGCCTTACTAGGAGTGAAGGGAGAGTAGTTGAGGGTTACTAAACAGCCTTACTAGGAGTGAAGGGAGGGTTACTAAACAGCCTTACTAGGAGTGAAGGGAGGGTTACTAAACAGCCTTACTAGGAGTGAAGGGAGGGTTACTAAACAGCCTTACTAGGAATGAAGGGAGGGTTACTAAACAGCCTTACTAGGAGTGAAGGGAGGGTTACTAAACAGCCTTACTAGGAGTGAAGGGAGGGTAGTTGAGGGTTACTAAACAGCCTTACTAGGAGTGAAGGGAGGGTTACTAAACAGCCTTACTAGGAGTGAAGGGAGGGTAGTTGAGGGTTACTAAACAGCCTTACTAGGAGTGAAGGGAGGGTTACTAAACAGTCTTACTAGGAGTGAAGGGAGGGTTACTAAACAGCCTTACTAGGAGTGAAGGGAGGGTTACTAAACAGCCTTACTAGGAGTGAAGGGAGGGTTACTAAACAGCCTTACTAGGAGTGAAGGGAGGGTTACTAAACAGTCTTACTAGGAGTGAAGGGAGGGTTACTAAACAGCCTTACTAGGAGTGAAGGGAGGGTTACTAAACAGCCTTACTAGGAGTGAAGGGAGGGTTACTAAACAGCCTTACTAGGAGTGAAGGGAGGGTAGTTGAGGGTTACTAAACAGTCTTACTAGGAGTGAAGGGAGGGTTACTAAACAGTCTTACTAGGAGTGAAGGGAGGGTTACTAAACAGTCTTACTAGGAGTGAAGGGAGGGTTACTAAACAGCCTTACTAGGAGTGAAGGGAGGGTAGTTGAGGGTTACTAAACAGTCTTACTAGGAGTGAAGGGAGGGTTACTAAACAGTCTTACTAGGAGTGAAGGGAGGGTTACTAAACAGTCTTACTAGGAGTGAAGGGAGGGTTACTAAACAGCCTTACTAGGAGTGAAGGGAGGGTAGTTGAGGGTTACTAAACAGCCTTACTAGGAGTGAAGGGAGGGTTACTAAACAGCCTTACTAGGAGTGAAGGGAGGGTTACTAAACAGCCTTACTAGGAGTGAAGGGAGGGTTACTAAACAGCCTTACTAGGAGTGAAGGGAGGGTAGTTGATGGTTACTAAACAGCCTTACTAGGAGTGAAGGGAGGGTTACTAAACAGTCTTACTAGGAGTGAAGGGAGGGTTACTAAACAGCCTTACTAGGAGTGAAGGGAGGGTTACTAAACAGCCTTACTAGGAGTGAAGGGAGGGTTACTAAACAGCCTTACTAGGAGTGAAGGGAGGGTTACTAAACAGTCTTACTAGGAGTGAAGGGAGGGTTACTAAACAGCCTTACTAGGAGTGAAGGGAGGGTAGTTGAGGGTTACTAAACAGTCTTACTAGGAGTGAAGGGAGGGTTACTAAACAGTCTTACTAGGAGTGAAGGGAGGGTTACTAAACAGTCTTACTAGGAGTGAAGGGAGGGTTACTAAACAGCCTTACTAGGAGTGAAGGGAGGGTAGTTGAGGGTTACTAAACAGTCTTACTAGGAGTGAAGGGAGGGTTACTAAACAGTCTTACTAGGAGTGAAGGGAGGGTTACTAAACAGTCTTACTAGGAGTGAAGGGAGGGTTACTAAACAGCCTTACTAGGAGTGAAGGGAGGGTTACTAAACAGCCTTACTAGGAGTGAAGGGAGGGTTACTAAACAGTCTTACTAGGAGTGAAGGGAGGGTTACTAAACAGCCTTACTAGGAGTGAAGGGAGGGTAGTTGAGGGTTACTAAACAGTCTTACTAGGAGTGAAGGGAGGGTTACTAAACAGTCTTACTAGGAGTGAAGGGAGGGTTACTAAACAGCATTACTAGGAGTGAAGGGAGGGTTACTAAACAGCCTTACTAGGAGTGAAGGGAGGGTTACTAAACAGCCTTACTAGGAGTGAAGGGAGGGTTACTAAACAGCCTTACTAGGAGTGAAGGGAGGGTTACTAAACAGCCTTACTAGGAGTGAAGGGAGGGTTACTAAACAGTCTTACTAGGAGTGAAGGGAGGGTTACTAAACAGCCTTACTAGGAGTGAAGGGAGGGTAGTTGAGGGTTACTAAACAGTCTTACTAGGAGTGAAGGGAGGGTTACTAAACAGCCTTACTAGGAGTGAAGGGAGGGTAGTTGAGGGTTACTAAACAGTCTTACTAGGAGTGAAGGGAGGGTTACTAAACAGCCTTACTAGGAGTGAAGGGAGGGTTACTAAACAGCCTTACTAGGAGTGAAGGGAGGGTTACTAAACAGCCTTACTAGGAGTGAAGGGAGGGTTACTAAACAGTCTTACTAGGAGTGAAGGGAGGGTTACTAAACAGCCTTACTAGGAGTGAAGGGAGGGTTACTAAACAGCCTTACTAGGAGTGAAGGGAGGGTTACTAAACAGCCTTACTAGGAGTGAAGGGAGGGTAGTTGAGGGTTACTAAACAGTCTTACTAGGAGTGAAGGGAGGGTTACTAAACAGTCTTACTAGGAGTGAAGGGAGGGTTACTAAACAGTCTTACTAGGAGTGAAGGGAGGGTTACTAAACAGCCTTACTAGGAGTGAAGGGAGGGTAGTTGAGGGTTACTAAACAGTCTTACTAGGAGTGAAGGGAGGGTTACTAAACAGTCTTACTAGGAGTGAAGGGAGGGTTACTAAACAGTCTTACTAGGAGTGAAGGGAGGGTTACTAAACAGCCTTACTAGGAGTGAAGGGAGGGTAGTTGAGGGTTACTAAACAGCCTTACTAGGAGTGAAGGGAGGGTTACTAAACAGCCTTACTAGGAGTGAAGGGAGGGTTACTAAACAGCCTTACTAGGAGTGAAGGGAGGGTTACTAAACAGCCTTACTAGGAGTGAAGGGAGGGTAGTTGATGGTTACTAAACAGCCTTACTAGGAGTGAAGGGAGGGTTACTAAACAGTCTTACTAGGAGTGAAGGGAGGGTTACTAAACAGCCTTACTAGGAGTGAAGGGAGGGTTACTAAACAGCCTTACTAGGAGTGAAGGGAGGGTTACTAAACAGCCTTACTAGGAGTGAAGGGAGGGTTACTAAACAGTCTTACTAGGAGTGAAGGGAGGGTTACTAAACAGCCTTACTAGGAGTGAAGGGAGGGTAGTTGAGGGTTACTAAACAGTCTTACTAGGAGTGAAGGGAGGGTTACTAAACAGTCTTACTAGGAGTGAAGGGAGGGTTACTAAACAGTCTTACTAGGAGTGAAGGGAGGGTTACTAAACAGCCTTACTAGGAGTGAAGGGAGGGTAGTTGAGGGTTACTAAACAGTCTTACTAGGAGTGAAGGGAGGGTTACTAAACAGTCTTACTAGGAGTGAAGGGAGGGTTACTAAACAGTCTTACTAGGAGTGAAGGGAGGGTTACTAAACAGCCTTACTAGGAGTGAAGGGAGGGTTACTAAACAGCCTTACTAGGAGTGAAGGGAGGGTTACTAAACAGTCTTACTAGGAGTGAAGGGAGGGTTACTAAACAGCCTTACTAGGAGTGAAGGGAGGGTAGTTGAGGGTTACTAAACAGTCTTACTAGGAGTGAAGGGAGGGTTACTAAACAGTCTTACTAGGAGTGAAGGGAGGGTTACTAAACAGCATTACTAGGAGTGAAGGGAGGGTTACTAAACAGCCTTACTAGGAGTGAAGGGAGGGTTACTAAACAGCCTTACTAGGAGTGAAGGGAGGGTTACTAAACAGCCTTACTAGGAGTGAAGGGAGGGTTACTAAACAGCCTTACTAGGAGTGAAGGGAGGGTTACTAAACAGTCTTACTAGGAGTGAAGGGAGGGTTACTAAACAGCCTTACTAGGAGTGAAGGGAGGGTAGTTGAGGGTTACTAAACAGTCTTACTAGGAGTGAAGGGAGGGTTACTAAACAGCCTTACTAGGAGTGAAGGGAGGGTAGTTGAGGGTTACTAAACAGTCTTACTAGGAGTGAAGGGAGGGTTACTAAACAGTCTTACTAGGAGTGAAGGGAGGGTTACTAAACAGCCTTACTAGGAGTGAAGGGAGGGTTACTAAACAGTCTTACTAGGAGTGAAGGGAGGGTTACTAAACAGCCTTACTAGGAGTGAAGGGAGGGTAGTTGAGGGTTACTAAACAGTCTTACTAGGAGTGAAGGGAGGGTTACTAAACAGTCTTACTAGGAGTGAAGGGAGGGTTACTAAACAGTCTTACTAGGAGTGAAGGGAGGGTTACTAAACAGCCTTACTAGGAGTGAAGGGAGGGTAGTTGAGGGTTACTAAACAGCCTTACTAGGAGTGAAGGGAGGGTTACTAAACAGCCTTACTAGGAGTGAAGGGAGGGTTACTAAACAGCCTTACTAGGAGTGAAGGGAGGGTTACTAAACAGCCTTACTAGGAGTGAAGGGAGGGTAGTTGATGGTTACTAAACAGCCTTACTAGGAGTGAAGGGAGGGTTACTAAACAGTCTTACTAGGAGTGAAGGGAGGGTTACTAAACAGCCTTACTAGGAGTGAAGGGAGGGTTACTAAACAGCCTTACTAGGAGTGAAGGGAGGGTTACTAAACAGCCTTACTAGGAGTGAAGGGAGGGTTACTAAACAGTCTTACTAGGAGTGAAGGGAGGGTTACTAAACAGCCTTACTAGGAGTGAAGGGAGGGTAGTTGAGGGTTACTAAACAGTCTTACTAGGAGTGAAGGGAGGGTTACTAAACAGTCTTACTAGGAGTGAAGGGAGGGTTACTAAACAGTCTTACTAGGAGTGAAGGGAGGGTTACTAAACAGCCTTACTAGGAGTGAAGGGAGGGTAGTTGAGGGTTACTAAACAGTCTTACTAGGAGTGAAGGGAGGGTTACTAAACAGTCTTACTAGGAGTGAAGGGAGGGTTACTAAACAGTCTTACTAGGAGTGAAGGGAGGGTTACTAAACAGCCTTACTAGGAGTGAAGGGAGGGTTACTAAACAGCCTTACTAGGAGTGAAGGGAGGGTTACTAAACAGTCTTACTAGGAGTGAAGGGAGGGTTACTAAACAGCCTTACTAGGAGTGAAGGGAGGGTAGTTGAGGGTTACTAAACAGTCTTACTAGGAGTGAAGGGAGGGTTACTAAACAGTCTTACTAGGAGTGAAGGGAGGGTTACTAAACAGCATTACTAGGAGTGAAGGGAGGGTTACTAAACAGCCTTACTAGGAGTGAAGGGAGGGTTACTAAACAGCCTTACTAGGAGTGAAGGGAGGGTTACTAAACAGCCTTACTAGGAGTGAAGGGAGGGTTACTAAACAGCCTTACTAGGAGTGAAGGGAGGGTTACTAAACAGTCTTACTAGGAGTGAAGGGAGGGTTACTAAACAGCCTTACTAGGAGTGAAGGGAGGGTAGTTGAGGGTTACTAAACAGTCTTACTAGGAGTGAAGGGAGGGTTACTAAACAGCCTTACTAGGAGTGAAGGGAGGGTAGTTGAGGGTTACTAAACAGCCTTACTAGGAGTGAAGGGAGGGTAGTTGAGGGTTACTAAACAGCCTTACTAGGAGTGAAGGGAGGGTTACTAAACAGCATTACTAGGAGTGAAGGGAGGGTTACTAAACAGCCTTACTAGGAGTGAAGGGAGGGTTACTAAACAGTCTTACTAGGAGTGAAGGGAGGGTTACTAAACAGCCTTACTAGGAGTGAAGGGAGGGTTACTAAACAGCCTTACTAGGAGTGAAGGGAGGGTTACTAAACAGCCTTACTAGGAGTGAAGGGAGGGTTACTAAACAGTCTTACTAGGAGTGAAGGGAGGTTAGTTGAGGGTTACTAAACAGCCTTACTAGGAGTGAAGGGAGGGTTACTAAACAGTCTTACTAGGAGTGAAGGGAGGGTTACTAAACAGCCTTACTAGGAGTGAAGGGAGGGTAGTTGAGGGTTACTAAACAGCCTTACTAGGAGTGAAGGGAGGGTAGTTGAGGGTTACTAAACAGCCTTACTAGGAGTGAAGGGAGGGTTACTAAACAGTCTTACTAGGAGTGAAGGGAGGGTTACTAAACAGCCTTACTAGGAGTGAAGGGAGGGTAGTTGAGGGTTACTAAACAGCCTTACTAGGAGTGAAGGGAGGGTAGTTGAGGGTTACTAAACAGCCTTACTAGGAGTGAAGGGAGGGTTACTAAACAGTCTTACTAGGAGTGAAGGGAGGGTTACTAAACAGCCTTACTAGGAGTGAAGGGAGGGTTACTAAACAGCCTTACTAGGAGTGAAGGGAGGGTTACTAAACAGCCTTACTAGGAGTGAAGGGAGGGTAGTTGAGGGTTACTAAACAGTCTTACTAGGAGTGAAGGGAGGGTTACTAAACAGCCTTACTAGGAGTGAAGGGAGGGTTACTAAACAGCATTACTAGGAGTGAAGGGAGGGTTACTAAACAGCCTTACTAGGAGTGAAGGGAGGGTTACTAAACAGCCTTACTAGGAGTGAAGGGAGGGTTACTAAACAGCCTTACTAGGAGTGAAGGGAGGGTTACTAAACAGTCTTACTAGGAGTGAAGGGAGGGTTACTAAACAGCCTTACTAGGAGTGAAGGGAGGGTTACTAAACAGCCTTACTAGGAGTGAAGGGAGGGTTACTAAACAGCCGTACTAGGAGTGAAGGGAGGGTTACTAAACAGTCTTACTAGGAGTGAAGGGAGGGTAGTTGAGGGTTACTAAACAGCCTTACTAGGAGTGAAGGGAGGGTTACTAAACAGTCTTACTAGGAGTGAAGGGAGGGTTACTAAACAGCCTTACTAGGAGTGAAGGGAGGGTAGTTGAGGGTTACTAAACAGCCTTACTAGGAGTGAAGGGAGGGTAGTTGAGGGTTACTAAACAGCCTTACTAGGAGTGAAGGGAGGGTTACTAAACAGTCTTACTAGGAGTGAAGGGAGGGTTACTAAACAGCCTTACTAGGAGTGAAGGGAGGGTTACTAAACAGCCTTACTAGGAGTGAAGGGAGGGTTACTAAACAGCCTTACTAGGAGTGAAGGGAGGGTTACTAAACAGTCTTACTAGGAGTTAAGGGAGGGTTACTAAACAGCCTTACTAGGAGTGAAGGGAGGGTTACTAAACAGCCTTACTAGGAGTGAAGGGAGGGTTACTAAACAGCCTTACTAGGAGTGAAGGGAGGGTTACTAAACAGCCTTACTAGGAGTGAAGGGAGGGTAGTTGAGGGTTACTAAACAGTCTTACTAGGAGTGAAGGGAGGGTTACTAAACAGCCTTACTAGGAGTGAAGGGAGGGTAGTTGAGGGTTACTAAACAGTCTTACTAGGAGTGAAGGGAGGGTTACTAAACAGCCTTACTAGGAGTGAAGGGAGGGTAGTTGAGGGTTACTAAACAGTCTTACTAGGAGTGAAGGGAGGGTTACTAAACAGCCTTACTAGGAGTGAAGGGAGGGTAGTTGAGGGTTACTAAACAGCCTTACTAGGAGTGAAGGGAGGGTAGTTGAGGGTTACTAAACAGCCTTACTAGGAGTGAAGGGAGGGTTACTAAACAGCATTACTAGGAGTGAAGGGAGGGTTACTAAACAGCCTTACTAGGAGTGAAGGGAGGGTTACTAAACAGTCTTACTAGGAGTGAAGGGAGGGTTACTAAACAGCCTTACTAGGAGTGAAGGGAGGGTTACTAAACAGCCTTACTAGGAGTGAAGGGAGGGTTACTAAACAGCCTTACTAGGAGTGAAGGGAGGGTTACTAAACAGTCTTACTAGGAGTGAAGGGAGGTTAGTTGAGGGTTACTAAACAGCCTTACTAGGAGTGAAGGGAGGGTTACTAAACAGTCTTACTAGGAGTGAAGGGAGGGTTACTAAACAGCGTTACTAGGAGTGAAGGGAGGGTAGTTGAGGGTTACTAAACAGCCTTACTAGGAGTGAAGGGAGGGTAGTTGAGGGTTACTAAACAGCCTTACTAGGAGTGAAGGGAGGGTTACTAAACAGTCTTACTAGGAGTGAAGGGAGGGTTACTAAACAGCCTTACTAGGAGTGAAGGGAGGGTAGTTGAGGGTTACTAAACAGCCTTACTAGGAGTGAAGGGAGGGTAGTTGAGGGTTACTAAACAGCCTTACTAGGAGTGAAGGGAGGGTTACTAAACAGTCTTACTAGGAGTGAAGGGAGGGTTACTAAACAGCCTTACTAGGAGTGAAGGGAGGGTTACTAAACAGCCTTACTAGGAGTGAAGGGAGGGTTACTAAACAGCCTTACTAGGAGTGAAGGGAGGGTAGTTGAGGGTTACTAAACAGTCTTACTAGGAGTGAAGGGAGGGTTACTAAACAGCCTTACTAGGAGTGAAGGGAGGGTTACTAAACAGCATTACTAGGAGTGAAGGGAGGGTTACTAAACAGCCTTACTAGGAGTGAAGGGAGGGTTACTAAACAGCCTTACTAGGAGTGAAGGGAGGGTTACTAAACAGCCTTACTAGGAGTGAAGGGAGGGTTACTAAACAGTCTTACTAGGAGTGAAGGGAGGGTTACTAAACAGCCTTACTAGGAGTGAAGGGAGGGTTACTAAACAGCCTTACTAGGAGTGAAGGGAGGGTTACTAAACAGCCGTACTAGGAGTGAAGGGAGGGTTACTAAACAGTCTTACTAGGAGTGAAGGGAGGGTAGTTGAGGGTTACTAAACAGCCTTACTAGGAGTGAAGGGAGGGTTACTAAACAGTCTTACTAGGAGTGAAGGGAGGGTTACTAAACAGCCTTACTAGGAGTGAAGGGAGGGTAGTTGAGGGTTACTAAACAGCCTTACTAGGAGTGAAGGGAGGGTAGTTGAGGGTTACTAAACAGCCTTACTAGGAGTGAAGGGAGGGTTACTAAACAGTCTTACTAGGAGTGAAGGGAGGGTTACTAAACAGCCTTACTAGGAGTGAAGGGAGGGTTACTAAACAGCCTTACTAGGAGTGAAGGGAGGGTTACTAAACAGCCTTACTAGGAGTGAAGGGAGGGTTACTAAACAGCCTTACTAGGAGTGAAGGGAGGGTTACTAAACAGCCTTACTAGGAGTGAAGGGAGGGTTACTAAACAGCCTTACTCGGAGTGAAGGGAGGGTTACTAAACAGTCTTACTAGGAGTGAAGGGAGGGTTACTAAACAGCCTTACTAGGAGTGAAGGGAGGGTTACTAAACAGCATTACTAGGAGTGAAGGGAGGGTTACTAAACAGCCTTACTAGGAGTGAAGGGAGGGTTACTAAACAGCCTTACTAGGAGTGAAGGGAGGGTTACTAAACAGCCTTACTAGGAGTGAAGGGAGGGTTACTAAACAGCCTTACTAGGAGTGAAGGGAGGGTTACTAAACAGCCTTACTAGGAGTGAAGGGAGGGTTACTAAACAGCCTTACTAGGAGTGAAGGGAGGGTTACTAAACAGTCTTACTAGGAGTGAAGGGAGGGTTACTAAACAGCCTTACTAGGAGTGAAGGGAGGGTTACTAAACAGCCTTACTAGGAGTGAAGGGAGGGTTACTAAACAGCCTTACTAGGAGTGAAGGGAGGGTTACTAAACAGCCTTACTAGGAGTGAAGGGAGGGTTACTAAACAGTCTTACTAGGAGTGAAGGGAGGGTTACTAAACAGCCTTACTAGGAGTGAAGGGAGGGTTACTAAATAGCCTTACTAGGAGTGAAGGGAGGGTTACTAAACAGCCTTACTAGGAGTGAAGGGAGGATTACTAAACAGCCTTACTAGGAGTGAAGGGAGGGTTACTAAACAGCCTTACTAGGAGTGAAGGGAGGGTTACTAAACAGCCTTACTAGGAGTGAAGGGAGGGTTACTAAACAGCCTTACTAGGAGTGAAGGGAGGATTACTAAACAGCCTTACTAGGAGTGAAGGGAGGGTTACTAAACAGCCTTACTAGGAGTGAAGGGAGGGTTACTAAACAGTCTTACTAGGAGTGAAGGGAGGGTTACTAAACAGCCTTACTAGGAGTGAAGGGAGGGTTACTAAACAGCCTTACTAGGAGTGAAGGGAGGGTTACTAAACAGCCTTACTAGGAGTGAAGGGAGGGTTACTAAACAGTCTTACTAGGAGTGAAGGGAGGGTTACTAAACAGCCTTACTAGGAGTGAAGGGAGGGTTACTAAACAGTCTTACTAGGAGTGAAGGGAGGGTAGTTGAGGGTTACTAAACAGCCTTACTAGGAGTGAAGGGAGGGTTACTAAACAGCCTTACTAGGAGTGAAGGGAGGGTTACTAAACAGTCTTACTAGGAGTGAAGGGAGGGTTACTAAACAGTCTTACTAGGAGTGAAGGGAGGGTTACTAAACAGCCTTACTAGGAGTGAAGGGAGGGTAGTTGAGGGTTACTAAACAGCCTTACTAGGAGTGAAGGGAGGGTTACTAAACAGTCTTACTAGGAGTGAAGGGAGGGTTACTAAACAGCCTTACTAGGAGTGAAGGGAGGGTTACTAAACAGTCTTACTAGGAGTGAAGGGAGGGTTACTAAACAGCCTTACTAGGAGTGAAGGGAGGGTTACTAAACAGCCTTACTAGGAGTGAAGGGAGGGTAGTTGAGATTGTTGTCATCACATCCATTGATGGAGCCTTTCATGAAGTTAGACACCTCATTCATATCCTGTCAGGGAGAAGACAGAGTTGGGATGTGTGGATGTGGATGTCAGACTTGAACATAAATATAGTACAACCAAGCATTAGTAGAATAGACTTACAATCCACAGAGCGTCGTGTTTGATTTCTTTCGATAATCTGACGTACTCATCAGTCCACCACTCTATACAGCTGGGGTTAGTGTAGTCTGGAAACACTGCCACACCTGGCCAGACCTAGAGAGAGAGGGAAGATAAGAGGATATGAGGAGGAGAGAAGGGTTAGTGTAGTCTGGAAACACTGCCACACCTGGCCAGACCTAGAGAGAGAGGGAAGATAAGAGGATATGAGGAGGAGAGAAGGGTTAGTGTAGTCTGGAAACACTGCCACACCTGGCCAGACCTAGAGAGAGGGAAGATAAGAGGATATGAGGAGGGGAGAAGGGTTAGTGTAGTCTGGAAACACTGCCACACCTGGCCAGACCTAGAGAGAGAGGGAAGATAAGAGGATATGAGGAGGAGAGAAGGGTTATTGTCAAGAAACACTAACTCATCTGGACAGACCTACGGTATAGAGAGAGAAGAGAAGAGAGGAGAGAAACACTAAGTCATCTGGCCAGACCTACAGTATAGAGAGAGAAGAGAAACAATAAGTCATCTGGACAGACCTACAGTATAGAGAGAGAAGAGAGGAGAGAAACACTAAGTCATCTGGACAGACCTACGGCATAGAGAGAGAAGAGAAACACTAAGTCATCTGGACAGACCTACAGTATAGAGAGAGAAGAGAAACACTAAGTCATCTGGACAGACCTACGGCATAGAGAGAGAAGAGAGGAGAGAAACACTAAGTCATCTGGACAGACCTACAGTACAGAGAGAGAAGAGAGGAGAGAAACACTAAGTCATCTGGACAGACCTACAGTACAGAGAGAGAAGAGAGGAGAGAAACACTAAGTCATCTGGACAGACCTACAGTATAGAGAGAGAAGAGAGGAGAGAAACACTAAGTCATCTGGACAGACCTACAGTATAGAGAGAGAAGAGAGGAGAGAAACACTAAGTAATCTGGACAGACCTACGGCATAGAGAGAGAAGAGAAACACTAAGTAATCTGGACAGACCTACAGTATAGAGAGAGAAGAGAGGAGAGAAACACTAAGTAGATGTAGACGTAGAGAGAAGAGAGGAGAGAAACACTAAGTAGATGTAGACGTAGAGAGAAGAGAGGAGAGAAACACTAAGTAGATGTAGACGTAGAGAGAAGAGAGGAGAGAAACACTAAGTAGATGTAGACGTAGAGAGAAGAGAGGAGAGAAACACTAAGTAGATGTAGACGTAGAGAGAAGAGAGGAGAGAAACACTAAGTAGATATAGACGTAGAGAGAGGGAGAGAAGAGAGGAGAGAAACAGAGAAAGAGAGGATTGGAGGGGATAACGATGGTAGAAATGAGAGGGAAACGTTTAGAGGGGAGAGAAGGACATATGAGAGAGAGGGGAGGAGAAATCGATTTTACAATATAAATATCCAGACGTGATTGTGAGTTTGAAGCCTTTGCTAATGACATGCACAGAGAGCAATGATTAATCCTCAGAGAAAGAGGGGGGTGGGGGGGGGGGGGGGGGCGTTGCATGTGTGTTTGTCTGTAGCTATGCATGAATGTGTACATTAGGTTGAGGTCTTCGCTGATCTTGTATGACAGGGTTGTAAAGATTAAATCTCAAGATTTCTTCACTCCCCTCAGTAAAACATTAGCTAGCTTTTATCACTAGCAGAAAGAGAACATTAATGATTTTCACACACATTAACACACACACACACACACACACACACACACACACACACACACACACACACACACACACACACACACACACACACACACACACACACACACACACACACACACACTTGGTGTAAATAAGAGCAGTCTGTGCTAATCCTCGGAGCACACCGTCTTTGATGCAGGACAGTTAGAGATTAAACACGAATGTAGAATCAATGCATCTGTTTGACCTGATATAAAACCATTAACTGGGCCAGGCTTAATCGTGTGGGTAAAAAACATTGTTAACCCATGAGATATGATCTGCTCCATAGACATTTGTAAACGCTCTCTGTCTCTCTCTACACACATAGCCAACACAAAGTGGGATTGATCATTTCAAAAGCACCCACACTCAAGCACCCACAGACACACACACATGCACATCACCACATCCACCACCACCACCACCTCCACCACCACCACCATCACCATTACCAGCACCACCACCAATACCACCACCTTCACGACCACCACCACCACCTCCACCACCACCACCATCACCATTACCAGCACCACCACCAATACCACCACCTTCACGACCACCTCCACCACCTCCACCACCACCATCACCACCTTCACGACCATCTCCACCACCTCCAACACCTCCACCACCACCATCACCACCATCACCATCTTCACGACCACCTCCACCACCACCAACACCACCTCCACCACCTCCACCACCACCATCACCATCACCAGACCACCATCACCACCACCACCAATACCACCACCTTCACGACCACCTCCACCACCTCCACCACCACCTCCACCACCACCTTCACCACCACCACCTTCACGACCAACTCCACCACCACCACCACCACCTCCACCACCTCCACCACCACCACCATCACCATCACCATCACCACCACCACCACCACCCATACCACCACCACCACCACCTCCCCCATCACCACCTCCACCATCACCACCACCACCATCTCCAGACCACCATCACCACCACCTCCCCCATCACCACCTCCACCATCACCACCACCACCATCTCCAGACCACCAATACCACCAATACCACCACCTTCACCACCATCACCATCACCATCACCACCACCACCTCCACCATCAACACCAACAGACCACCATCATCACCTTCACGACCACCTCCACAACCACCATCGTAGCCTCGCAGTTAAGAGCATTGGGCCAGTAACCAAAAGGTTGCTGGTTTGAATCCCCGATCCAGCAAGGTGATTCAGAGGGGTTGGGTTAAATGTGGAAGACACATTTCAGTTGAATGTATTCAGTTGTATAACTGATTAGGTTTTCCATTCCCACCTACCTCTCCCACTAGAGGTGTTATCCCATCAGCCTCAGTGACCCAAGCGTTCTTCTGTGTTCCTCGGTCATAGGCCTCATACGGCCCATTGATCCTCTTACTGATGGCTATTGCCGGATCCTGAAAGACAACAACACAGCCTTTTACATGATATTCTTCATATTGACAGGTCGCTGGTTTGAATCCCAGAGCCAATCAGTGGAAACATTATGACAACATTTTCTTTGGCAAAACTGCACTAAACTCAACAAAAACATTTAAAAAATAAGCCTACTCACAACAGGCTATTATAGAGGGAATGAGCCTTGATATGTGAGAAACGATTGGAATGGTTGCGTGCATGGCATTTTGTCATAGGGTAGACTGCCCTCATGCCTAGGCACAGGAAGGAAGATGGAAGATGATTTCCAATAGGCCTAGGTACAGGAGTGATCATTTCCCCCTTTCCTTTCCCTTTCATATGCCCGGGACCAAATAAAACATGTTTTTTTTTATTTTACCTTTATTTAACTAGGCAAGTCAGTTATGAACACATTCTTATTTTCAATGACGGCCTAGGAACAGTGGGTTAACTGCCTTGTTCAGGGGCAGAACGACAGATTTTTACATTGTCAGCTCAGGGATTCGATCTTGCAACTTTTCGGTTACTAGTCCAACATTAACCACTAGGCTACCCTTGCCGCCCAAGTATTTTCACTCTGCATTTAACTTAACTATCAACTCTATAATTTCTGGGTCAGCTTTAAGTAACTTACTGCAATTAGATTTAAACTAAAATGGGCAGACATTGCATTTCTATAGCAGAAAACTATTGCTCAAGCAATCATTTTCCCAGAACTGTCTGGGAGGCGAAATATTTTTAATAATGGATTTGGGATGTTGAATTAATTCGCACAAAACTTATAAACAAAGTATTCACTATGAAAGTAGGCTCTTCATACATAGGCTATGCGCAGCACGTCATTCAATTTATCCAATCAGTTATTGTTTTCTTGCTAAAACCGCACTGGACTAGAATTATCAAAGGACTTTGTAGTTTGCCAAAAAAACAGTTAATTTAGTTAAAACGGTTAGTCAATGTCCAGATTTCAGTTTCCTTTTAAGCCATCTAAACAGTAGGCTCCAGTTCCCTTGCCGTGCAATAGGCCTATTTGAAGTCCTGTGTCGAATTTGTATAGCACCTAACACAGCCAGAACACTGGCACTGCAATCATCCTCCTTACCTCGTCACCAAATCTTTTCAAAACATTACTTTTCTGTCCAACCCCTTCTCATTATTTTCAACTCTCCTTTCACAGCTTTTGTCTTATTGAATTAAACTTTGACAATGTATTTTTTGCCTCTGTGACGTTGACTTCTTCTGCCCGTTCCCAAAAGCATTATTTGCCAATTGGCTGTGTAGCCAATTTGGCGCGCATACAGTTAACCCCTAAAGTTTTGGTTTTTTTACGTACTAATACCAGACAGCCTAAAATAATGAAAGAAAAACCTCAAAGTAGCCTATAGATATAAATTGCACAGGAATGATACATTTATGGATTATTTAAGGTATTGTTTTCTCTTTAGTCAACACGCTCTTCAGCCACACAATAGTTACATTTTAATGACCATAAACCCGTCCCTGCGGATATACCCACCCGGACTGCGGCTACGAGTCCACCCATGCATCACTAACGCACGCATATATGCAAGGAGAACAAGGAAGTCATACCGGTAAATACAAGTTCCTCAAAGGTAGAGACAATATAAACAACAACATAACTCTAATGACCTACGAGGGATATGCCTGACATATTGCCAAATCGCGGTCTACTCGGGAATCCTATCTGGAGAGTTCACAAACTACATGTACAAATTCAATGCGACATGTTTTACACCTATAATCAAATACATTAGCAACAACAAACTCAGCAAAACACTGGGATTAGGCGACTTCAAAACGTATAAATAATAGCAAAGTTACAATAGTGCCACTACTATTGAAATGTGAATATGTTTTCATTCAACATGCACATTTGGAACTTGTAGTGACATAGTTTACTGTAGAACCAACAAATTGTTGTCAAAAACTAGTCAAGCACATCAACTGTAGGCGGCAGGTTAGAGCATTGGGCCAGTAACCGAAAGGTTGCTAGATCGAATCCCCGAACTGACAAGGAAAAATCTGTCATTATGTCCCTGAACAAGGCAGTTAACCCACTGTTCCTAGGCCGTCATTGTAAATAAGAATTTGTTTTTAAATAACTTGCCTTGTTCAATAATATGTATTTTTTTCTTCCAAAAACGGTCTGTTTCTTACCAATATAAGAATGTATTTCTGTCCCTTCTCGTGCATGTAATCAGCGAACTGAGGGAGGTCTTTGAATTTGACTTCATCATAAGTGAAGTCCTTCTTATCTTCCATATAGTCAATGTCAGTGTACTGGATGTCCTGGGAGAGAAGAGAAGCAGATAGAGAATAGTTGTGCATTCATTATGGCTATAGGAGTTGAATGTTAGTGTCATAATCACACAGTATTTGTCTCAAACCACTCAAACTGTATGCATCATTGCATGTTTTACATATATTTAGTCAAAGCCACTCCAATATTATGGTCTTAGCAGCATGGCTTAGTAAATACATTGACCCTTGGCATGTGTTTACTGCAGTGCAGTTTGTCCACTCTTATCTTATCTTTTAAATCCTTATCTTTTAAATCCTAACTTCAAATATTAATGTCTTACCATGACTGAAATGTTTTCCCTTAAATGTATATTTACATCTTAGTATGAATGTAATGCATATAGAACAGTGGTGTAAAGTACTTAAGTAAAAATACTTTAAAGTACAACTTAAGTCGTTTTTTTGGTGTATCTGTATTTTACTTTACTATTTATATTTTTGCTAACTTTTACTTTTACTCCATTATATTCCTAAAGAAAATAATATGCTTTTTACTCTGCACATTTTCCCTGACACCCAAAAAATACCTGTTACATTTTGCCCGGAAAATGGTCCAATTCACACACTTATCAAGACAACATCCCTGGTCATCCTTACTGCCTCTAAAATGGCAAACTCACCAGACACAAATGCTTAGTTTGTAAATGATGTCTGAGTGTTTGTGTGCCCCTGGCTATCCATCAATTAAAAAAGAAATAGTCCCGTCTGGTTTGCTTAATATAAGGAATTTGAAATGGTTTATACTTTTACTTTTGATACTTATTAAGTACATTTTAGCAATTCCATTTACTTTGATACTTAATAAGTATATTTAAAACCAAATACTTTTAGACTTTTACTCAAGTAGTATTTTACTTGGGGACTTTGTCTTTTACTTGAGTCATTTTCTATTAAGTTATCTTTACTTTTAATCAAGTATAATAATGGAGTAATTTTTCCACCACTGATATAGAATTATTCAGAGACTATGCATCCAATCAAATGTTTGAAATTTAGCATAAATTAAACACATCTGCTCAGATATTAGCATATTTTACATTAGCTTAATGCATTCCCCTCACACATATTTGCTTCTTAGCATAAGTTAAACACATCTTCTTTAGCATAAGCCTGCTGGCATGCCTGCAAGTTGCATGCCTTCATGTGAGTGCTAGTGACTTGGCTAATGTGTTGCGGAACCTTGGGAGGATTCTAGAGTGTTAGCACATTCTGTTTTTGGTCTGGGCCTTGATTCTGTGGCTTGGCAGTCCCTCTCCGTATCACTCTAACAGATGGTTCCCAGCTCCTGCCAGTTCCCTGCTAATGGTAATCAGTTCCAGACGTATTAGGATAATGTGATAATGCCCTCTGTGGTCTATCTGATCTCTATCAAATATGTCCCTCAATATAGCCGCTGTCATCCAGCTGTATCTTAATGTCAAAGGCGGACATTAAGGACGTGGTTATAAAAAAAAATCAAAGAGTAAATAGTAAGCTTGTTTTGTCAGAGTTTTTTTTGTGATCGTTTGTGTCAAAGTTTGACCTCTTGATTGTCTTGGAGGTTAGATAAATCCTCGCTAGGAGCTGATGAGTTTTCATCGGGTAAACATGTCTCCCGACTGCAGGATACTCCTACAGACCGTCACACTCTGACAATTTGACATGGAACAGGATTCTCCCAGAGAGCAAAAGGTCAGGTCCCTGCTGCCTGTCCAGCTCTGATAGAGAACTTCATATCTCTCGTCTACAGCTGAATCCTATCTGGTGGTTGGTGGATTACAGTCCTTTGCTTATAGCTTTCAGTGTGGAACTGATTGCTGATGATTCCTAGCTTCCAAGCAGTGTTTCCCTTACTTGTGGTAGGTGGGAGTTATTTACTAATCCGTTGCTCCCGTTCTGTTATTGCTGAACATATACTGTAGGTAGATTTTCACTTTCTGATTCGCTGGTACCTCATGGTTTTCCATTGTTCTCTAGTTTCCCATATGCACTGGTTTCGAGCTCTAAGATAATGCCTTTGTTCCTAAACGGCATTCTAGTTTGTGACCTAGGTCCCTATAGAACCCAATAGTTCTACATTAAGGCTCTTACATATGGCAGGTCGACAGCTCGGTTCCTCTCCACTGTTTTCTTGACTTCATCTAGACTGCCGTAGTCCCAACGAGACAACTGGAAGCCTAGAGACCAGTATGGGGGAATCATTGGCTTGCCGATCAGCTGGACACACACACACACACACACACAGAGAGACACACACACACAGAGACACACACACACAAAGGAAAGATGTATCATACACATATACTGATTCCAAATGTACCGCTGTATTACAGCGCATTCGTGCCTATCACTTCCAAATGTACCGCTGTATCACAGCACATTCGTGCCTATCACTTCCAAATGTACCACTGTATCACAGCGCATTCGTGCCTATCACTTCCAAATGTACCGCTGTATCACAGCGCATTCGTGCCTATCACTTCCAAATGATCAGCTTCGTAGTGAAAGTCAGCGGAACCCTCTGTCTCACCTCCAGGAACTCATGGACCACCTGTTCAGGTGTGTCTCCTAGCAGGATGTAGAAGTCCAGAACTCCTCCAATGGTTCTGTAGGTTACCGCTGGAGCCGGCTGCAGCGTCACCTCTGGTTAAGGTCAATAAAACACAAGCACACAGTGTTGAGATATATTCTGATCTCTGGATTGGTTACATAGACACATCTGGACCAGGTGAGAGTCAATAAAACACAAGCACACAGTGTTGAGATATATTCTGATCTCTGGATTGGTTACATAGACACATCTGGACCAGGTGAGAGTCAATAAAACACAAGCACACAGTGTTGAGATATATTCTGATCTCTGGATTGGTTACATAGACACATCTGGACCAGGTGAGAGTCAATAAAACACAAGCACACAGTGTTGAGATATATTCTGATCTCTGGATTGGTTACATAGACACATCTGGACCAGGTGAGAGTCAATAAAACACAAGCACACAGTGTTGAGATATATTCTGATCTCTGGATTGGTTACATAGACACATCTGGACCAGGTGAGAGTCAATAAAACACAAGCACACAGTGTTGAGATATATTCTGATCTCTGGATTGGTTACATAGACACATCTGGACCAGGTGAGAGTCAATAAAACACAAGCACACAGTGTTGAGATATATTCTGATCTCTGGATTGGTTACATAGACACATCTGGACCAGTTGGGAACAACACTCTTCATGTGTTTCTGTTTTATTTACCCATAGCGTTGCTGTTCATCAGGAAGACTCCGAAGGACTTGCCACTCTCGTCCTCCAGACAAAGGAAATAGGGATAATGACCATAGAGGTTATGTGTCCCCTGGGGGATGAAGGAAAGAAAGGGATGAGAGAGAGAGAGAGAGATGGATCGAAGGTGAGGGGGTGGCGGTACAAACTAATCAGCTTACAAGACATTCAATTACCCGCCCTTTGGGAAGGAATGTACACACACACCGTGTTCACAGCAGCTGACAGACCCTGAGCTGTGCTCCTTATAGAATACATGCTGTTTGTGTGATGTTGGAGAATGATCGATGTAAGACGTGTGTGTGTGTGTGTGTGTGTGTGTGTGTGTGTGTGTGTGTGTGTGTGTGTGTGTGTGTGTGTGTGTGTGTGTGTGTGTGTGTGTGTGTGTGTGTGTGTGTGTGTGTGTGTGTGGTGTGTGTTACAGTATATGTGTGTATATCAGTACTCACTCCATTAGGGAATGAATCCCGTGTGAAGATTGGCCACGTTCTCCAGTTGGTGTCATGACGATAGTTCTGATGGACGTGTTCTCCCAGACCGTATATATTATGGGATGGCAGTCTGGCAGACAGCTGCAGGTACTGATCAGCAAACACCAGCGGACCCATTGTGGTGTCAAACCTGTGTGTGTGTGCGGGGGGGGGGGGTTGAGATTATGAGCGAGTGGTTGTATTAGAACACACAGGGTATGTATTGAATTGTATAGTACAGTATTGTTATGGAGGAAAACACCTCTGGGAGAAGGTAGCTAGCTGCAAACAGACCATTAGAGCACACCATAATGAGACCTGTGTAGCTTTAACCCCACTGACATTACTAATAACATACATGTCCTGCCCTTCTGCCTCTTTGCTCAATAACAGAAGGGAGAAAGAAAGCTG
Organism: Salvelinus alpinus; assembly: GCF_045679555.1. Classification (NCBI taxonomy): domain Eukaryota; kingdom Metazoa; phylum Chordata; class Actinopteri; order Salmoniformes; family Salmonidae; genus Salvelinus; species Salvelinus alpinus. The sequence goes on from NC_092107.1 coordinate 38,087,500, forward strand.
GAGAGAGAGAGAGAGAGAAAGACAGATCAAGGGCAGTATCGTGTATTGAGTGGTGTGTATGTATCGTGTATTGAGTGGTGTGTATGTATCGTGTATTGAGTGGTGTGTATGTGCACAGTAAGCATTGTGCAGGGCAAGTACGCTTCCTTTTAACAACCTTTATGTTTTTATTACAGTGAGAAAAACATCCGCCAACATCCTGACTCTGGCGAGACACAAAGAAAGGAAGACCATTAGGCGATCTGCAGTCTAAACTAAATCAATGTACAGGAAGTCCCCTGACAGAGATAGGGGTCTCATCCTACTAAGTACCGTAGGATGAGGAATCAATCACAGTGTGGTGTAATGACCTCTACACTCACACTCCATCAGGGAAGTCCACCCAGAGAGACTCCTGGTAATTGGACTAATGGATGACTGGAACAGGAACACAACCCTACCACAGCTCACCTAAACACTGCACCCGCTGAATCTAACGGTTGAAAAGTGCACAGTTAAATGGTTTTGATTGGAATTACTAAAGGGGTTAAATTAAAAGTGAATCTTGTTAGTTATTAAACCCTTTATCGCCGTGGCGAATAACACAACCGTCAAACAGTCAGAGAGCAAGCTGATAATATCATAGCAATTATCTCTACACAGTTAATGGTTTTCTCTCCACCTTCACCACCCCCCCGCTCTCTTTCTTAATATGCACCTGCTCATTTCATCTGAAGAGCTGCATCTAAACTGTTTTATTAGAGCACATATATTGATAAGACTCATATCAACAGTTATGCAGTAAATATTACCCAGTATTTTACAGTAAATATTCCCAGTTATGTAGTAAATATTATCCAGTTATCTAATAAATATTACTCAGTTATGTAGTAAATATTACCCGGTATTTTACAGTAAATATTCCCAGTTATGTAGTAGATATTATCCAGTTATCTAATAAATATTACTCAGTTATGTAGTAAATATTACCCGGTAATGTAGTAAATAGTACCCAGTTCTCTAATAAATATTACCCAGTTATGTAGTAAATATTACCAAATTATCTAACAAATATTACCCAATTATGTAGTAAATATTACCCAGTATTGTAGTAAATATTACCCAGTTATGTAGTAAATATTACCCAGTAATGTAGTAAATATTACCCAGTTATGTAGTAAACATTACCCAGTAATGTAGTAAATATTATCCAGTAATGTAGTACATTTTACCCAGTAATGTAGTAAATATTAACCAGTAATGTAGTAAATATTACCCAGTTATCTAATACATATTACCCAGTTATATAGTAAACATTACCCAGTAATGTAGTAAATATTACCCAGTTATGTAATAAATATTACCCAGTTATGTAGTAAACATTACCCAGTAATGTAGTAAATATTATCCAGTAATGTAGTACATTTTACCCAGTAATGTAGTAAATATTACCCAGTTATGTAGTAAATATTACCCAGTTATGTATTAAATATTACCCAGTTATGTAGTAAATATTACCCAGTTATCTAATAAATATTACCCAGTAATGTAGTAAACATTACCCAGTAATGTAGTAAATATTACCCAGTTATGTAGTAAATATTACCCAGTTATGTAGTAAATATTACCCAGTTATGTATTAAATATTACCCAGTATTTTTGTAAATGTTACCCAGTTATGTATTAAATATTACCCAGTTATGTAGTAAATATAACCCAGTTATATAATGAATTTTACCCAGTTATGTAGGAAATATTACCCAGTTATGTAATAAATATTACCCACTATTTTTGTAAATGTTACCCAGTTATGTATTAAATATTACCCAGTTATGTAGTAAATATTACCCAGTTATGTAGGAAATATTTCCCAGTTATCTAATAAATATTACCCAGTAATGTGCAATATAACAAGCAGTATAAAGCAATATCTCTTTCTATCTCTGTGAGCCAAATGCCACTCATCTGATAAGCACATTGGGCAAAGGAAAACAAAAGGTCATACCCTTTAAACACACTGTCACTGTGGTTATGTAAAAAAAGATATGCTAAATCACTGAGGAAGGGGTATAATCGGGCAGTCATTAACAAGTGGTGCCATCCTGTACTGTACTGTACATGGTGTATGTGTGCCTCTGTAGTTGACAGATAGACCAAAAGCAGACGCAGGAAATTAATAAATGAACTTCTCATTAAGTCCTATTTTTAGCAGCATTTAATGCAATTAGTTTATTGCACATTTGTAGGGCTTATACATGGAGTGAAAAGTGAATTAATTTACATGTCACTCAGTCCTATTTACCAGCAGCAATAACAGTAGTGGTTTAACCCTTTAATCTGTGGCGTTAGCTAACTAGCTATATTAGCTGCTATGCTACCTGGTTGATGAGATAAACATGGTGCTAAGACATCAGATAGGAGCTAATAACCAACGTAGCTAGCAACCGTTAGCTGGTTATCATTTTGAACATTTTTGTCAACGAGCCATCTGACTTGCAGTGTAATGTTAACTATTTCACTGCTGTGATGATCTGACCAGCCGCAATCGTATTCGTAAATTGAAGTTGATAGTCGGATTAGATGATTGTCGTAATGGGGAGAGAAGGAACTGTTTTAAAAAGCCTAAATAAAGGTTGACAATAGGTTTAACTATCTGAGAATTGTCCTGCATGTGGACCAAGGAAGCTGCAGATCAGCTCGCGTCAGTGTGCGTTCTCACTTCTCAAACTATGGGCATATTTGAGTCATTCAGACAAAACAGCATCGTCGTTTCATTTGTTTTCCTACCCCCCAACTCTCATTTTTAGATATTATGCACATTGATGGCTTGGTAGCAAATGTTATCGCCATTGAGCTGGTTCTCAGCTACACCCGCAATAACATCTGCTAAATATGTGTATGTGACCAATAACATCTGCTAAATATGTGTATGTGACCAGTAACATCTGCTAAATATGTGTATGTGACCAATCACATCTGCTAAATATGTGTATGTGACCAATCACATCTGCTAAATATGTGTATGTGACCAATCACATCTGCTAAATATGTGTATGTGACCAATCACATCTGCTAAATATGTGTATGTGACCAATCACATCTGCTAAATATGTGTATGTGACCAATCACATCTGCTAAATATGTGTATGTGACCAATCACATCTGCTAAATATGTGTATGTGACCAATAACATCTGCTAAATATGTGTATGTGACCAATCACATCTGCTAAATATGTGTATGTGACCAATCACATCTGCTAAATATGTGTATGTGACCAATCACATCTGCTAAATATGTGTATGTGACCAATCACATCTGCTAAATATGTGTATGTGACCAATCACATCTGCTAAATATGTGTATGTGACCAATCACATCTGCTAAATATGTGTATGTGACCAATAACATCTGCTAAATATGTGTATGTGACCAATCACATCTGCTAAATATGTGTATGTGACCAATCACATCTGCTAAATATGTGTATGTGACCAATCACATCTGCTAAATATGTGTATGTGATCAATCACATCTGCTAAATATTTGTATGTGACCAATCACATCTGCTAAATATGTGTATGTGACCAATAACATCTGCTAAATATGTGTATGTGACCAATCAAATTTGATTTAAATGGCAGCAAGTAATATGAGCAATGGAGAGAGATGTGAAAGGGATTTTTACCATTCAAATAACACGTTTTCCCATTATGTTGTTATGTAGTTAGTCATTATCATGGTTTTAACAGGAGTCATAATCATAGTTTTAACAGGAGTCATTATCATGGTTTTAACAAGAGTCATAATCATGGTTTTAACAGGAGTCATAATCATGGTTTTAACAGGAGTCATTATCATGGTTTTAACAGGAGTCATAATCATAGTTTTAACAGGAGTCATTATCATGGTTTTAACAAGAGTCATAATCATGGTTTTAACAGGAGTCATAATCATGGTTTTAACAGGAGTCATTATCATGGTTTTAACAGGAGTCATTATCATGGTTTTAACAGGAGTCATAATCATGGTTTTAACAGGAGTCATAATCATGGTTTTAACAGGAGTCATAATCATGGTTTTAACGGGTCATAATCATGGTTTTAACGGGTCATAATCATGATTTTAACAGGAGTCATAATCATGGTTTTAACGGGTCATAATCATGGTTTTAACAGGAGTCATAATCATGGTTTTAACAGGTCATAATCATGGTTTTAACGGGTCATAATCATGGTTTTAACCTTTTGTCAATAGGGGGAGCTGTTAGCATTATTTATTTTTTTACATTTCCAAATTAAACTGCCTCGTACTCAATTCTTGCTCGTACAATATGCATATGATTATTACTATTGGATAGAAAACAATCTCTAGTTTCTAAAACCATTTGAATTATGTCTGTGGGGGAACCAGAACTCTTTCTACAGCAAAAATCATGACAGGAACTGCGAAGGTCTGAAAACTAGGCTCTGATCTCGGATCAGTTTAAAACTCTGTGTATGCCCTATGGATCGAAATGAACTGCACCCGCCTTCCCCTGGATGTCAGTAACCAATGAGAAGTGGAATGGTGTCTCTACGTGTTTCTCAGAGTTTATAAAAGGCAATGGAGTCAGATGTCCCTTCTTTTCGACGCTCGCCAAGGCGCAAGAGGGGACATCAGAATTGCATGTTGAATAGCTCTTGTTATCGGGCTAAGATATATCCGTCTGTGATTTAATTCGAAATAGGTGTTAGAAACATCATAACGAAGTTATTTGAAACCGATTTATATCAGTTTATGCGAGTATATTGCTAATTTTCGGAATTTCCTTAGTATTGCGTTTGAGGATTTGGACATGTGTGTGCCGTGTAGCTATCGTTAGCTGCTAGTTCCGAAGTTGAAGAGGTCGTTTTACAACAAAGCAACGATTATTTTGGACAAAGGACACATTGCCCAAGATACTGATGGAAGCTCGTCCAAAAGTAAGAGTTATTTATGATTTTATTCCGTATTTATGTGGAAAAATGTAAACGCAGTTGTCGGCCATTTTTTGCGGCACTAGTCTGGCTGTAACTCACAATGTATGTCTTGTAACGTTAATTTTAAAAATCTAAATCAGCGGTTGCATTAATAACCAATGCATCTTTCATTAGCTGTCCAACCTGTATTTTTTTTGTCAATCTAATCGATAAATAATCGTAAACATAGGTGCCTTTCCAAGATGGCGCCGGCCAGAATGCATGCCATGTTTTGACAGATTACATTGCATAACCACGATTTGTGATGCTAAATATGCACATTTTCGAACAAACTCTATATGCATTGTGTAATATGATGTTACAGGACTGTCATCTGAAGAATTCTGAGAAGGTTAGTGAAAAAATTAATATATTTTGGTGGCGATAACGTTATCGCCCCTTTTGCATTGATTCAATGCTGGGGTGATGTTAGCTCATGTGGTATGCTAATATAACGATATATTGTGTTTTCGCTGTAAAACACTTAGAAAATCTGAAATATTGTCTGGATTCACAAGATCTGTGTCTTTCGATTGCTGTATGCTGTGTATTTTTCAGAAATGTTTTAGGATGAGTATTTTGGTAATTGACGTCGGTCTCTGTAATTATTCCGGCTGCTTCCAACGCTATTTCAGATTGCAGCTGCAATGTAGAACTGTGATTTATACCTGAAATATGCACATTTTTCAAAAAAAACATATGCTATACCATAAATATGTTATCAGACTGTCATCTTATGAAGTTGTTTCTTGGTTAGTGGCTATATATATCTTTATTTAGTCGAATTAGTGATAGCTACTGATGCAGGAAAAAAATGGTGGAGAAAAAAAGTGGTGTCTTTTGCTATCGTGGTTAGCTAATAGATTTACATATTGTGTCTTCCCTGTAAAACATTTTAAAAATCAGAAATGATGGCTGGATTCACAAGATCTGTATCTTTCATCTGGTGTCTTGGACTTGTGATTTAATGATATTTAGATGCTTGTATTTACTTGTGACGCTATGCTAGGCTATGCTAGTCAGCTTTTTTACTGTGGGGGGTGCTCCCGGATCCGGGATGAGTACCAAGTAAAAGTTAACGGGTCATAATCATGATTTAAACGGGTCATAATCATGGTTTTAACAGGGGCAGGTAGCCTAGTGGTTAGAGTGTTGGGCCAGGAACCAAAAAGTTTCTAGATCAAATCCCAGAGGTGACAAGGTAAAAATCTGTCCCTGAACACGGCAGTTAACCCACTATTCCAAGGTTCTCATTGTAAATAAGAATTTGTTCTTAACTGGCATGCCTAGGTAAATAAATAACAGGGGTCATAATCATGGTTTTAACGACCGTCATAATCGTGGTTTTAATGGTTTTACAGTGAGACTGCATAAAGGTTCATTTGGCTGGTTGGAAGTTCAACGGTTTTACAGTGAGACTGCATAAAGGTTCATTTGGCTGGTTGGAAGGTCAACGTTTTTACAGTGAGACTGCATAAAGGTTCATTTGGCTGGTTGGAAGTTCAACGTTTTTACAGTGAGACTGCATAAAGGTTCATTTGGCTGGTTGGAAGGTCAATTTTTTTACAGTGAGACTGCATAAAGGTTCATTTGGCTGGTTGGAAGTTCAACGTTTTTACAGTGAGACTGCATAAAGGTTCATTTGGCTGGTTGGAAGTTCAATGGTTTTACAGTGAGACTGCATAAAGGTTCATTTGGCTGGTTGGAAGGTCAACGGTTTTACAGTGAGACTGCATAAAGTTTCATTTGGCTGGTTGGAAGTTCAACGTTTTTACAGTGAGACTGCATAAAGGTTCATTTGGCTGGTTGGAAGTTCAATGGTTTTACAGTGAGACTGCATAAAGGTTCATTTGGCTGGTTGGAAGTTCAATGGTTTTACAGTGAGACTGCATAAAGGTTCATTTGGCTGGTTGGAAGTTCAATGTTTTTACAGTGAGACTGCATAAAGGTTCATTTGGCTGGTTGGAAGGTCAATTTTTTTACAGTGAGACTGCATAAAGGTTCATTTGGCTGGTTGGAAGTTCAACGTTTTTACAGTGAGACTGCATAAAGGTTCATTTGGCTGGTTGGAAGTTCAATGGTTTTACAGTGAGACTGCATAAAGGTTCATTTGGCTGGTTGGAAGGTCAACGGTTTTACAGTGAGACTGCATAAAGTTTCATTTGGCTGGTTGGAAGTTCAACGTTTTTACAGTGAGACTGCATAAAGGTTCATTTGGCTGGTTGGAAGTTCAATGGTTTTACAGTGAGACTGCATAAAGGTTCATTTGGCTGGTTGGAAGTTCAATGGTTTTACAGTGAGACTGCATAAAGGTTCATTTGGCTGGTTGGAAGTTCAATGTTTTTACAGTGAGACTGCATAAAGGTTAATTTGGCTGGTTGGAAGTTCAATGGTTTTACAGTGAGACTGCATAAAGGTTCATTTGGCTGGTTGGAAGTTCAATTGTTTTACAGTGAGACTGCATAAAGGTTCATTTGGCTGGTTGGAAGTTCAACGTTTTTACAGTGAGACTGCATAAAGGTTCATTTGACTGGTTGGAAGTTCAACGTTTTTACAGTGAGACTGCATAAAGGTTAATTTGGCTGGTTGGAAGTTCAATGGTTTTACAGTGAGACTGCATAAAGGTTCATTTGGCTGGTTGGAAGGTCAACGTTTTTACAGTGAGACTGCATAAAGGTTCATTTGGCTGGTTGGAAGTTCAACGTTTTTACAGTGAGACTGCATAAAGGTTCATTTGGCTGGTTGGAAGTTCAACGTTTTTACAGTGAGACTGCATAAAGGTTCATTTGGCTGGTTGGAAGTTCAACGGTTTTACAGTGAGACTGCATAAAGGTTCATTTGGCTGGTTGGAGATGTAATCAGTTGGCATGATGACTGTGATGTCACACAGACCGACTGAGCGTGCTCTAGAGTGACACAGATGTAACCACACGGTCACCAAGGGAGACTGACATGGAACACAGAAAATAAACGTGTTGTGCGTGTGTGTGTATGCGTGTGTGTGCATGCGTGTACGTGTGAGCGTGTGTGTCTTTGGCATTCTGACAGAATAATACATATTAATGAAGTGACTGCATGGTCTACAGTACCTCTATGAGGATCAAATGTGTGACGCTGTAACCAATCGTACAGGCTTGAGAGCATTAGTACCAAGGTTGGAGTGTAACAGAAAGACTGATGGATTTTTTTGAGACTGACAGAAGACAAAATTTAGAAAGAAACTCACAGGACTTTCTTGGTGGCTGCCCTGCGTACTTGGAAGCCGAAGGGGTTGTGTGTGAGCTGTACCTCGTAGTTAAGAGGACCTGAGGGATGGGTGGCAGGGGGCTTGATGTGCTCATGGGGAACCTCAAATCGCTGCTTATGGGCATCTGAGATCTGGAGACAAAACACAGGGACAGGGGTCAGGAGGATGTGTGTTTTGAGACAAAACACAGGGACAGGGGTCAAGAGGACGTGTGTTTTGAGACAAAACACAGGGACAGGGGTCAGGAGGACGTGTTTTGAGACAAAACACAGGGACAGGGGTCAGGAGGACGTGTGTTTTGAGACAAAACACAGGGACAGGGTTCAGGAGGACGTGTGTTTTGAGACAAAACACAGGGACAGGGGCCAGGAGGACGTGTGTTTTGAGACAAAACACAGGGACAGGGGTCAGGAGGACGTGTGTTTTGAGACAAAACACAGGGACAGGGGTCAGGAGGACGTGTGTTTTGAGACAAAACACAGGGACAGGGGTCAGGAGGACGTGTGTTTTGAGACAAAATACAGGACAGGGGTCAGGAGGACATGTGTTTTGGACAGGTGTCAGGAGGACGTGTGTTTTGGTGTGGATTACAAGTGACAGTGTGTGTGTGTTTGTGTGTGTACCTTGAATCTCAGTCGGTTCACTGTCTGCATGTCAACATGGAAAGCCAGCTCCTCTATGTCTTCACCAAACAGAGAGGGGGCAACCTTCCTTTTCAGAAGGGCCGACAAGCCTCCAATCACAAGCACAGAGGTATTGAAAGAAAAAAAGTTAAAAGCAGAAATCCAAGACGGCAAATTCAATAGCTATTTCTAGTATAGGCCATGATATGTTTTGAATTATTTTATCATTTGAGCAAAGACTGTTTCCTGAGGGTCAGGACTGACTGTGAAGGAGGTAGTGATATCATGTCTATCATGTTTAGCAATATGCTGTACATGTTATATGTACATGAAATCATACCTTAGGGGCAGCGAGAGAAAGATTGAAAATAAGCGATACGGAAAGAGGGTGGATGGGGGGGAGGAAGAAGGAGGTAGAGCTCACTGTAGGTGTTGGGTTTCTCCTCGCGCACCACAGAGTAGCCGTGATTGGTGGAGAAGAAGCACCATGGAGCGTTTCTCTCGTCCAATGGACTCCAACAACAGCCTCTCTGCAGACACCCCAGCTAGTGTAGGAAGGGAATCATCATCATCATGTATAATGCTATGGTTACGGTCCTCCTTGACAGCTACTGGAAATGCAGGTTTTTGCTCCAACCAAGTTGTAACAGGCCCAATTGAGCTAATCAAGGTCCTGCAGGGCCGCTACTTAGTATAACTAGATGTGCTAGATAAGAGTTTGATGTAAAACCTGCAGGAGGGTAGCTCTCCAGGAGGAGGGTTCGGTACTCCTGATATCTACATCCTGTTTAGTAATGATGGGAAAGTGAATCCTCTAGGAATGATGAGACGTGTTGAGGACCCAGGTCACCCAGGTCTCCATGGAAACATACCTTAGATGCACCGGCGTCAGGGAAACAGTCGACTCTCTCCCCCAGGGGAATAACGGGACATTCTGGAACCACGGTGTCTGTGGTCTCTGTCAGAGCATACAGGGAATACGTTTCTACTGACCAAACACTGACACAACAACCAATCACAAATCATCACTGATAAGCATCAGTGAATTTCCGTTTAGGTTGGAATTCATGAGTTCACTTGACATTGAGTAAATTAAATGGAGTAGGGATAATTATACAAGTGATGCTACTAATGTATCTGCCCTTTGAGCGACTGTCTGGGGCATGACATTGACCAAGCAGAGAGGATGAGTGGAAGCAGACTGAGGCAGGACATTGACCAAGCAGAGAGGATGAGTGGAAGCAGACTGGGGCATGACATTGACCAAGCAGAGAGGATGAGTGGAAGCAGACTGGGGCATGACATTGACCAAGCAGAGAGGATGAGTGGAAGCAGACTGGGGCAGGACATTGACCAAGCAGAGAGGATGAGTGGAAGCAGACTGGGGCATGACATTGACCAAGCAGAGAGGATGAGTGGAAGCAGACTGGGGCATGACATTGACCAAGCAGAGAGGATGAGTGGAAGCAGACTGGGGCAGGACATTGACCAAGCAGAGAGGATGAGTGGAAGCAGACTGGGGCATGACATTGACCAAGCAGAGAGGATGAGTGGAAGCAGACTGAGGCAGGACATTGACCAAGCAGAGAGGATGAGTGGAAGCAGACTGGGGCAGGACATTGACCAAGCAGAGAGGATGAGTGGAAGCAGACTGAGGCAGGACATTGACCAAGCAGAGAGGATGAGTGGAAGCAGACTGAGGCAGGACATTGACCAAGCAGAGAGGATGAGTGGAAGCAGACTGAGGCAGGACATTGACCAAGCAGAGAGGATGAGTGGAAGCAGACTGAGGCAGGACATTGACCAAGCAGAGAGGATGAGTGGAAGCAGACTGAGGCAGGACATTGACCAAGCAGAGAGGATGAGTGGAAGCAGACTGAGGCAGGACATTGACCAAGCAGAGAGGATGAGTGGAATCAGACTGGGGCAGGACATTGACCAAGCAGAGAGGATGAGTGGAAGCAGACTGAGGCATGACATTGACCAAGCAGAGAGGATGTGTAGAAGCAGACTGGGGCATGACATTGACCAAGCAGAGAGGATGAGTGGAAGCAGACTGAGGCAGGACATTGACCAAGCAGAGAGGATGAGTGGAATCAGACTGAGGCATGACATTGACCAAGCAGAGAGGATGAGTGGAAGCAGACTGGAGCAGGACATTGACCAAGCAGAGAGGATGAGTGGAAGCAGACTGGGGCAGGACATTGACCAAGCAGAGAGGATGAGTGGAAGCAGACTGGGGCAGGACATTGACCAAGCAGAGAGGATGAGTGGAAGCAGACTGGGGCAGGACATTGACCAAGCAGAGAGGATGAGTGGAAGCAGACTGGGGCAGGACATTGACCAAGCAGAGAGGATGAGTGGAAGCAGACTGGGGCAGGACATTGACCAAGCAGAGAGGATGAGTGGAAGCAGACTGAGGCAGGACATTGACCAAGCAGAGAGGATGAGTATCTGCAGACTGGGGCAGGGTTCTGTCTCATCCCTAATATACAAAACAAAACCATGAGCAGTGACCGGAAGAGAGAGACAGAGGAAGAGAGAGGGAGAGACAGAGAAAGGGAGAGAGAGAGAGAGAGTGTTGGTGTGCATGTGTGCATGTGTCTGTGTGGTTGGCATTGTCTCCCCTCTAGAAAGTTGTTTGTGATTTGGAGTGACAGCTGTCATAATATCCATATTATGCCCCTAAAACAACCCTTACTGTCCTCAGCCCTGTCCCCTTTCTCTGTTGTGTGTGTGTGTGTGTGTGTGTGTGTTCTCACCGTCTTTGATGACTGCAGGTTCCCCAGTAGCCATTAGAGCAACTAAAGCAACAGCCACTGTTGTCACCAGCAGGAATATGACTGTCAGAGTCACCTCCAACCCTGAAAACTTCCGATTCCACATCTAACACAGACACACAGCAAAAGACACAGTAAATAAATATACATCCGCCAAACAAAAGATGCATTCTGTGTGTCACCAGTCATCCCCTCTGATGAACACAACATCAGGTCATCATGTTGTCAACAAGGCCATATTGCAGATAATCTGTACTTCAGTTGGTAGACTAGAACATGGCTCTTGCAATGCCAATGTTCAAATCCCGGGACCACCTATACATAAAAAATGTATGCACGCATGACTGTAAGCCACGTTGGGATAAAATAATCTGCTAAATGACATTTATTATTAGATATTATTTATTAGCTATGTTATGGACAATAGCTACTGCTGCCAAGGAAATGGACCTGAGGACACTAGAGGACACTACTGCTGTCTAGGAAAAGGACCTGAAGACAGTAGAGGACACTACTGCTGTCAAGGAAAAGGACCTGAAGACACTAGAGGACACTACTGTTGTCAAGGAAAAGAACCTGAAGACAGTAGAGGACACTACTGCTGTCAAGGAAATGGACCTGAGGACACTAGAGAACACTACTGTTGTCTAGGAAAAGGACCTGAAGACAGTAGAGGACACTACTGCTGTCAAGGAAAAGGACCTGAAGACACTAGAGGACACAACTGCTGTCAAGGAAAAGGACCTGAAGACAGTAGAGGACACTACTGCTGTCAAGGAAAAGGACCTGAAGACACTAGAGGACACTACTGCTGTCAAGGAAAAGGACCTGAAGACAGTAGAGGACACTACTGTTGTCAAGGAAAAGGACCTGAAGACAGCAGAGGACACTACTGTTGTCAAGGAAAAGGACAAGAAGACAGTAGAGGACACTACTGCTGTCAAGGAAAAGGACCTGAAGACAGTAGAGGACACTACTGTTGTCAAGGAAAAGGACCTGAGGACACTAGAGGACACTACTGCTGTCAAGGAAAAGGACCTGAAGACAGTAGAGGACACTACTGTTGTCAAGGAAAAGGACCTGAAGACAGTAGAGGACACTACTGTTGTCAAGGAAAAGGACCTGAAGACAGCAGAGGACACTACTGTTGTCAAGGAAAAGGACCTGAAGACAGTAGAGGACACTACTGCTGTCAAGGAAAAGGACCTGAAGACAGTAGAGGACACTACTGTTGTCAAGGAAAAGGACCTGAGGACACTAGAGGACACTACTGCTGTCAAGGAAAAGGACCTGAAGACAGTAGAGGACACTACTGTTGTCAAGGAAAAGGACCTGAAGACAGTAGAGGACACTACTGTTGTCAAGGAAAAGGACCTGAGGACACTAGAGGACACTACTGTTGTCTAGGAAAAGGACCTGAAGACAGTAGAGGACACTACTGCTGTCAAGGAAAAGGACCTGAAGACACTAGAGGACACTACTGCTGTCAAGGAAAAGGACCTGAGGACACTAGAGGACACTACTGTTGTCAAGGAAAATGATCTGAGGACACCACAGGAAACTACTGCTGTCAAGGAAAATGACCTGAGGACACATGTCTGCCTCCTTCGTTGGGGACAACCACATTTCACTCTGTATCGTCCCCGGCTCAATCAGCGTGTTTCTCACTAACACCAGACATGACAAATGGACTGGAGAGAGAAAGTGAGGCAGTGGGATAGGAAGAAGGCAAGGTGGAGTGTGTGTGTGTGTGTGTGTGTGTGTGTGTGTGTGTGTGTGTGTGTGTGTGTGTGTGTGTGTGTGTGTGTGTGTGTGTGTGTGTGTGTGTGTGTGTGTGTGTGTGTGTGTGTGTGTGTGTGTGTGTGTGTGTGTGTGTGTGTGTTAGAGAGATATAGAGCGAGTGCTCAATACTGAATGGTTCAGTGTTCCTAGTGCTTGCCAGAGCAGCAACAGCCATTATAAGCAGACCCATCACATCTCCCTACCCATTAGGCTCCAGTCCCAGTACTGGTGGAGGCACAGGCAAGGTGAGTATGTGTGTGTGTTTCTGTATGTGTGTGTGTGTTTGTGTGTGTGTGTGTGTTTGCGTGTGTGTGTGTGCGCCTGTTTATGTGTGTGTGTGTGTGTGTGTGTGTGTGTGTGTGTGTATGAGGCGCATGGCCAGCTTGTTTAATGTGGTGTGAAGAGCATGCGAGGGCAAGCATACAGACCGCCGGGAAACGTTTTTGTGTCACCATTCGCCCGCAATCAATTAACACACCACAAATCACCACTAAAAAACACAGTCATATATTACGTGACACAGCAGCACACACAGCGGACATGGTCTGTCAGACTCAAACACACACAGCGGACATGGGCTGTCAGACTCAAACACACACAGTGGACATGGTCTGTCAGACTCAAACACACACAGTGGACATGGTCTGTCAGACTCAAACACACACAGCAGCGCACATGGTCTGTCAGACTCAAACACACACAGCGGACATGGTCTGTCAGACTCAAACACACACAGCGGACATGGTCTGTCAGACTCAAACACACACAGCAGCGCACATGGTCTGTCAGACTCAAACACACACAGCGGACATGGGCTGTCAGACTCAAACACACACAGTGGACATGGTCTGTCAGACTCAAACACACACAGTGGACATGGTCTGTCAGACTCAAACACACACAGCAGCGCACATGGTCTGTCAGACTCAAACACACACAGTGGACATGGTCTGTCAGTCTCAAACACACACAGTGGACATGGTCTGTCAGTCTCAAACACACACAGTGGACATGGTCTGTCAGACTCAAACACACACAGTGGACATGGTCTGTCAGACTCAAACACACAGTGGACATGGTCTGTCAGACTCAAACACACACAGTGGACATGGTCTGTCACACTCAAACACACACAGTGGACATGGTCTGTCAGTCTCAAACACACACAGTGGACATGGTCTGTCAGTCTCAAACACACACAGTGGACATGGTCTGTCAGTCTCAAACACACACAGTGGACATGGTCTGTCAGACTCAAACACACTGTCACCAACTGCTCCATATGAACTATAAACATGATCCAATATCATTTGCATTGTCAGACATATGATAAGGACCTTTGACCTCTTGTTGATGTCGAAATAGCAGTTCTACTTGAGCTCCACAAGGACCCTACAGACACCTTCTATACTATTATTAACAGACAGGGTCAAAGTCTCAGCTCTATAAACAACAGGACCCTTCAGACACCATCTATACTATCATTTAACAGACAGGGTCAAAGTCTCAGCTCTATAAACAACAGGACCCTTCAGACACCATCTATACTATCATTTAACAGACAGGGTCAAAGTCTCAGCTCTATAAACAACAGGACCCTTCAGACACCATCTATACTATCATTTAACAGACAGGGTCAAAGTCTCAGCTCTATAAACAACAGGACCCTTCCGACATCTTCTTGTGCCAGCTTCAGGTATGCTCAAGGAGGGTGGCGAGTTAGAATACCCCATGATAAGCTGCAGACCATACTATTTACCAAGAGAGTTTTCATCTATATTATTTGTGGCTTTCTATTTACGACCACAAATCGAAGCTGACACTAAGACCTCACTCAACCAACAGGAAAAATGTTCGTCCAGAGATGTTCCTACTGGCCAGTGATATTAATGCTGGGAAACTGAAATCTGTCTACTTCATTTCTACCAGTATAACACATGAAAAACACTAGATCATCTTTACTTCACACATATAAAAGTATTATCTCAGGGACTCCTGAGTGGCGCAGCGGTCTAAGGCACTGCATCGCAGTGCTTGAGGCGTCACTACAGAACCGGATTCGATTCCAGGCTGTGACACAACCGGCCGTGACTGGGAGTCCCATAGGGCGACGCACAATTAGCCCAGTGTCGTCCGGGTTAGGGGAGGGTATGACCAGGGGGTGCATTATTTGGCTCATCGCGCTCTAGCGACTCTTTGTGGCGTACTGGCCGCATGCAGGCTGACCTTGGTCATCAGTTGAAAGATGTTTCCTCCGACACATTGGTGCAGCTAGGTTAAGCGGGCAGGTGTTAAGAAAAGTGGTTAGGCGGGTCATGTTTCGGAGGACGCATGACTCGACGTTCGCATCGCCCGTTGGGAAAATGAAGCGGTGAGACAAGATCGTAATTGGATCGCAATTGGATATCATGAATTTGGTGAGAAAAAGGGACAAAAAATAACTAAATAATAAGATAAGATTTATCCCACGCCATGTATTTGGCTTATCTGACCATAACTCAGATAACTGCTTACAAGAACAAACTCTAACAGGAAGTACCAGTGACGCGCTCAATATCGAAGGGGACCGATGAAGCGGATGCTAAGCTACAGGACTGTTTCTATTCTGGGACTCATCCAATGGCATTGAGGTGTTTACCACATCAGTCATCGGCTTCATTAAAAAGTACATCGACAACATCATCCCCACAGTGACCGTACGTACATATCCCAGCCAGAAGCCATGGATGACAGGCAACATCCGCATTAAGCTACAGGCTAGAGCTGCCACTTTCAAGGAGTGGGACACTAACCCGGACGCATATAAGAAATCTCTCTAAGCCCACCGACGAACGATCAAACAGGCATAGCTTCAAAAAAGGACTCGAAAAAGGACTCGAATCCTGCTACACTGGCTCTGACATTTTGCAAACTATCATGGATTACAAAGGGAAAACCAGCCGAGAGTGACGCGGGCCTACCAGATAAGCTAAATGCCTTCTATGCTCGCTTCGAGGCAAGCAACACTGAACCATGCATGAGAGCACCAACTGCTCTGGACGACTGTGAGATGACGCTCTCCGTAGAAAATGTGAGTAAGACCATTAAACAGGTTAACATTCACAAAGCCGCTGCGCCAGATGAATTACAAGGACACGTACTCAGCGCATGCACTGACCAGCTGGCAAGTGTCTTGACTGACATTTTCAACCTCTCCCTGACCCAGTATGAAATACCCATGTTTCAATCAGACCACCATAGTTCCTGTGCCCAAGAGTGCCAAAGTAACCTGTCTCAATGACTGTCGCCCGTCACACTCACATATGTAGCCATGAAAGACTTTGAAAGGCTCGTCATTGCTCACATCAACACCATCATCCTAGACACCCTGGACCCATTCCAATGTGCATACTGCGCCAACAGACCCACAGATGACAAAGGAGCTGATGGTGGACTACAGGGCTATAGACAGGGCATCGACAGGGCTGTAGTTGAGCGGGTCGAGAGCTTCAAGTTCCTCTGTGTCCGCATCACTAAGGATCTGTCATGGTCCAACCACACCAACACAGTCGTGAAGAGGGCACCACAATGTATCTTCACCCTCAGGAGGCTGGAAAGATCAAAGCTGCACCATTGAAAGCATCTTGACTAGCTGCATCCTCACTTGGTATGGCAACTGCTTGGCCTTCGACCGTAAGGCACATCAATGAGGCGGAGCTCCCTGCCATCCAGGACCTCTATACCAGGCGGTGTCAGAGGAAGGCAAAGACTCCAGACACCCAAGTCATAGACTGTTCTCTCTGCAACTGCACGGCAAGCGTTACCGAAGTTTAGAACCAACAGGACCCTGAACAGGGTCTACCCGCAAGCCATAAGACTGCTGAATAGTTAGTTAAATAGTTATCTGCATTGACCCTTTTTTTCCTTCACCTTTTCAACTCATCACATATGCTGCTGCTACTGTTAACTCTCTGCCACTTTATTCCCAGTTTTATGTACATAACTACCTCAATTACCTCATAAACCTGCACATAGACTCAGTACTGGTACACCTAGTATATAGCCAAGTTATCGTTACTCATTGTGTATCTTTTATTACGTGTTTTACTATTCTATTATTTCTCTATTTTCTTTCTCTCTGCTTTGTTGGGAAGGGCCCGTAAAGTAATCATTTCACTGTTAGTCCACACCTTTCCTTTATGAAGCATGTGACAAATAACATTTGATTTTAAGGATTTGACTTGATCCTATTTGTATTTTGTATTTATTATGGATCCCCATTAGCTGCTGCCAAGGCACTATCATTAACAAACAGGGTCAAATTCTCACCTCTATAACTAACATGATCTAAGGTTTAGATTTAATCTATATTACAGAAGTAAAAACAATGTTTGAGTGTTCGTGGAGACTGCTTTCACCGTAAACACTGTGTCGGCTCAATCGGGAAAATACATTCAAATTTTAATGTAGGTCTTCCGCAATAAAGATTGAATCCAGCCCTGAAATGGCTAGGGCTGCATGACAAGGACAAACTCTATTGTAGAAGTTTCATGAAATAGAGCATGATTAACACTGTGAACTTATTTAGTTACAAATGAACACATTTGTACTTCACAACATAGGTTTTTCTAGCTGACAAATGTGCAACAGGTAGACGTTTCTTCTCTTGCCGCTTGATGATAGAGAATCGAGGAGTTCATACTAATGCATGTAGAACACTCCCTGTAATAACCTCATTTCGCTATCCATGATGGTAATGGTAATTTATCTTTAACCTAATAGTTATTCTTTCTCTATACGTTGTCTACAGGCTTCCCTCTAGCCTGTCTTTTCCTCTTTACTCAATAAACGACACACAGAGTATCTCTTCTGCGATGACGTAGAATTATTAGGCTTTGAACAACTTCTGTATCCTACCTGAGGTCTGCTTTAATGATCACAGAAGCGGTAGGCCAGTAACAGTTGAAGCTAGGTCGCACAGTAGTTTAAGCTGGCAACTGTTTGTGTCGTACTCAAATAAAATGTAGTTCTAAACACACGATAAAATAGTATATTTCTGAATACCTTATCTGAGACTATGTTCCCCAGTGAGTTAGAAGTTGTCTCACCTCGCACTGCTTCTTGCCTTACTACTCCTTTGCACCGTCGTCTGTCTCATCCACGTTATATCATATCACTCTGCAATAAGGTCTTGGTGTTGGTGTGTGAACATGTTGAAATTCAATACTCTGTATGTATTTATATCCGTGTGTAAGCGATAGCAAGAAAGAGTGTGTGTGTGTGTGTGTGTTTTACAACTTCACTGTACCCACTCAGCAACTATAAAATGTGATAACCATCACAACCAACAAAGATCAACCGAGACAATGTGTTACTCGTTTTCTTTAATCCTCCTATATCTTCCTTATATTGCTGTGTTTATGGATGTGTGTGCATGCATGTGTGTGATTTACCTTGAAACACTCCTCCTTTGGTTAATACGAACTGTGACTCAGCTTTTTCAGTACCAGTAAAAGTTTTAGAAAAACATACTCATTCAAGGGTTTTTCTTTATTTTTACTATTTTCTACATTGTAGAATAATAGTGAAGACATCAAAACTATGAAATGACACATATGGAATCATGTAGTAACCAAAAAAGTGTTAAACAGATCAAAATATATTTTAGATTTTAGATTCTTCAAAGTAGCCACCCTTTGCCTTGATGACAGCTTGCACACTCTTGGCATTCTCTCAACCAGCTTCACCTGGAATGCTTTCCCAACAGTCTTGAAGGAGTTCCGAGATATGCTGAGCACTTGTTGGCTGCTTTTCCTTTACTCTGCGGTCCAACTCATCCCAAACCATCTGAATTGGTTTGAAGTCGGGGAATTGTGGAGCCCAGGTCATCTGATGCAGCACTACATCACTCTCCTTTTTTGGTCAGATAGCCCTTACACAGCCTGGAGGTGTGTTGGGTCATTGTCCTGTTGAAAAACAAATGATAATCCCACTAAGCACAAACCAGATGGGATGGCATATCACTGCAGAATGCTGTTGTAGCCATGCTGGTTAAATGTGCCTTGAATTCTAAATAAATCACTGACAGTGTCACCAGCAAAGCACCCCCACAACATCACACCTCCTCCTCCATGCTTCACGGTGGGAACCACACAAGCGGAGATCATCCGTTCACCTACTCTGTATCTCAATATATATTATGGATATCTTTCGCTGTAAAGTATATTTTCAAAATCTGACACGATAGGTGGATTAACAACAAGCTAAGCTGTGTTTTGGTATATTTCACTTGTGATTGCATGATTATAAATATTTTTAGTAATATTTTTTCATCTGATACGTTTGGGAATCTTCTTCTTCCTTTCAGGACCGGAACGAGGCTGTAGTTTTCTCAACATAACGCGCAACCCAAATGGCGTTTTTTTGTTATAAAAGTCATATTTATCGAACAAAAATAACATTTATTGTGTAACTGGGAGTCTCGTGAGTGCAAACATCCGAAGATTATCTAAGGTAAGCGATTCATTTTATTGCTTTTCTGACTTTCATGACCATGCTAATTTGGGGCTAGCTGTTGTAGCATTGCTTGCTACACTCACAAAAGTTTGGATTTCTTTCGCTGTAAAGTATATTTCCAAAATCTGACACGATAGGTGGATTAACAACAAGCTAAACTGTGTTTTGGTATAATTCACTTGTGATTGCATGATTATAAATATTTTTAGTAATATTTTTGCATTTGGCGCCCTGCAATTCTAGCGGTTGTTTAGGAAAGTGATCCCGCTAACGGGATTCGCAGCGCAGAGAAGTTAAGAACAAGTGTATCTTTAATTCTATGTAAAACATGTATCTTTCATCAAAGTTTATGATGAGTATTTCTGTTATTTGACGTGGCTCTCTGCAATTTCTCCGGATATTTTGGAGGCATTTCTGAACATGGCGCCAATGTAAACCGAGATTTGTGGATATAAATATGCACATTGTATTGTGTAACATGATGTCCTATGAGTGTCATCTGATGAAGATCATCAAAGGTTAGTGATTAATTTTATCTCTATTTCTGCTTTTTGTGACTACTATCTTTGGCTGGGAAAATGGCTGTGTTTTTCTGTGGCTATGTACTGAGCTAACATAATCGTTTGGTGTGCTTTCGCCGTAAATCCTTTTTGAAATCCGACATGTTGGCTGGATTCACAACATGTGTAGCTTTAATTTGGTGTCTTTCATGTGTGATTTCATGAAAGATTGATTTTTATGGTAATATATTTGAATTTGGCGCGCTACATTTTTTCTGGCTTTTGGCCAAGTGGGACGCTACCGTCCCACATATCCCAGAGAAGTTAATGAAAAGAATAAGCAAACACATTTGGTGTTCGCCAAAAGGCATGTGGAAGAGACTCCCCAAACATATGGAAGAAGGTACTCTGGTCAGATGAGACTAAAATTTAGCTTTTTGGCCATCAAAGAAAACGCTATGTCTGGTGCAAACCCAACACCTCTCATCACCCCGAGAGCACCATGCTGTGGGGATGTTTTTCACTGGCAGATACTGGGAAACTGGTCAGAATTTAAGGAATGATGGATGGTGCTAAATACAGGGAAATTGTTGAGGGGAAACCTGTTTCAGTCTTCCAGAGATTTGAGACTGGGACGAAGGTTCACCTTCCAGCAGGACAATGACCCTAAACATACTTCTAAAGCAACACTCGAGTAGTTTATTAAGGGGAAAGCGGAAACATTTAAATGTCTTGGAATGGCCTAGTCAAAGCCCAGAATAGTTATGCACCCTCAAGTTTTCTGTTTTTTTTTGTCTTATTTCCTGTTTGTTTCACAATAAAATATATTTTGCATCTTCAAAGTGGTAGGCATGATGTGTAAATCAAATGATACAAACCCCCAAAAATCTATTTTAATTCCAGGTTGTAAGGCAACAAAATAGGAAAAATGCCAAGGGGGTGAATACTTTTGCAAGCAACTGTAGGTGTGTCCAAACTTTTTACTGTATAATCATCAACCTCGCATGATCCCCAATGACCAATCGAAATCATTCACCCACACTTTATTGGCGTGTGTACAATCACTTACAAACACTTCACTTATATCATATCTTATAATATACTTTGGTTATTCAACCAGGCTGTACCTGTGATAACCCCCATTGTGTAATGTTATTGGAGTGATAACACTGGTGCATTGTAATCGGTGGAAAATGAGAGATTAGGAATCATGATCAAGATAACCATGGATTAAAGACAAATGAACATTGGATCGTACGTTTTATTACAAGACTTAAACTAAGATGACTAAAATTACACTGACATGATGTAAGCAGGGTTGTTTTGCAAATTTTGTTTGTCAGAGTTAGATGTTAACTACACTGAACAAAAATATAGATGCAAAATGCAACAATTTCAAAGATTTTACTGAGTTACAGTTCATATAAGGAAACAATAAAAAAACATTAACGAGGCTATATACAGGGGGAACTGGTACAGAGTCAATGTGCGCGGGTACAGGTTAGTTGAGGTAAATTTGGGTAATATGTACATCTAGGTAGGGTTAACCAATCGAGCTATTTTGTTTGTTTAGTCGCATTGTTTGTAACTTATTTTGTAATAATGTTGCTGCTACCATCTCTTATGAACAAAAAGAGCTTCTGGACATCAGAACAGCGATTACTTACCTTGAATTGGATGAAGAATCTTTCTTTAATGAGTCGGACGAGAGAGATTTACTCCAGACACCCGAACAGGCCCTCATCCCCGTCATTCGCAGAAGGAGATCGGGGTGCTTTGTGAGGATCCGGCGACGAGTGGCTAATCTGCCTTTGCCATCGGTATTAATGGCCAACGTACAATCACTGGATAATAAAGTTGACGAACTAAAAGCACGTATATCCTACCAATGGGACATACATTTTATTTTATATCTTATGTTTCACAGAGTCGTGGCTGAACAACAACATGAATAACATACAGCTGGTGTGTTATACACTGTAACGTCAGGATAGAACAGCAGCCTCAGGTAAGACACGGGGTGACGGTCTATGTATATTTGTAAACAACAGCTGGTGCACGATATCTAAGGAAGTCTTGAGGTTTTGCTCGTCTGAGGTAGAGTATCTCATGATAAGCTGTAGACCACACTATCTACCTAGAGAGTTTTCATCTATATTCTTCGTAGCTGTCTATTTACCACCACAAACCGATGCTGGTGATAAGACCGCACTCAATGAGTTGTATACGGCCATAAGAAAACAGGAAAACGCTCATCCAGAGGCGGTGCTCCTAGTGGCCGGGGTCTTAATGAAGGGAAAATTAAATCTGTTTGACCTAATTAAGACCAGCATGTTAAATGTGCAACTAGAGGGAAAAAACTCTAGACCACACAGAGACGTGTACAAAGCTCTCCCTCGCCCTCCATTTGGCAAATCTGACCATAATACTATTATGCTGATTCCTGCTTACAAGCTAAAATTAAAGCAGGAAGCACCAGTGACTCTGTCAATAAAACGGTGGTCAGATGAAGCAGATGCTAATCTATAGGACTGTTTCACTAGCACAGACTGGAAAATGTTACGGGATTCTTCCGATGGCATTGAGGAGTACACCACATCAGTCACTGGTTTCATCAATAAGTGCATCAATGATGTTGTCCCCACATTGACTGTACCTTATACCCCAACCAGAATCCATGGATTACAGACAATATCCGCACTGAGCTAAAGGCTAGAGCTGCCGCTTTCATGGAGCTTATAAGAAATCCCATTATGCCCTCTGACGAACTATGAAATTGACAAAGCTTCAATACACGACTAAGAATCGTACTACACCGGCTCCGACGCTCATTGGATGTGGCAGGGTTTGCAATCTATTACAGACTACAAAGGGAAGCACAGCCGAGAACTGCCCAGTGACACGAGCCTACCAGACGAGTAAAATTACTTCTATGCTCGCTTCGAGGAAAGTAACACTGAAACATGCATGAGAGCCTCAGCTGTTCCGGACGACTGTGTGATCACGCTCTCCACAGCCGCTCTGAGTAAAACTGTTAACTTCTTGCCGCAAGGATCCCTTTAGCGGGATCATTTTCGTAAACAACCGCTGAATTGCAGAGCGCCAAATTCAAAAATAATACAAAAAATATTTATAATCATGAAATCACAAGTGAAATATACCAAAACACAGCTTAGCGTGTTGTTAATCCACCTATCATGTCAGATTTTGAAAATATGCTTTACAGCGAAAGCAATCCAAGCTTTTGTGAGTTTATCAATCACTAGACAAAACAGTAAGAACAGCTAGCCCCAAATTAGCTTGGTCACGAAAGTCAGAAAAGCAATACAATTAATCGCTTACCTTTGATAATCTTCGGATGTTTGCACTCACGAGACTCCCAGTTACACAATAAATGTTATTTTTGTTCGATAAAGATTAGTTTTATAACCAAAAACCGTCATTTGGTTTGTGCATTATGTTCAGAAAACCACAGGCTCGTTCTGGTCCTGAAAGGCAGACGAAAATTCCAAAAAGTATCCGTAATGTTCGTAGAAACATGTCAAACCTTTTTTATAATCAATCCTCAGGTTGTTTTTAACATACATAATCGATAATATTTCAACCGGACGGTAACCTATTCATTACTACAGAGAAAGAAAATGTTGAGTATATCTCTCGCGCGCAGGAACTAATCAAAGGACACCTGACGCGTTTTTAGAAATTTTGTTAATTTTTCAAAATAAAAGCTTGAAACTATGTCTAAAGCCTGGTCACAGCCTGAGGAAGCCATTGGAAAATGAATCTGGTTGATAGCCCTTTAAATGGAGGAGGGGCAGGCAACGGAACAGGGATTTTCCCAAATAAAAGGAACTTCCGGTTTGGATTTCCTCAGGTTTTCGCCTGCAAAATCAGTTCTGTTATACTCACAGACAATATTTTGACAGTTTTGGAAACTTTAGAGTGTTTTCTTTCCCAATCTGTCAATTATATGCATATTCTAGCATCTGGACTTGAGAAATAGTCCGTTTACCTTGGGAACGTTATTTATCCAAACATAAAAATTCTGCCCCCTAGTTGAAAGAAGTTAAACAGGTCAACATTCACAAGGCCACAGGGCCAACATTAAGTTTGCCGATGACACAACCGTGGTAGGCCTGTTCACCGACAACAACGAGACAGCCTATAGGAAGGAGGTCAGAGACCTGACCGTGTAGTGCAAGGACAACAACCTCTCCCTCAATGTGATGAAGACAAAGGCGATGATTGTGGACTACAGGAAAGGAGGACCGAGCATGCCCCCATTCTTATCGACTGGGCTGTAGAGGAGCAGGTTGAGCACTTCAAGTTCCTTGGCGTCCACATCACCAACAAACTAACATGCTCCAAGCACACTAAGACAGTCATTAAGAGGGCATGACAAAATCTATTCCCCCTCAAGAGACTGAAAAGATTTGGCATGAGTCCTCAGATCCTCAAATGGTTCTACAGCTGATCCATCGAGAGCATCCTGACAGGTTGCATCACTGTCTGATATGGAAATTCTCGGCCTCTGACCGCAAGGCACTACAGAGGGTAGTGTGTACTGCCCATTACATCACTGGGGCCAAGCTTCCTGCCATCCAGGACCTCAATACCAGGCGGTGTCAGAAGAAGGCCCTAAAAATTGTCAAAGACTCCAGTCACCCTAGTCATAGACTGTTCTCTCACGGCAAGCGGAATCGGAGCGCCAAGTCTAGGTCCAAGAGGCTTCTAAACAGCTTCTACCCCCAAGCCATAAGACTCCTGATAATCTAATCAAATGCCTACCCAGACTATTTGCATTTACCCCCCCCTTTTACGCTGCTGCAACTCTCTGTTATTATCTATGCATAGTCACTTTAATAACTCAACCTACATGTACATATTACCTCAATTACCTCGACTAACCGGTGCCCCTGCAAATTGAATCTGCACCGGTACCCCCTGTATATAGCTTCGCTATTGTTATTTTACTGATGCTCTTGTCACGCCCTGACCATATAGAGCTTTTTATTCTCTATGTTGGTATGGTCGGGGTGTGATTAAGGGTGGGTTATCTAGGTGAATTTTATATCTATGTTGGCCTGATATGGTTCCCAATCAGAGGCAGCTGTTTATTGTTGTCTCTCATTGGGGATCATATTTAGGTAGCCATTTCTCCGTTGTGCTTTGTGGGATCTTGACTATGTTTAGTTGCCTGGGACCATTATTATAGCTTCACGTTTCATTTGTTCGCTTTGTTGTTTTTGTTCTTTGAGTTTTCTCTTCCTAATAAAAGGGATGGAAACATACCACGCTGCATCTTGGTTCAATCATTATGACGATCGTGACAGCTATTTAATTATTTGTTACATTAGTTTCTTATTTTTTTGTAGGTATTTTTCTTAAAACTGCATTGTTGGTTAAGGGCTTTGTAAGTAAGAATTTCACTGTCAGGTCTACACCTGTTGTATTCGACGCAAATATGATTTGATTTGATTGGTCAGGTTGGCATATTAACACTCCAACCAGCACAGCCCATCACAATATCACAGTAACCATTAATGCAAACTTATTTCTGAGCTGTGACCCAAATTAAGCTTTCAAAGTGAAGGTGAGCCATCAGGTAAACAGAACCAGTGTCACTAGCCAGGTCCCCGTATGAAGCCAATAATACGTCATAGGGTCCTGACCTGCCATTTGGCAAGCTGAGAGTCTATTCTCCTCTTCTCTCCTCACATCTTCTCTCCTCTACACTCCACCCTCTCCTCTCCCCTGCTGATCTTTTTATCCTATTCTCTTGCTTTCTTTCTTTCTCTCACTCCAAATCCAATTCCACTCAGTCGTTTCCAATTGCTGCCTCACACACAAGCTTGCAGCACCAGCTCATTTCGATTGCCCAAACTGGAATTGGCAATTCAGTCCTGACTATCGATCCCGTCGTTTTCAAGCAGGCCCCTCAAACACTGATAGCTGCGTACCTAGTATTCGTTAGTTTGTGTGTTTGAGAGAGTTTGTGCATTCATGAGTGCATGCTGAGCCGGTGTGGACATTATTTTATTATTATTATTATTGAGTCATTGTTCGTTTTACACTTAAGACATGACTCAGCCGTTGTGCTCTAGATTTTATTGAACATTGTCAGTTGGATATGCTCTCTGCAAGCTTTAGTATATCTCACCTATCATATGAATAACCTTTTCTGACTCAAATAGAATTCCATCAAGAATGCTCTGATGTCCAAAATACTTCAAAATCGAAATTCTGTGATACAAAACTTTTAAGTATTTGAAAAAAATCTACATTGGTCAATCCAAAATGGCTTTTTAATGCTGTCATGGAAATGTATTTCTTATTATCAAGTCATTTACAGTTTCTATGCCTTTTGTGGTGTAATTGGTTTTACCAAGAACAAGTATAAAAACTTTGGGAGCCATGCAATTCTGAAGAGGTTTATTCAACTGGATTTATGGGAAGATGGTTCCATTTAATTAGGTCTGCTTTCATATAGTTGAATAGTGGAATAAAGT
This sequence comes from Salvelinus alpinus, assembly GCF_045679555.1. Classification (NCBI taxonomy): domain Eukaryota; kingdom Metazoa; phylum Chordata; class Actinopteri; order Salmoniformes; family Salmonidae; genus Salvelinus; species Salvelinus alpinus. The sequence continues at coordinate 38,114,414 of NC_092107.1, forward strand.
TATTTTTATATACAGTGGGGAGAACAAGTATTTGACACACTGCCGATTTTGCAGCTTTTCCTACTTACAAAGCATGTAGAGGTCTACAATTTTTATCATAGGTACACTTCAACTGTGAGAGACGGAATCTAAAACAAAAATCCAGAAAATCACATTGTATGATTTTTACGTAATTCATTTTCATTTTATTGCATGACATAAGTATTTGATCACCTACCGACCAGTAAGAATTCCGGCTCTCACAGACCTGTTCGTTTTTCTTTAAGAAGCCCTCCTGTTCTCCACTCATTACCTGTATTAACTGCACCTGTTTGAACTCGTTACCTTTATAAAAGACACCTGTCCACACACTCAATCAAACAGACTCCAACCTCTCCACAATGGCCAAGACCAGAGAGCTGTGTAAGGACATCAGGGTTAAATTGTAGACCGGCACAAGGCTGGGATGGGCTACAGGACAATAAGCAAGCAGCTTGGTGAGAAGGCAACAACTGTTGGCGCAATTATTCGAAAATGGAAGAAGTTCAAGATGATGGTCAATCACCCTCGGTCTGGGGCTCCATGCAAGATCTCACCTCGTGGGGCATCAATGATCATGAGGAAGGTGAGGGATCAGCCCAGAACTACATGGCAGGACCTGATCAATGACCTGAAGAGAGCTGGGACACAATCTCAAAGAAAACCATTAATAACACACTACGCCACCATGGATTAAAATCCTGCAGCGCACGCAAGGTCCCCCTGCTCAAGCCAGCGCATGTCCAGGCCCGTCTGAAGTTTGCCAATGACCATCTGGATGATCCAGAGGAGGAATGGGAGAAGGTCATGTGGTCTGATGAGACAAAAATAGAGCTTTTTGGTCTAAACTCCACTCGCCGTGTTTGGAGGAAGAAGGATGAGTACAACCCAAATAACATCATTCCAACCGTGAAGCATGGAGGTGGAAACATCATTCTTTGGGGATGCTTTTCTGCAAAGGGGACAGGACGACTGCACCGTATTGAGGGGAGGATGGATGGGGCCATGTATCGCAAGATCTTGGCCAACATCCTCCTTCCCTCAGTAAGAGCATTGAAGATGGGTCATGGCTGGGTCTTCCAGCATGACAACGACCTGCAACACACAGCCAGGGCAACTAAGGAGTGGCTCCGTAAGAAGCATCTCAAGGTCCTGGAGTGGCCTAGCCAGTCTCCAGACCTGAACCCAATAGAAAATCTTTGGAGGGAGCTGAAAGTCCGTATTGCCCAGCGACAGCCCCGAAACCTGAAGGATCTGGAGAAGGTCTGTATGGAGGAGTGGGCCAAAATCTCTGCTGCAGTGTGTGCAAACCTGGTCAAGAACTACAGGAAACGTATGATATCTTTAATTGCAAACAAAGGTTTCTGTACCAAATATTAAGTTCTGCTTTTCTGATGTATCAAATACTTATGTCATGCAATAAAATGCAAATTAATTACTTAAAAATCATACAATGTGATTTTCTGGATTTCACTGTCTCTCACAGTTGAAGTGTACCTATGATAAAAATTACAGACCTCTACATGCTTTGTAAGTAGGAAAACCTGCAAAATTGGCAGTGTATCAAATACTTGTTCTCCCCACTGTATTTGTTGTTTGTTGTCACTTAATAAACAGCCTAAGTATTTTATATTTTTGTAGTCCACTTAAAGGATTGCTGTAGATCATTAGTTATTATTTTTCTTTTTCCTATTAAGTTTTGTGAAAATATTTTTAGCAGGGGATGCATTGCGTAATCAATTTAAGTCAAGTACAGTATATCAGGATATATATCAGGAGATATCTGCAAATAATTGTAGTTATAATTCATACCAATACTGATACCTGTTACGTTGTGGGTCCTGTCTAATTCTTTCTGCAAGCGGTTCAGTGCAAACAGGAAGGGGGAGAAAGGACATCCCTGTCTTGTGCCCTTTTTCTAAAGTAATTTCAGCCGATAATGTATTATTTGTGTATATTTTTGCTTCATGACATTTATATAATATTTTTATTAAATGTATTATTTCAGCTGGAAAGTTGAAAGCTTCCAAAGTTTTGAACATACCAAATCTAACCCTTTTTTCTCACTTTTCGCCTAAAATGACATACCAAATCTAACTGACTGTAACTCAGGCCCTGAAGCAAGGACATGCATATTCTTGGTACCATTTGAAAGGAAACACTTTGAAGTTTGTGGAAATGTGAAAGGAATGTAGGAGAATATAAGACAATAGATCTTGTAAAAGATAATACAAAGAAAATAACAACCATTCTATTGTATTTTTTTGTACCATCATCTTTGAAATGCAAGAGAAAAGCCATAATGTATTATTCCAGCCCAGCTGCAATTTAGATGTTGGCCACTAGATGACAGCAGTGTATGTGCAAACATTTACACTGATCAAATGAACCATTGCATTTATGTTCAACATTTTGTATCCAGACTGCCGAAATATGCAAAAACAAGTTTTTAGAAGTTTTTGCATATTTATAAAAAATAAGACACATAAGTATCTTATTTACATAACTATTCAGACCCGTTTCTATGAGACTTGAAACTGAGCTCGGGTGCATCCTGTTTCCATTGATCATCCTTAACTTCTTGCAACTATAGGGGGTGCTGTTCCGCATTAGCATATTTGGGTCTCCAAATTAAACTGCCTCGTGCTAAATTCTTGATCGTACAATATGCATATTATTGTTATTATTGGATAGAAAACACTTTCTAGTTTCTATAGAAGTTGGAATTTTGTCTCTGAGTGGTACAGAACAATATCTACAGCACTTTTCATGACAGGGGTCAGATTTCAGAAATTTTTACCCCTGATCTGGAGTCTGTTTTTAAGGCGACAGTGAATGCTATGAAGAAACCGACACTGCCTACGTCTTCCTCTGGGTGTCTGTACGTCATCACGTTTTGAATGGAATCGATTGCACAATCACAGCCATTATAAAACCACAAAATGTATAGGGACCTCCCTTTCTCGTCGCGCGCCTGAAGCGTGAAGGACATCGGACTTGCCTCATTCCAAATCGTTGTCTAACCAGCAATATTTCTCCGGTCATGTTTTCAGTCGTTATAGTTGTTAAAAACATCATAATGTAGTTAATTTGAACCGTTTTATAGCAATTTATATCCGTTTAGTGCGATTTTGAGGAATTTCTTTGTTGTGCACTCTGAAACTTTGGACACGTTTTGTGGTCCCGTTCGATCGTTAGTGGATATTTCCAAGGACAGAGGACATCTATCGACCAAAAGAAGATTACAACATAGAAAGGATACATTGCCCAAGAATCTGATGGAAGAACAGCTCAAAGTAAGCAATATTTAATATGATAAATCGTTGTTCTGTCGAAATATTTTAAACGCATATTTCGCCATTTTGTTTTTTATCGCGTCACTTGGCGAACCCTGTATTGAAAAGTAAGGATAATTTTAAAAATGTAAGTCAGCGGTTGCATTAAGAACTAATTTGTCTTTCGATTCCTGTCAACCCTGTATTTTTTAGTCAAGTATATGATTAGCTTTCAATTAAACTAGATCACTCTGATAGATGACGTCAGACATATTGAGGCTTGATTTCCTAGTATTTTTATTGTGTAACCACGGTTTTGTATGGCTAAATATGCACCTTTTCGAACAAACTGTATATGTATGTTGTAAAATGATGTTACAGGATGTCATCGGAAGAATTCTGAGAAGGTTAGTGAAAAAATTAATATATTTTGGCGGTGATTACGTTATAGCGCTCTTTGGCTGGAATCGATGCTCTGGTAACGTTTTCACATGTGGTATGCTAACTTATCGATTTATTGTGTTTTCGCTGTAAAACGCTTAGAAAATCTGAAATATTGTCTGGAATCACAAGATCTGGGTCTTTCCATTGCTATGCTTTGTCTATTCTTATGAAATGTTTTATTAAGAGTAAATTGGTCATACACGTTGCTCTCTATAGTAATTCTAGTCATCTTGTGATGGTCGGTGCAATTGTAAACTGTGATTTCTACCTGAAATATGCACTTTTTTCTAACAAAACCTATCCTATACCATAAATATGTTATCAGACTGTCATCTGAAGAGGTTTTTTATAGGTTATTGGCTATCAATATCTTAGTTGAGCCGAATTGGTGATAGCACCTGAAGGAGTAAGAAACTGATGGAGTTAGAATAGTGGTGTATTTTGCTAACGTGTTTAGCTAATAGATTTACATATTTTGTCTTCCCTGTAAAACATTTTAAAAATCTGAAATGGTGGCTTTATTCACAAGATCTGTATCTTTCATCTGGTGTCTTGGACTTGTGATTTAATGATATTTAGATGCTACTATCTACTTGTGAAGCTATGCTAGCTATGCTAATCAGTGTGTGGGGGGATGGGGGGTGCTCCCGGACCCGGGGTAGAGGCTCGTTAGAGGTTAAAATGTTTCTACAACTAAATTGAGTCCACCTGTGGTAAATTCAATTGATTGGACATGATTTGGAAAGGCACACACCTGTCTATATAAGGTCCCGGAGTTGACAGTGCATGTCAGAGCAAAAACCAAGCCATGAGGTTGGAGGAATTATCCGTAGAGCTCTGAGACAGGATTGTGTCGAGGCACAGATCTGGGGAAGAATACAAAAACATTTATGCAGCATTGAAGGTCCCCAAGAACACAGTGGCCTCCATCATTCTTAAATGAAAGAAGCTTTGAACCACCAAGTCTCTTCCTAGAGCTGGCTGCCCGGCCGAACTGAGCAATCGCAGGCGAAGGACTTTGGTCAAGGAGGTGACCAAGAACCTGATGATCACTGATAGAGCTCCAGAGTTACTCTGTGGAGATGGGAGAACCTTTCAGAATTACAAACATCTCCGCAGCACTCCACCAATCCAGACTTTATGGTAGTCGCCAGATGGAAGCCACTCCTCAGTAAGGCACATGAAAGCCCGATTGGAGTTTGCCTGAAGACACCTAAAGGATTCTCAGACCATGAGAAACAAGACTCTCTGGTCTGATGAAACCAAGATTGAAATGTTTGGCCTGAATGTCAAGCCTCATATCTGAAGGAAACATGGCATCATCCCTACAGTGAAGCACAGTGGAGTCAGCATCATGCTGTGGGAATGTTTTTCAGCGGCAGGGACTGGGAAACTAGTCACGATCAAGGGAAAGATGAACAGAGAAAAGTACAGAGAGATCCTTAATGAAAACCAGCTCCAGAGACCTCAGGACCTCAGACTGGGGTGAAGGTTCACCTTCCAAAAGGACACTGACCCTAAGCACACAGCCAAGACAACGCAGGAGTGGCTTCGGGACAAGTCTCTGAATGTCCTTGAGTGGCCCAGCCAGAGCCCAGACTTGAACCCGATCGAACATCTCTGAAGGGACCTGAAAATATCTGTGCAGCAAGGCTCCCCATCCAACCTGACAGAGCTTGAGAGGATCTGCAGAGAAGAATGGGAGAAACTCCCCAAATACAGGTGTGCCAATTTTGTAACATCATAATCAAGAAGACTCATGGCTGTATTCACTGCCAAAGGTGCTCCAACAAAGTACTGAGTATTTTTTTATTCTACCTATATTTAACTAGGCAAGTCAGTTAAGAACAAATTCTTATTTACAATGACAGCCTACTGGGGAACAGTGGGTTAACCTTTTCTCAATCTAGGGGGTGCTGTTTCCACTTTGGAAAATATCGTCTCCAAATTAAACTGCCTCATACTCAATTCTTGCTCGTACAATATGCATATTATTATTACTATTGGATAGAAAACAATCTCTAGTTTCTAAAACCGTTTGAATTATGTCTGTGGGTGAACCAGAACTCTTTCTGCAGCGAAATCCATGACAGGAACTGCGAAGGTCTGAAAACGAGGCTCTGTTCTCAGATCAGTTTAAAGCTCTGTATGTATCCTATGGGTCGACATGAACTGCACCGCCTTCCCCTGGATGTCAGTAACCAATGAGAAGTGGAATGGAGTGTCTACGTAGTTCTCAGAGCTTATAAAAGGCCAAGGAACGAAGTGAGCTCTCTTTTCGTCGTTCGTCATTGCGCAAAGCAAGACCTCAAGATGGCATTTTGAAACGCTCAGTTATCGGCCTTAGCTATATCTGTCTGTAATTTAATTCGATATAGGTGTTAGAAACATCATAACGAAGTTATTTTAAACCGAGTTATATCAGTTTATGCGAGTATATTGCTATTTTCGGAATTTCCTTAGTATTGCGTTTTGGGGATTTGGGCATGTTGTGGCCACATAGCTATTGTTAGCTGCTAATTCCGAAGTTGAAGACGACGTTTTACAACCATGCAACGATTCTTTTGGACAAAGGACACCTTGCCCAAGATTCTGATGGAAGCTCGTCCAAAAGTAAGAGCTATTTATGATGTTATTCCGTATTTATGTGGAAAAATGTAAACATATTTGTCCGCCATTATTGCGGCACTAGTCTGGCTGTAACGCACACTGTATGTCTAGTAACGTTAATTTTAAAAATCTAACTCAGCGGTTGCATTAATAACTAATGCATCTTTCATTTGCTGTCCAACCTGTATTTTTTTGTCAATCTAATCGATAAATAATCGTAAACTTAGGTGCCTTTCCAAGATGGCGCCGGCCAGAATGCATGACCTGTTGCCACTGATCACATTGTATAGCCACGATTTGTGCTGCTAAATATGTACATTTTCGAACAAAACCTATATGCATTGTGTAATATGATGTTACAGGACTGTCATCTGACGAAGTATATCAAGGTTAGTCAAAAATAATATATCTTTTGCTGTATTGTTACGATCGCTAACCTGTGCTGCTGGTAAATTGCTTGTGTTTCTGGCTATTGTGCTAAGCTAATATAATGCTATATTGTGTTTTCGCTGTAAAACACTTAAAAAATCTGACATATTGGCTGGATTCACAAGATGTTGGGCTTTCATTTGCTGTATGCTGTGTATTTTTCAGAAATGTTTTAAGATGTGTAATTAGGTATTTGACGTTGGTCTCTGTAATTATTCTGGCAGCTTCGGCACTATTTCAGATTGCAGCTGCAATGTAGAACTGTGATTTATACCTGAAATATGCAAATTTTTCTAAAAAAACATATGCTATACAATAAATATGTTATCAGAATGTCATCTTATGAAGTTGTTTCTTGGTTAGTGGCTATTTATATCTTTATTTGGTCGAATTAGTGATGGCTACTGATGGAGTAAAAAACTGGTGGAGTAAAAAAAGTGGTGTCTTTTGCTAACGTGGTTAGCTAATAGATTTACATATTGTGTCTTCCCTGTAAAACATTTTAAAAATCAGAAATGATGGCTGGATTCACAAGATGTGTATCTTTCATCTGGTGTCTTGGACTTGTGATTTAATGATATTTAGATGCTAGTATTTACTTGTGACGCTATGCTAGGCTATGCTAGTCAGCTTTTTTACTGTGGGGGGTGCTCCCGGATCCGGGTTTGGGAGGAATTAGAGGTTAACTTCTTGCAACTATAGGGGGTGCTGTTCCGCATTAGCATATTTGGGTCTCCAAATTAAACTGCCTCGTGCTAAATTCTTGATCGTACAATATGCATATTATTGTTATTATTGGATAGAAAACACCTTCTAGTTTCTATAGAAGTTGGAATTTTGTCTCTGAGTGGTACAGAACAATATCTACAGCACTTTTCATGACAGGGGTCAGATTTCAGAAATTTTTACCCCTGATCTGGAGTCTGTTTTTAAGGCGACAGTGAATGCTATGAAGAAACCGACACTGCCTACGTCTTCCTCTGGGTGTCTGTACGTCATCACGTTTTGAATGGAGTCTATTGCACAATCCCAGCCCATATAAAACCACAAAACGTGGGAAGACCTTTCTCTCTCTCCGCGCGCCACAAGCAAGATGGACATCGGACCTGCCTCATTCCAAATCGTTGTTTAACTAGTTAGATTTCTCCGGTCATGTTTTCAGTCGTTAAAGTTGTTAAAAACATCATAATGTAGTTAATTTGAACCGTTTTATAGCAATTTATATCCGTTTAGTGCGATTTTGAGGAATTTCTTTGTCGTGCCCTTTTTAGCTTTGGAAACGTTTCGGGGTGTCGGTCGTTGGTGGTGGACATTTCGAAGGACAGAGGACATCTATCGACCAAAAGACGTTTATAACATAGAAAGGATACATTGCCCAAGAATCTGATGGAAGAACAGCTCAAAGTAAGCAATATTTAATATGATAAATCGTTGTTCTGTCGAAATATTTTAAACGCATATTTCGCCATTTTGTTTGTTATCGCGTCACTTGGCGAACCCTGTATTGAAAAGTAAGGATAATTTTAAAAATGTAAGTCAGCGGTTGCATTAAGAACTAATTTGTCTTTCGATTCCTGTCAACCCTGTATTTTTTAGTCAAGTATATGATTAGCTTTCAATTAAACTAGATCACTCTGATAGATGACGTCAGACATATTGAGGCTTGATTTCCTAGTATTTTTATTGTGTAACCACGGTTTTGTATGGCTAAATATGCACCTTTTCGAACAAACTGTATATGTATGTTGTAAAATGATGTTACAGGAGTGTCATCTGAAGAATTCTGAGAAGGTTAGTGAAAAAATTAATATATTTTGGCGGTGATTACGTTATAGCGCTCTTTGGCTGGAATCGATGCTCTGGTAACGTTTGCACATGTGGTATGCTAACTTATCGATTTATTGTGTTTTCGCTGAAAAACGCTTAGAAAATCTGAAATATGGTCTGAAATCACAAGAACTGGGTCTTTCCATTGCTATGCTTTGTCTATTTTTATGAAATGTTTTATGATGAGTAAATTGGTCATACACGTTGCTCTATCTAGTAATTCTAGTCGATTTGTGATGGTCGGTGCAATTGTAAACTGTGATTTCTACCTGAAATATGCACTTTTTTCTAACAACACCTATCCTATACCATAAATATGTTATCAGACTGTCATCTGAAGAGGTTTTTTATAGGTTATTGGCTATCAATATCTTAGTTTAGCCGAATTGGTGATAGCACCTGAAGGAGTAAGAAACTAATGGAGTTAGAAAAGTGGTGTATTTTGCTAACGTGTTTAGCTAATAGATTTACATATTGTGTCTTCCCTGTAAAACATTTGAAAAATCTGAAATGGTGGCTTTATTCACAAGATCTGTATCTTTCATCTGGTGTCTTGGACTTGTGATTTAATGATATTTAGATGCTACTATCTACTTGTGAAGCTATGCTAGCTATGCTAATCAGTGTGTGGGGGGGGTGGGGGGTGATCCCGGACCCGGGGTAGAGGCTCGTGAAAGGTTAACTGCCTTGTTCAGGGGCAGAACAACGTATTTTTACCTTGTCAGGTCGGGGATTCAATCCAGCAATCTTTCGGGTACTGGCCCAATGCTCTAACCACCAGGCTACCTGCCACCCCGAGGGTCTGAATACTTATGTATATGTAAAATGTCATTATTATTATTATATATTTTTTAAACTGTTTAAAGAATTTTATCAGCTTAACAAAATGTGAAAACGTCAATGGGTCTTAATAGTTTCTGAATGGACTGTACATTACATATATATTACAGCGTGTGAGTATGTGGGCTCAGCAGACATTTAACAGAGAACAAAAAACATAAAGCAAATGACTTCTTTCTACTTTGAAGCTCTATGACTTTTTAGGGCTTTAATAAAGCTCCAACTCGTCTCCGAATGTACCAATAGACTGTAGATGATGTCGTTGTACATACTGTACATTGGTTGAAGACTGCCACTTAAGTACTGTGGTCAGTTTGTATTACCTTGTAAATTAAATTAAAGTGTAGTGGCTGGTGGGGGTCTACTTGGGGAGAGTGGGTCCACCGATAGACTGAAGGGGGATGAATGGAGGCCCCACACACATTTAAGAGAATTGTCTGATGCCCTCCCAGTCACCTTGTCCCAATCCCTCCGACAGAGGACCTCTCCAGTCTCATCAATAACCACTGTTGAATCTGATCTATATTGACAAACAAGGAACATTAATGAATCATCATCCTCCCCTAATCTGTCCAGAACTATTATTCATTTTACAGGAATGTAGGATGGGCCTAAGCATCAGCCTCTGAATACAAATGCTGCAAGTTCAAACCCAGTGATATGTGTTGGTTTTGAGATTTTTGTTTTAAATCTATCCCAAACCTAAACCCTAACCTTAACCATTCAGAGTTTATGCCTAACCTTAATTTGAAGTTAATGCCTAAACTAAACCTTAAATTCTGCCGTTAGACTTTCAGAGCTAGTTGATAGTATTGAATTGTGGGAACTGAGATTTACCAGGATTTACCACCCAAAACCACTCCTTTTTCCAGGGATAAATAACAGAGAGAAACTGGTAAATTATAATACATTATTTATATGAACAGCATGGCGTGAAATGGAACTGCTAAATGATATGTCATGTCTAAATCAGGCTTCTCTATGGCCTCTGCATGATGAATAATCAATGGTCATCTCAGTATGAAGCACAGTTCACAATGCATATAGACCTTTCATCTCATCACTGTACCTTTTTTTCTTGTGACAGGTAGGCCTACATTTGCTGCAGCATGGTCTATGCTACAGTAATATAAAGACTGAATGCACATCTGATTTACCCATCTCCATCTGGCTTTGAGGGGTCACCTACCCATATCCATTCAATCTTTGTAAAGAGAAATTAAACTCTTCTGCATCTAATTACAGTCCTATATTATACAAGGATGTCATTAGAATAATGAAGACAATGACAATAAAACGTATTTAATTTAACCCTTGTGTGGTTTTTGTTATTCACCCAATGTTTGCAGGTCTGATGGACCCACAGCATTATTGGGTTTTTAAAACAATACAGCCATAACAATTTATGTAAAAATACTTAATACTTATATAAATGTTGACTTATATAAATTACAAGCACTATAGACAGCGTACATGGTTAATATTTGCCATTTACCTCTGCTAGATCACATTTATCAATAATGCGCTATTTGTTTTTTTTATCAAATTTGATTTTTGTAAACAAAAATAAATTATAATCAAGACATGGGTGGAATAAATATGAACTAAACAAGGTTTTCATCACTATTGATGTTTATTGCTTTGAACTGAACTAATTGGAAGGACAGATTTTATATACAGTATTTTATGGAAAGTATAAATGAGCCCCATTGACCACAAATTAAGGCCGGTCTACACACCACATGAGGGACAGAGTTTTACTGTGTGTGTGTTGCAAATGTATTTCTTACACTTGATGCATGTGTACAGTGTCTTGCTGTCCTTCTTGGGTCCACGTACATCACAGTGCTTCCTCTTGTTTCTGCCGACTGCAATCTAGAATGATGAAAACACTTAGTTCAGGAATTGTACTAACATCTCACTCACTCACTCTCATATATAGTTACAGCAGGCCAAGGTAGGAGAGTCAGACACACACACATGCAACAACATCACTCACACTTACTTCCAGTATTGGAGTTGGTTCTGTGGGTCGGGGCGGACGGTGCACCAGCATCCTCCTCCTGAATCCTCCTCACGATGGCTGCAGAAGCTGGGGTCCTTGGGATATGTTGACTCCTCTGGATTTGAGGTTATTCCAATGCCTTGCCCAGCTCCTCGAGAAAGAGCCGTCTCCTCTGGAGCTTCCCTCTGTTCCAATCTGGGTTCAACGCCATCCAGATGACAAACGTGTTGTACGCCGAGATGTCCAAGATGTTGGAGAATATCACAAGTGGCCAGCGTAGGGTCCTTCTTTTGCAACTGTAGCCAGTCACCAGCTTGTCTAAATTGTCCACCCCTCCAGTTGTGGCAATGTAATCCATTATGATTTCTGGTTTCTGATGTTCCTGGCCACAGATTATCCCATCCCTATGCAGAGTACTCATGAGTACCACATTTCTGCCTTTCTTTGGCGCGTAGGACACTAGGGAAGTGTGTTCCGTGAACAAACACTTAGAGGAATTGATAGGCTTGTTCCGTATATTCAACACCTGAGGTGGGAGCTCTGGCTTGTTTTTTCATACAGTTCCTACTGTATCATCGTCAGCTTCCTCTTGAGGAACTCCAGTCCCAGCGTTTGCAAAGTAAAAAAGTTAGCGCGTGTGATGTTGGCTCCCGAGTGGCACAGAGGTCTAAGACACTGCAACACAGTGCAAGAAGCATCACTGCGCTACCTGGTTTGAATCCAGGCTACATCACATCTGCCGTGATTGGGAGTCTCATAAGGCGGCAAACAATTGGCCCAGGGTCATCAAAGACACTGTATATGTCCTCTTTTGTATTGTCTTTTCATGTAGCTCATTGGCATCTTCTACTTCTTTTGTTGCTTTCCAGAGAATAACAGTTAGTTGGGGACAGTAGATTGTATTGGGGGACAGGTCCTGGACAAATCCAATGGTCTGGCCGTGGATATTAATCTCCATTCCCCCCTGTGCCTTCAAAATGTTGACTTTGGTTCACAGCTTGAAGGTTCCCACGCGAGGACATTTGTCGTTTTTCTGTTTCACGCTAATCCGATGGCATCGTTCCAGATCCTGTGGTGATACATCCACGCCAAGCTCCTCTGATATCAGTTTGACAATGTAGCTGGAAGAGTTTCCTTTTTCCTCATTGTCCAGTAAGCACAATATTCCCATGTTGTTTTGTCTCATTCTGTTTTCTTGCTCATCTTCTAAAGTTTGCAAACTTGTTTCCTGAAGACACATTTTGTTGTCTTGTTCGCTCATGTTAGCACCGGTTAGCACCTTGTATGTGTCTGTCTGACAAGATAGACTCGACTGTCCTTCCTAGCAAATATACTCTTTTAACAACATATTGTAACAGTATGTTTGTTATGGTGTGCATTGTAGCTATGTTTTCCTGGGTGTCCTTTAGCTGTTCATTACTCTCCTTTGCATCTCCAAGTTGTTCCTTATGTTTTCCTCTGAGGGAAGCCGTGTCACCGCTGATTGATTCGCTGCACTACTTAACTGACCACTCACTCTCTCTCAGTTGCTTGGGGATATATTGATCTATTGATTTGAAAGGCTTCATTTAAACTACGTTGTCTGGCTTCTAAATATAACCGCAATTTTGTGATACAAAATGGAGCTACTCACTCCCCATGTGTCCCCCTGTGAGGGAAATTCATATGACGCGAGTTAAAATGGGGTGATCCATTTAGAAGGTGGATATAATGTGTTATCCTAAGTATGAAGGTTTTGTAAAACAGGAAGATGTCCGTTCACTGTCAGATGACATGCCTATATGTACAGCACCAGCATATATATCTGTAAAACAGGTAAGAAGTAAACCACTGTATGTCCATAATAGATCCACAGAGTCTATCTCTACTACTAATCTGCACCCCAGGGGATAGAGTGGATGGAGCAGTGGATGGTAACAGCAATGGTATGAGGCTAACAATGAGATTACTGTAGCTTTACCAGTGAATACAGATAGCTACATTAGCAATGGAATTAGCAGTGCAATATTAGCAGGAAACAGTACCAGTAACCATTAGATAAATAATAGTAAATATTGTATAAATGTCATATAAAGTGCAGTAAACGTCATAATATTAGGCTAACAGGCTAATAGCATAGGCACACAAAAGCTACAGTAAATAATAATCAATATGGAAAGGGAAAGGGGGTTACCTAGTGTTAGGATTTATGTTTAAGCATAATAGCCTGTTAGCATATTGGTTGAAGAGGAATATTGTTTTGTTACACACATACACAAACTATACAGAGGGGTGTGGGTGTGTAGGTGAAAGGACTGACCAACACAGGCCATAAAAGTTGTGGACAGTCTGGAGAGGGGAAGGGTGCAGCTCTCTAGACCAACCAAGAGTTTAGAATACTGGACAATACCATATTAGGAACTGTTTTAGTGTAGAATCGACAGACCCAAGACGGAGCTAATCTACCCAGCAACCAGAGGTGGACAAAGGAACGCGCCAAGGGGCCAGCAAAGGGGGGCAGAGTCTAAACCAGGCCCAGCCTCTACTGTGATAGGCTAACAGACGCGTTGAAACGATGTCATCACGGTATAAGAACAGCTGTTTACGTACTTCTTGCCAGTTCTCTGTTCATCCTGCGCGGTGAAACAGCGAACCCGTATATACGAAAATTGCATTTGCCATTCATTGTTTGCGGTAATTAAACATAATTAAAGAAAGTTAGCAGACCTTGCATTTTATTTATCCTGACACCGGATGTGTTACACGCAGCGTTTACACTAGTCAGTTGTCCAACTGAATGTATTCAATTGAAATGTGTTTTTCGCATTTAACCCAACCCCTCTGAATCAGAGATATGTACTATTTAGTGGCATGTTAGCATGCTAATAATGGTAATGGAGCTAGCAATGGTAACAATGCAGATAGGAAAACAGACCACACTATGTACAATGTGGAATTAGCATGCTAATCATGGTAACGGCACTAGCAATGCTAACAATGTAGTTACGCAAGTTAAACACTCTATTTACCATGGAGAGTTAGGACGGTAACCATGCTAACGACACTAGCATGCTAACAATAAATAAACCGGAAGTGATGTCATAAACCCGGAAGTGAAGAACATCAAATTAAATCCAATTTTATTTTTCTAATTTGCCGAATACAACAGGTAGACCTTATCGTGATATGGTAAGCGTTTAACAATTTGTACATGTAGTTAGGGAAAAGGGACTATGCATAGATAATACACAGCGAGTATCAGCAGTTTAAAATTAAATGGGGGGGGTCAATGTAAATAGTCCGGTGGCCATTTGATTAATTGTTCAGCAGTCATATGACTTGGGGGTAGAAGCTGTTAAGGAGTCTTTTGGACCTAGACCTAGGCGCTCCGGTCCCGCTTGCTGTGCGGTAGCAGAGAGTACAGTCGTTGACAATGTTTTGGGCCTTCCTCTGACACCGCCTAGTATGTAGGTCCTGGATGGCAGGAAGCTTGACCCCAGTGATGTACTGGGCCGTAAGCATTACCGTCAATTTTTTTGTCTTTTAGCTGTTTGGGACTACAAAACACAAGCGCCATCTTAGGACACATAGTATCCTATGCTATGGGGATGCCAAAGGGAAAGACTCAAACTCTAAGAGCATAAGATTTCATGGGAAACCAGTAGAACAACACCCTAACAATATGCACAGCTCACAAGACAGCCAGTAGTACGTCTTTCCTATAAAGTGCAAGTAATTGTAACACAATGATAATATTGTAACAACACTATTATACAGTATAATAGCGAATGTATTGGCAAATGACACATGTATAAACACCTCAAGCATGAAAATGGTTGGCTGGAACAGGGCACTTACTTTGCATTGAGTTTGCAGTCAGAGTTTGCAGTCCAGTATGCACTCTTCAGCTACAGTGGAAACCACTTTACTGAAAGTATCCACATTACTCTTGGAAGAACTCTACACTAAAGATTGGTGTAACTATGCTTTTATAGTTGTCCCCGCCCCACTTGCGGATTGGCCTGGGACCAGGTGGGCTTTGTCAAAGGTGGTGACGGACAGGTCAAGAGTTCCAATGAGAGGTCACTGGGGAGACGTGCCCTAACATGTTCTTAGAGCAGAGGGCAGCCCACCCCTCCCCCCTAGCAGGCCTTGCACCTCAAAACAATCAACAATCCCTGACTAGAAAGAGGATTATCTACAGACGATGTCTGTAGGCATTATACAGCCATTGTGTCCACAAGCCTTTTTCAGATGGTCTAACTGTCACCATTATAACATAGTTTTCCTTTAAGTCGGACAGATGTTACTGAGCCGCAGGGAGTAACAACAGGGGTGCTCTAACACACTACACACCTAAACCCACATACACACATACACCCGTACACAAACACACACACACACACACACACACACACACACACACACACACACACACACACACACACACACTGACTTGAAAAATAATGAGAAGGCTCCTAACTGTCAGTGTTCAGCCTTGATGTCCACTTTTACCCCACTAGGGAGTAAAACAGGTATAATGATTTACCTCTGTGTTAGGAAGTGTGTGTCTCTGTTTGAGTGTGTGTGTGTGTGTGTGTGTGTTAGTCTTTGACAGGTAGGAATGAACATTCTCCAGATCTGTCAAGCAGGTCAAAGTATAGATGATTTCCTGAGACTATGGACTCTGACCAGCGGCCATGTTGGAGAATGGTAGAACTGCCTGTGACCTGATGAACTCTGTATAGTACCAGGAGATACTGGAACAACAACATCGTACAGCTTCATTCTATTGGTTAGAAGTGCCTGTGATTTGTGTGTTGCACCAACTTTATAGCTGTACTGTTTGAGGCTTAAAGTGGAACTGACAGCGTTTCAGCAACATGAAATCTTATTCAAATCTGTGATTCTACATCTGCATTGCTTGTTGTTTGGGGTTTTAGGTCTGGGTTTCTGTGTAAGTACTTTGTGACATCCGCTGAGGTAAAAAGGTCTTCAGAAATTCATTAGATTGATTGATTGATTGATATACACCCCAGGAGGAATATGCCGTCTTTTTAAAAAAACATTTTCTGACAAGCGAGCACTTAGACATGGTCATTTTCACACTTTCATAGAATGCTTGGGAATGACGAAGAGTAAGGTATTTGTGAAAATTCTATAGCAATATAGAGTGTGAGAGTGGCCGTGCTTTTGGACAATTAACAGACACTGCAGTAAATAAAACCTAATAAAAACATCTGTATTGTCCAGTACCGGAGTCTAAACAGACCGGCGCACGATATCCAATCAGAGCTACAGCAGGCCTTTATGCAAATAAGGTATTTGCCACATGGGCCTGCCATCATTCACTTTGAACCTGGCCAGGGGGGGGGGGGGGGGGGCGGGGGTCTAAAATAGTTTCCTGCATTTCTACACTTTTTAATATGACCCATGACCAAGTGAAGTGATTAAAGAAACAAAAGCTGAAATAAATAATTCTCTCTACTATTTTTCTGACATTTCACATTCTTAAAATAAAGTGGTGATCCTAACTGATCTATGACAAGGACTTTTTACTAGGATTAAATGTCAGGAATTGTGAAAAACTGAGTTTAAATGTATTTGGCTGAGGTGTATGTAAACTTCCGACTTCAACTGTACATACATACAGTACAGACTTATACACAAAGCCCACAGACTGCAATATGTTGCCACATGTGGTTAGTATGCATCCTCTTCCCATCAAGAATGGTCTACCACATAGCCAGTTATGCAGGGTTAAACAAGTCTGTGGCCACCAGACAGATTTTTGACAGCAATGCTAAGAAAATGACAGATAAATTCAAAATGAGAGGCTACAAGGACAAAACTTTTTATGCTGCAATTTTTAAAATATCTCAAAAACCAGGAGAGGAATTGCTAAAAAACGAAACCAAAGAAGAAAAACAAAGCAACAGTCTTTTTGCACTAAGTGTTCAGAGAAAATGACAGCAATCCTAAAAAAGCTCTGGCATATTCTGCAATCAGACAAAAAAATAGCATTCCTCTTCAAAGAACCTCGACTGGTGGTCTATAAGTGTGGTCGCAATATTGTGGATAGATTGGTGAGATCTGACCTGCCCCCTGAGTCCACCCTGAGTCCACCCTGAGTCCACCTGAGTCCACCTGAGTCCACCTGAGTCCACCTGAGTCCACCTGAGTCCACCTGAGTCCACCCTGAGTCCACCTGAGTCCACCTGAGTCCACCTGAGTCCACCTGAGTCCACCTGAGTCCACCTGAGTCCACCTGAGTCCACCCTGAGTCCACCTGAGTCCACCTGAGTCCACCTGAGTCCACCCTGAGTCCACCTGAGTCCACCTGAGTCCACCTGAGTCCACCTGAGTCCACCCTGAGTCCACCCTGAGTCCACCTGAGTCCACCCTGAGTCCACCCTGAGTCCACCCTGAGTCCACCCTGAGTCCACCTGAGTCCACCCTGAGTCCACCTGAGTCCACCCTGAGTCCACCTGAGTACACCCTGAGTCCACCTGAGTCCACCCTGAGTCCACCCTGAGTCCACCTGAGTCCACCTGAGTCCACCCTGAGTCCACCTGAGTCCACCCTGAGTCCACCCTGAGTCCACCCTGAGTCCACCCTGAGTCCACCCTGAGTCCACCTGAGTCCACCCTGAGTCCACCTGAGTCCACCCTGAGTCCACCTGAGTCCACCCTGAGTCCACCTGAGTCCACCCTGAGTCCACCCTGAGTCCACCCTGAGTCCACCTGAGTCCACCCTGAGTCCACCTGAGTCCACCCTGAGTCCACCCTGAGTCCACCTGAGTCCACCTGAGTCCACCCTGAGTCCACCTGAGTCCACCCTGAGTCCACCCTGAGTCCACCTGAGTCCACCCTGAGTCCACCCTGAGTCCACCCTGAGTCCACCCTGAGTCCACCCTGAGTCCACCTGAGTCCACCCTGAGTCCACCTGAGTCCACCCTGAGTCCACCTGAGTCCACCCTGAGTCCACCTGAGTCCACCCTGAGTCCACCCTGAGTCCACCTGAGTCCACCCTGAGTCCACCTGAGTCCACCCTGAGTCCACCCTGAGTCCACCTGAGTCCACCCTGAGTCCACCTGAGTCCACCCTGAGTCCACCTGAGTCCACCCTGAGTCCACCTGAGTCCACCTGAGTCCGCCCTGAGTCCACCCTGAGTCCACCCTGAGTCCACCCTGAGTCCACCTGAGTCCACCCTGAGTCCACCCTGAGTCCACCTGAGTCCACCTGAGTCCACCCTGAGTCCACCTGAGTCCACCCTGAGTCCACCTGAGTCCACCCTGAGTCCACCCTGAGTCCACCTGAGTCCACCCTGAGTCCACCCTGAGTCCACCTGAGTCCACCCTGAGTCCACCTGAGTCCACCCTGAGTCCACCTGAGTCCACCCTGAGTCCACCTGAGTCCACCCTGAGTCCACCCTGAGTCCACCCTGAGTCCACCTGAGTCCACCCTGAGTCCACCTGAGTCCACCTGAGTCCACCCTGAGTCCACCTGAGTCCACCTGAGTCCACCCTGAGTCCACCCTGAGTCCACCCTGAGTCCACCCTGAGTCCACCCTGAGTCCACCCTGAGTCCACCCTGAGTCCACCTGAGTCCACCCTGAGTCCACCCTGAGTCCACCTGAGTCCACCCTGAGTCCACCCTGAGTCCACCCTGAGTCCACCCTGAGTCCACCTGAGTCCACCCTGAGTCCACCTGAGTCCACCTGAGTCCACCCTGAGTCCACCCTGAGTCCACCTGAGTCCACCCTGAGTCCACCTGAGTCCACCCTGAGTCCACCTGAGTCCACCCTGAGTCCACCCTGAGTCCACCCTGAGTCCACCTGAGTCCACCCTGAGTCCACCCTGAGTCCACCCTGAGTCCACCCTGAGTCCACCTGAGTCCACCCTGAGTCCACCTGAGTCCACCTGAGTCCACCCTGAGTCCACCTGAGTCCACCCTGAGTCCACCCTGAGTCCACCCTGAGTCCACCTGAGTCCACCCTGAGTCCACCCTGAGTCCACCTGAGTCCACCCTGAGTCCACCTGAGTCCACCCTGAGTCCACCTGAGTCCACCCTGAGTCCACCTGAGTCCACCCTGAGTCCACCTGAGTCCACCTGAGTCCACCCTGAGTCCACCCTGAGTCCACCTGAGTCCACCCTGAGTCCACCTGAGTCCACCCTGAGTCCACCCTGAGTCCACCTGAGTCCACCCTGAGTCCACCCTGAGTCCACCCTGAGTCCACCCTGAGTCCACCCTGAGTCCACCTGAGTCCACCCTGAGTCCACCCTGAGTCCACCCTGAGTCCACCTGAGTCCACCCTGAGTCCACCTGAGTCCACCCTGAGTCCACCTGAGTCCACCCTGAGTCCACCTGAGTCCACCCTGAGTCCACCTGAGTCCACCCTGAGTCCACCTGAGTCCACCCTGAGTCCACCCTGAGTCCACCTGAGTCCACCCTGAGTCCACCTGAGTCCACCCTGAGTCCACCTGAGTCCACCCTGAGTCCACCTGAGTCCACCCTGAGTCCACCTGAGTCCACCCTGAGTCCACCCTGAGTCCACCCTGAGTCCACCTGAGTCCACCCTGAGTCCACCCTGAGTCCACCCTGAGTCCACCTGAGTCCACCTGAGTCCACCCTGAGTCCACCCTGAGTCCACCCTGAGTCCACCCTGAGTCCACCCTGAGTCCACCTGAGTCCACCCTGAGTCCACCCTGAGTCCACCCTGAGTCCACCTGAGTCCACCCTGAGTCCACCTGAGTCCACCTGAGTCCACCCTGAGTCCACCCTGAGTCCACCTGAGTCCACCCTGAGTCCACCTGAGTCCACCCTGAGTCCACCTGAGTCCACCCTGAGTCCACCCTGAGTCCACCCTGAGTCCACCCTGAGTCCACCTGAGTCCACCCTGAGTCCACCCTGAGTCCACCCTGAGTCCACCTGAGTCCACCCTGAGTCCACCTGAGTCCACCCTGAGTCCACCTGAGTCCACCCTGAGTCCACCCTGAGTCCACCCTGAGTCCACCTGAGTCCACCCTGAGTCCACCTGAGTCCACCCTGAGTCCACCTGAGTCCACCCTGAGTCCACCTGAGTCCACCCTGAGTCCACCTGAGTCCACCCTGAGTCCACCTGAGTCCACCTGAGTCCACCTGAGTCCACCCTGAGTCCACCCTGAGTCCACCTGAGTCCACCCTGAGTCCACCTGAGTCCACCCTGAGTCCACCCTGAGTCCACCTGAGTCCACCCTGAGTCCACCCTGAGTCCACCCTGAGTCCACCCTGAGTCCACCTGAGTCCACCCTGAGTCCACCCTGAGTCCACCCTGAGTCCACCTGAGTCCACCCTGAGTCCACCTGAGTCCACCCTGAGTCCACCTGAGTCCACCCTGAGTCCACCTGAGTCCACCCTGAGTCCACCTGAGTCCACCCTGAGTCCACCTGAGTCCACCCTGAGTCCACCCTGAGTCCACCTGAGTCCACCCTGAGTCCACCTGAGTCCACCCTGAGTCCACCTGAGTCCACCCTGAGTCCACCTGAGTCCACCCTGAGTCCACCTGAGTCCACCCTGAGTCCACCCTGAGTCCACCCTGAGTCCACCTGAGTCCACCCTGAGTCCACCCTGAGTCCACCCTGAGTCCACCTGAGTCCACCTGAGTCCACCCTGAGTCCACCTGAGTCCACCCTGAGTCCACCCTGAGTCCACCCTGAGTCCACCCTGAGTCCACCCTGAGTCCACCCTGAGTCCACCCTGAGTCCACCTGAGTCCACCCTGAGTCCACCTGAGTCCACCCTGAGTCCACCCTGAGTCCACCCTGAGTCCACCTGAGTCCACCCTGAGTCCACCTGAGTCCACCCTGAGTCCACCTGAGTCCACCCTGAGTCCACCTGAGTCCACCCTGAGTCCACCTGAGTCCACCCTGAGTCCACCCTGAGTCCACCCTGAGTCCACCTGAGTCCACCCTGAGTCCACCCTGAGTCCACCCTGAGTCCACCTGAGTCCACCCTGAGTCCACCCTGAGTCCACCTGAGTCCACCCTGAGTCCACCCTGAGTCCACCCTGAGTCCACCCTGAGTCCACCCTGAGTCCACCTGAGTCCACCTGAGTCCACCCTGAGTCCACCCTGAGTCCACCTGAGTCCACCTGAGTCCACCCTGAGTCCACCCTGAGTCCACCTGAGTCCACCCTGAGTCCACCCTGAGTCCACCCTGAGTCCACCCTGAGTCCACCTGAGTCCACCCTGAGTCCACCCTGAGTCCACCCTGAGTCCACCCTGAGTCCACCCTGAGTCCACCCTGAGTCCACCCTGAGTCCACCTGAGTCTTGACACCCATTCCAAATGGGAACTACAAATGTGGCTCATGCACACATTGCAATAGCGCTACAGAAACATCCTTCAGACACCCATATACAGTGGGGAGAACAAGTATTTGATACACTGCCGATTTTGCAAGTTTTCCTACTTACAAAGCATGTAGAGGTCTGTAATTTTTATCATAGGTACACTTCAACTGTGAGAGACGGAATCTAAAACAAAAATCCAGAAAATCACATTGTATGATTTTTAAATAATTAATTAGCATTTTATTGCATGACATAAGTATTTGATACATCAGAAAAGCAGAACTTAATATTTGGTACAGAAACCTTTGTTTGCAATTACAGAGATCATACGTTTCCTGTAGTTCTTGACCAGGTTTGTACACACTGCAGCAGGGATTTTGGCCCACTCCTCTTCCATACAGACCTTCTCCAGATCCTTCAGGTTTCGGGGCTGTCGCTGGGCAATACGGACTTTCAGCTCCCTCCAAAGATTTTCTATTGGGTTCAGGTCTGGAGACTGGCTAGGCCACTCCGGGACCTTGAGATGCTTCTTACGGAGCCACTCCTTAGTTGCCCTGGCTGTGTGTTTCGGGTCGTTGTCATGCTGGAAGACCCAGCCATGACCCATCTTCAATGCTCTTACTTAGGGAAGGAGGTTGTTGGCCAAGATCTCGCGATACATGGCCCCATCCATCCTCCCCTCAATACGGTGCAGTCGTCCTGTCCCCTTTGCAGAAAAGCATCCCCAAAGAATGATGTTTCCACCTCCATGCTTCACGGTTGGGATGGTGTTCTTGGGGTTGTACTCATCCTTCTTCTTCCTCCAAACACGGCGAGTGGAGTTTAGACCAAAAAACTCAATTTTTGTCTCATCAGACCACATGACCTTCTCCCATTCCTCCTCTGGATAATCCAGATGGTCATTGGCAAACTTCAGACGGTCCTGGACATGCGCTGGCTTGAGCAGAGGGACCTTGCGTGCACTGCAGGATTTTAATCCATGACGGCGTAGTGTGTTACTATTGGTTTTCTTTGAGACTGTGGTCCCAGCTCTCTTCAGGTCATTGACCAGGTCCTGCCGTGTAGTTCTGGGCTGATCCCTCACCTTCCTCATGATCATTGATGCCCCACGAGGTGAGATCTTGCATGGAGCCCCAGACCGAGGGTGATTGACCGTCATCTTGAACTTCTTCCATTTTCTAATAATTGCGCCAACAGTTGTTGCCTTCTCACCAAGCTGCTTGCCTATTGTCCTGTAGCCCATCCCAGCCTTGTGCAGGTCTACAATTTGATCCCTGATGTCCTTACACAGCTCTCTGGTCTTGGCCATTGTGGAGAGGTTGGAGTCTGTTTGATTGAGTGTGTGGACAGGTGTCTTTTATACAGGTAACGAGTTCAAACAGGTGCAGTTAATACAGGTAATGAGTGGAGAACAGGAGGGCTTCTTAAAGAAAAACGAACAGGTCTGTGAGAGCCGGAATTCTTACTGGTTGGTAGGTGATCAAATACTTATGTCATGCAATAAAATGCAAATTAATTACTTAAAAATCATACAATGTGATTTTCTGGATTTTTGTTTTAGATTCCGTCTCTCACAGTTGAAGTGTACCTATGATAAAAATTACAGACCTCTACATGCTTTGTAAGTAGGAAAACCTGCAAAATCAGCAGTGTATCAAATACTTGTTCTCCCCACTGGACATCTAGAAATCCCTGTTAGGGGCATCATCTCATCCAAGACAAAGGGGGTAATCTATCTCATCTCCTGTACATGTGGGAAAACCTACGGAAGACAAATAAAAGACAATTAAAACAATGTATAGCTGAACACTGCAGCTTAACTTCTCTGCGCTACGGATCCCTTTAGCGGGATCATTTTCCTAAACAACCGCTGAATTGCAGGGCTCAAAATATTACAAAAAATATTTATAATCATGCAATCACAAGTGAAATATACCAAAACACAGATTCGCTTGTTGTTAATCCACCTATCATGTCAGATTTTGAAAATATGCTTTGCAGCGAAAGCAATCCAAGCTTTTGTGAGTGTATCAATCCGGAGCCTCCAGCGACGTTCTCCAGTCCGGAGCCTCCAGCGACGGTCTCCAGTCCGGAGCCTCCAACGGCGGTCTCCAGTCCGGAGCCTCCAACGGCGGTCTCCAGTCCGGAGCCCCCAGCGACGGTCTCCAGTCCGGGGCCCCCAGCAACGGTGCCCAGTCCGGGGCCCCCAGCAACGGTGCCCAGTCCGGGGCCCGCAACGAGGGTCCCCAGTCCGGGGTCGGCGACGAGGGTCCCCGCACCAGAGGTGCCACCAAAGTGGGGTGAGCCAGTGGTGGAGCGGGGTCCGCGTCCCGCACCTGAGCCGCCACCGCGGATAGATGCCCACCCAGACCCTCCCCTATAGGCTCAGGTTTTGCGGCCGGAGTCCGCACCTTTGGGGGGGGGGGGGTACTGTCACGCCCTGACCTTAGAGATCCTTTTTATGTCTCTATTTGGTTTGGTCAGGGTGTGATTTGGGGTGGGTATTCTATGTTCTATTATTTGTATTTCTATGTTTTGGCCGGGTAGGGTTCTCAATCAGGGACGGCTGTCTATTGTTGTCTCTGATTGAGAACCATCCTCAGGTAGCCCTTTCTCCCACCTGTCTTTGTGGGAAGTTGACTTTGTTTGTGGCACATAGCCTTAAGCTTCACGGTTTGTTTTGAATTGTTTATTGTTTGGTCGGCGTCATTTCTAATAAAAAGAAAATGTACGCTCACAACGCTGCACCTTGGTCCACTTCATTCAACAGCCATGACAGAGTCTCATAGCAAACGGTCTGAATACTTATGTAAATAAGGTATTTCTGTCTTTTCTTTTTAATAAATGTTCTCTTCTCTTTCTCTCTCTCTTCTCATTCTCTCTCTCTCATTTGCTCTCTCTTCTCTCAATTCAATTCTAGGGCTTTATCGGCATGGGAAACATATGTTAACATTGCAAAAGCAAGTGAAATAGATCATGAACAAAAGTGAAATAAACAATACAAATTTACAGAAACATTACACTCACAAAAGTTCCAAAAGAATAAAGACATTTCAAATGTCATATTATGTTTATATGCAGTGTTGTAGCAATGTGCAAATAGTTAAAGTCCAAAAGGGAAAATAAATAAACGGACTTTTTCTTGTTGCAACAGGTCACACATTTTGCTGCTGTGATGGCACACTGTGATATGAGAGTTTATCCAAATTGGGTTTGTTTTTTCAAATTCTTTGCGGGTCTGTTTAATCTGAGGGAAAAATGTGTCTCTAATATGGTCATACATTTGTCAGGAGGTTAGGAAGTGGAGCTCAGTTTCCACCTCATTTTGTGGGCAGTGTGCACATAGCCTTTCTTCTCTTGAGACCCAGGTCTGTACATAGTCAAAGATTTGCTTTATTTTGGGTCAGTCGCAGTGGTCAGGTATTCTGCCAATATGTATTCTCTGTTGAGGGAGAAATAGCATTCTAGTTTGCTTTGTTTTTTTGTTAATTCTTTCCAATGTGTCAAGTAATTATATTTTTGTTTTCTCATGATGTGGTTGGGTCTAATTGTGATGCTGTCCTTGGACTCTGTGGGGTCTGTTTGTGTTTGTGAACAGAGCCCCAGGAGCAGCTTGCTTAGGGGGCTCTTCTCCAGGTTCATCTCTCTGTAGGTGATGGCTTTGTTATGG
>NC_092107.1:38144842-38189842 GCF_045679555.1 Salvelinus alpinus
CACATTGGCTCGCATTCTCAAGCGAAACCAAATCAGAATGAAACAACTTTATAAGGTGCCGTTTGAGAGAAACTCTCAAAGAAACAAAGAGGTCAGACGAGCATATGTGGATGTAAGTACAATACTGACTGCAGTACACTACACGCAACATTGTTTCCCAGTGTACTGGATAACACCATATTGACTGCTTTTGTTCTTGGTTTTCAGGTAGTACTGGAAATGGATGCTCATGCAATCCCACATGAGTTCATCTTTATAGATGAGGCTGGGTTCAACCTAGCAAAGACCAGAAGAAGGGGGAGAAACGTCATTGGCCACAGAGCCATTATAGATGTTCCTGGCCAACGTGGTGGGAACATCACAATGTGCGCTGCCATCTCCAATACGCATGGTGTCCTTCACCGTCATGCCAACCTTGGACCATACAACACAGCCCATATTCTCACATTTCTGGACAGACTCCACAACATTCTCATACAACCAGAGCGTATGAATGATGCAGACCATCAAAGAACCCGGTACGTTGTAGTATGGGACAACGTGAGCTTTCATCGTGCAGCCCCAGTCCAAAACTGGTTTGCTGACCACCCACCATTTCTCGTGCAATACCTCCCACCATGCTCACCATTTCTGAACACCGTAGAATAGTTATTTTCGGCATGGCGGTGGAAGGTATACGACCGGCAGCCCTTTGTGCGCATGCCTCTTGTGCAGGCTATGGAAGAGGCATGTGATGAGATTGATGTGGGTGCGATTCAGGGATGGATAAGGCACTCAAGGCGCTTCTTCCCTCGATGTCTGGCAATGGAAGATATTGCCTGTGATGTGGACGAGGCATTGTGGCCAGACCCAGCTGTGGCCTGTGATGTGGACGAGGCGTTGTGGCCAGACCCAGCTGTGATGTGGACGAGGCGTTGTGGCCAGACCCAGCTGTGGCCTGTGATGTGGGCGAGGCGTTGTGGCCAGACCCAGCTGTGGCCTGTGATGTGGACGAGGCGTTGTGACCAGACCCAGCTGTGGCCTGTGATGTGGACGAGGCGTTGTGACCATATATTTTTTATGCAATTTTCTTTTTCAGTTTACTGTTTTTTTGTGAGCATATTTTTGTTCAGTCCAATGTAAATATATCTGCTGTGCATATGTTGCACTGACTTTTTTGGTGAAAAATAAAAAATAAAATGTTTCAACAGCATGTGTGTGTATCTGCAAATATTTCTGTGCATCTGAAGAATTTTCTACAATTTGAACAATTTTAGTATTATGGCAAAGCATACTAAAGATGAGAGTGCTTTTCATTATGCCCAACAGTGTGTAGTTGGTTAGACAAAAATCTGGTAATATGAATGAAGTGTGTGCCATTTCGTGCAAACATTTGATTTTGATAATGCTATATGTAGTTTTGGTTGCAGTGCTTCATTTTGCAGGATATATGAGGTATTTTGCAGTTTGGGTGTGTGGTTTTGTGAATTGTGTTAAGTATTTTGATAAAACCAGCCTAGTTTGCAAAATTGGGTTTTAGCAATTGGGAAAAAACTGTAATGTAATTGTACTACTTTTTCTATGGGGCAGATAGATTTTTTGATTGTTGCAGTTTTGCAGCCAATTTTCTGCAATTCTACCCATTTTGCCATGACTGATGCCATGTTAGTATGGCAGGTAGGCTAGAAGTAAAGAGTGTTGGGCCTCTAACCAAAAGGTCCCTGGTTTGAATCACCGAGCTGTCTAGGTGAAACATCTGCCCGTGTGCCCTTGAGCAAGGACCTTAACCCCAATTGCTCCTGTAAGTCACTCTGGATAAGAGCGTCTGCTAAATGACTTAAATGTTTATTTGAGTGAGAATTACTAACAAAATCAATGGGGGCCCCTGTGCATGTGCCTGGTTGGTATTTGGCCATGATTACTACAAGTTTAGATAGCTGGCTCTCACCCTCTCACCCTCTCACCTTCATCACTACCTTCTCACCCTCTCACTCCACCTGAAGCCATTGACACAAGGAAGAGTCTAATCCAATCCCAACAGCCCATGCAATCAGAGTTTTTCTCTCACACAAAAATCTGGAGGAGGGATATGAGAGCGAGAGAGAGAGAGAGAGAGAGAGAGAGAGAGAGAGAGAGAGAGAGAGAGAGAGAGAGAGAGAGAGAGAGAGAGAGAGAGAGAGAGAGAGAGAGAGAGAGAGAGAGAGAGAGAGAGAGAGAGAGAGAGAGAGAGAGAGAGAGAGAGAGAGAGAGAGAGAGAGAGAGAGAGAGAGAGAGAGAGAGAGAGAGAGAGAGAGAGAGAGAGAGAGAGATGTGGTGCTGTAGGAGAGCTTCATCATACAGGCTAGTCACGAAGTCATCAGTAGGCGCCACTCTGACCCCATTACCGCCAACTCTTTGGGAAACACACACACACCAACTGCTCTGGAAAGAGCGGAGCAAACACACACCGATACATACACACATAATCACACACTGCTTAGGACAAAACATTAGAACTCTTCAAAAGGGCATTGACAGGATGAAGAGACAAGGGAGGGAGGTGAAACAAACATGTAATGGTAGAGGGTGAGTAGGGAAAGGTAGATATGGTTAACATAAATGTATAGACACACAGCATGAAAGAGGTAGAAGGGAGGGAGAAGATAGAGAATGGTATGGAGAGAGAGAAGGGAGGGAGAAGAAGATAGAGAATGGTATGGAGAGAGAGAAGGGAGGGAGAAGAAGATAGAGAATGGTATGGAGAGAGAGAAGGGAGGGAGAAGAAGATAGAGAATGGTATGGAGAGAGAGAAGGGAGGGAGAAGAATATATAGAATGGTATGGAGAGAGAGAAGGGAGGGAGGGAGAGGAATATAGAGAATGGTATGGAGAGAGAGAAGGGAGGGAGAGGATAAGGATGATGCAGGTAGCCCTTCTCCCCATTAACCTTCCTGTCAGCCCTGTAGCCATGAGCCATGCATCACCCTTACTACTGCTACTGCTGCAGGCCAGACAGGTCTGGGAGGGGGGAAGGGAGGAAGAGGAGAGAGAGAGATAGGACAGGTGCCAGAGACAGGTCTGGGAGGGGGGAAGGGAGGAAGAGGAGAGCGAGATAGAGAGAGAGAGGGAGAGAGAGAGAAAGGACAGGGCATAGAAAGGTCTGGGAGGGGTAAAGGGAGGAAGAAGAGGGAGAGATAGAGATAGCGAAGGGGACAGAGACAGGTCTGGGAGGGGGGAAGGGGAGGAAGAGGAGAGAGAGAGATAGGACAGGTGCCAGAGACAGGTCTGGGAGGGGGGAAGGGAGGAAGAGGAGAGCGAGATAAAGAGAGAGAGGGAGAGAGAGAGAAAGGACAGGGCATAGAGAGGTCTCGGAGGGGTAAAGGGAGGAAGAGGAGAGAGAGATAGAGAAAAAGAAGGATGACAGGGCCTTTTATGACAGGATAAGGGTTAGGGAGAAAGAGAGGGGCGGAGAGGGACAGAGAGAGGGAGAGAGAGCTGCCTGTCTTCTCATCATCCCTAGGGGAATTAAGAAAGAGAGCCTCTTATGAGACTGCAAATCCATATTCCCCTCGTCACTCTGTCTACGTCTCTCTAGCTCTCTCTCTCTCTCCTCTCTCTCTCCTCTCTCTCTCAATCTCTCTCCTCTCCCTTTCTCTCCTCTCTCTCTCTCAATCTCTCTCCTCTCCCTCTCTCTCCTCTCTCTCAATCTCTCTATTGCTCTCTCTCTCACTCTCTCCTCTCTCTCTCCTCTCTCTCTCAATCTCTATCCTCTCCCTCTCTCTCCCCTCTCTCTCTCTCTCTCTCTCTCTCTCTCTCTCTCTCCCTCTCTCTCTCTCTCTCTCTCTCTCAATTCAATTCAATTCAATTCAATTGACTTTATTGACATGGCAAGTTATTATTACTTACATTGTCAAAGTATACATATCGAAAAATTTCAATAAAATATATATGTATATATATACACAAAATATATATATATTTATATATAAATAAATGGTGGGACTAACAGCAATAATAATAGTAGTAGTGGACATGGGATTACCATTAATAACAGCTACAACAACAATATTAATCAGAACAACAATACATTAAAGCAACAGTAGTAGACCAGTGTCAACATGACTGAGAAGGCACATGACCTGGTACGAAAGACAAAACAAAACTAAGCTAAATGGGAAATATTATCAACATTACTTTGCATTTTTCACTGGCTGTCCCTCAGGCTGTGGCAGGAGGACACATATTTGGCTGCCAAAACTGCACATTTTGGCTTTTCACCCAACAAATATTTGAATTTTTCTTCATCTTTTATAGTTTCAAATTCTTTGTATTGAATTATAATTTTGGGAAAGAAATATGCTCTTAGGTCTGAGTATTTGTCACAGTGTAGTAGGAAATGCACTTCTGTCTCTACCTCTCCCCTGGAGCAGAGTGAGCACAGCCTGTCCTCTCTGGGCAGCCAGGTTTGTCTGTGACGACCGGTCTCTATAGCCAGACTGTGCTCACTGAGTCTGTACCTAGTCAATGTTTTCCTCAGTTTTCTATCAGTCACAGTGGTCAGATAGTCTGCCACCATGTACTGTCTGTTTAGAGCCAAATAGCATTGAAGTTTACTTTGATTTTTTGTGGTGTCTTTCCAATAGGTTATATATTTTTCTTTTTGTTTTGTGATGATTTGGTTGGGCCAGATTTTCTGAGGGCTGTCCCGAGGCTCTATGGGGTTGGTTTGGGTTGGTGAACTGAGCCTCAGAACCAGCTGGCTGAGGGGACTCTTCTCTGGTTTCATCTCTTGACATTGTAGAGCTGTGTGATGGAATGTTTTAGGGTCACTTGTTTTTAGATGGTTGTAAAATGTGATGGCTCTTTTTTCTATTCGAATGAGGAGGGGATATTGGCCCAATTCTGCCCTACATGCGTTATTTGGAGTTTTTCTTTGTACTTGCAATACAGTCTTGCAAAACTCTGCATGCAATACTTCAATTGGATGTTTGTCCCATTTAGTAAATTCATTATTAGAGAGTGGACCCCATACTTCACTGCCATATAGAGCAATTGGTTCTATAACTGATTGAAAAATTTTGAGCCAGATTCTAATTGGAATTTCAATTTTGATGTTCCTTTTAATGGCATAGAATGCTCTTCTTGCTTTGTCTCTCAGCTCATTCACAGCCATGTGAAAGCTACCTGTGTTGCTGATATTTAGTCCTAGATATGTGTAGTTTTTGGTGTGTTCTAATAGAACTGTGTCCAAATAGAATTTATATTTGTCATCCTTATTTCCGGACCTTTTTTGGAATATCATTATATTTGTTTTTTTTAGGTTAACGGTCAGAGCCCAAGTCTGACAGAACCTGTGAAGATGATCTAGGTGTTGCTGTAACCCCTCTTTAGTGGGAGACAGCAGCACCAGGTCATCTGCGTACAGCAGACACTTGATTTCAGTGTTGTGTAGGGTGATACCAGGTGCTGTCGATTCTTCTAATGTTTTTGCCAATTCATTCATGTAGATGTTAAATAATGTTGGACTTATTGGGCAGCCCTGTTTCACTCCCCGCCCCTGAGAGAAGAAGTCTGTTTGCTTGTTGCCAATTTTAACCGCACATTTGTTTTTAGTGTACATTGATTTAATAAAATCATATGTTTTCCCTCCAATACCACTTTCTATTAGTTTATAAAAAAGACCTTCGTGCCAAATTGAATCAAATGCTTTCTTGAAATCTACAAAACACGAGTAGATTTTGCCTTTGTTTTGGTTAACTTGTTTATCAATTAGAGTGTGGAGGGTGTAAATGTGGTCTGTTGTACGATAATTTTTTAGAAATCCAATCTGGCTTCTGCTCAGGACGTTGTGTTCGTCAAGGAAATGATGTAGTCTGCTATTTATAATACTGCAGAGAATTTTCCCCAAGTTGCTGTTAACGCATATTCCTCTGTAATTATTTGGGTCAAATTTGTCTCCATTTTTATAGATTGGTGTGATCAGTCCCTGGTTCCAAATATCGGGGAAAATACCTGCAGTGAGGATAATGTTGAAGAGTTTGAGTATAGCCAATTTGAATTTGTGGTCTGTATATTTGATCATTTCATTTAAAATCCCATCAGCACCACAGGCCTTTTTGGGTTGGAGATTGCATATTTTTTCCAATAATTCTTCTTCTGTAATTGGGGTATCCACAGGATTCTGATAGTCTTTGACTGCTAATTCAAGGATTTGTAATTTTTCTTGTATATCTTTTTGTTCTGGGCTCTTTGTTATATTGTTGTAGAGGTTTGCAAAGTGATTTCTCCACATATCCCCATTTTGGATAGCCAACTCCTCATGATGAGGTTTGTTTAATTTATTCCAATTCTCCCAGAAGTGGTTTGATTCTATGGATTCCTCAATTCCATCCAGCTGATTTCTAATGTGCTGTTCCTTTTTTGTTCTAAGGGTGCGTTTGTATTGCTTCAGTGTTTCCCCATATTGAAGGCGTATATTTTTGTTGTCTGGTTCTCTGTGTTTTTGATTAGATATATTTCTCAATGACTTTCTTAGATTTTTGCAATCATTATCAAACCATTTTTCATTATCTGTTATTTTTGGTTTGCTCTTATGCTTCTTTAGATTAGCCAAGGAGGCTAATTTGTCAAATATAAAGTTTATGTTCCTAACGGCCAAATTTACACCTTCATTGCTGAAGGAGAATGTTAAGGCTAAAAAGTTGTCCAGGAGAGATTGTATTTTTTGGCTACTAATTGCTTTTTGGTAGATGTCTGTACTGTTTGCACTCCATCTATAGGCTTGTTTAGTACCATGTAATTTATTGGGCCATGATGCTTCATGGTTGGGTTCTGCTCTTCTCAGATACACTGTGATTTTACTGTGGTCTGAGAGAGGTGTTAGTGGGCTGACTGTGAAGGCTCTGAGAGACTCTGGGTTTAGGTCGGTGAGGAAGTAGTCTACAGTGCTGCTGCCAAGGGATGAGCTGTAGGTGTACCTACCAAAAGAGTCTCCTCTCAGCCTGCCATTGACTATGTACAGACCCAGTGTTCGACAGAGCCTCAGGAGCTGTAATCCATTTTTGTTTTTCACTTTGTCATAGTTGTTTCTGTGGGGGTATGTGGGGAGGGAAAGGTTATTGCTTCCTGGTAGGTGTTTATCCCCATGACTGTTAATAGTGTCTTGTTCTTCTGCTATTCTAGCATTCAGGTCTCCACAGACCAGTACGTTGCCTTGGGCCTGAAAGTGACTAATCTCCCCCTCTAGAATGGAGAAGCTCTCTTCGTTGAAGTAGGGTGACTCTGAGGGGGGAATGTATGTGGCACAGAGGAAGACGTTTTTATCTGTCAAGATAGCCTCCTTGTTGATTTTTAACCAGATAAAGAATTCTCCTGTTTTGATCAATTCGATTGAATTAATTAGTTCAGATTTATACCATATTAGCATTCCCCCTGAGTCTCTGCCCTGTTTGATTCCTTTTAATTTAGTGGATGGTATGATTATCTCCCTATAACCTAGTGGACAGCCAGTGGAAACATCACCTCTGCACCATGTTTCCTGTAGTACTACAATATCAACATCATCAATTTCTTTCAGGAAGTCTGGGTTTCTGCTCTTTAGCCCAAAAGCAGAGGACTTCAATCCTTGTATATTCCAACATGCAACGTAAAAAGACTTCATAACTTTTTTTTCTCTTTTCTTTACCTTTCAAAATGAGACAAACACTCACAATCCAAGAAGAACCATTAAAATAGGATTTTTCAATTAAAGTAAACTCTTATTGTGCAAATGTGATTTGTTTATCATTTAAGATAGAATTTGTGTCATTTAAGTCATTTAGCAGACGCTCTTATCCAGAGCGACTTACAAATTGGAAAGTTCATACATATTCATCCTGGTCCCCCCGTGGGGAATGAACCCACAACCCTGGCGTTGCAATCGCCATGCTCTACCAACTGAGCCACACGGGACCAGGCTGTGATCCACCCAAGTCATGCCACTTGGGTGGATGTAGTGTGAGAATGGTGGAGTTCTTGTGCTCATCTTACCATGACCCTCGGCCCATCACATGTGAGCATAGTAGACTCAGCATTTGTTTAATGTCACTCATTTGGTTGGTGGGGGCTGAGCCAGTTGCTCCTCTCACAGCCTGTGCGTAGCTCTGCCTGCTGGGCTGTGGCTCCTCCAGGTGTGGGTCTGCGGTGGGGAGGAGGGGGGTGGTAGGCCTCATCTGGGTGGCTCTGAAGCTGGGCTGGGGTGGTCTGTGCTGCGCTGGCTGTGGTGGGCATTGAGGTTGGTGGTGCTGTGGTCGTGGCTGGGGGGTCCAGGGTGCTGGTCCGGGATGTTGTCTCGGTGATCTCGGCGGGGTGGAGATTGCTCCGCTGTTCCTGGGTGGAGAGGTCGGGCTGCGGTTTAGAGCGACGTCCTTGAGAGTCTTGGCAAGGATGGGGACTGTCTCCCTGTACAGGTGAACATGGTCATAGAGACAGTCCAGATCGAGGGTGGGATGGTGGGCCAGGTGTACATTGGGTCGCAGGGCACAGTCCCGGGATAGGCTGGCATTTATTCTTTGGATTGTGGCAGGGTGGAAGTCCCTCCTCTGTAGAAGGGTTGACACTATGATTCTTGAGTTGGGGAAGATTGCGGAGGCCTTCTCAATCACTCCCCGTAGTGAAGTCGCCACCCTCTCCTGCTGAGCACGCAGGTCGTTGCTTCCGGTATGTATGATTATGTGGCTTGGCGACCCGAGATGGTTCTTATCAAGCAGCTCCATGGCACTTTGCGTTGTTGGGCACCACACCTTTCTCGTTTTGTGTCTAGGGAAAAGTTTCTTCTCCTGAACATACTTCCCATTTGAGTCCATTAACAGGACGATGTCAGCCAGTGTTTCTTCTGGACTGGGGGGGGCAGAGGGGGGGCTGGTGGGTGTTGGAGCTGGGGTGTGGCTGGTCTGTGTGGGTGCCACTGTCAGTGGGAGGCTGTTCTGTGGGTTGGGGAGGAGGGGTGCAGCAGCCAGGGCTGGGGAAGTCTGGCTGGTTGAGCTGGGCTCCTCTGCTGTGTGAGGGCAGGTCATAGGGTGGTGATCTATCTGCTCCTGCAGCCTGTCCTCTGCTCTCTTTCTCTCCTGCAGCTCCTCTCTTAGTGCGGTCAGCTCCTTATTGCTGCTCTGCCTGTCTTTTTGGAGCTCTCTCACCTCCTTTGTTAGATCAGCCAGCTCTCTCTTGAGTCCGTCTCTCTCTTGCTGAACCTCTTTCAGCTGTGTTGCAAAGCTGCTGTCCTGCTCTGTCCTCACCTTGGTTAGGAGCTCCTCTAAGGTGTGGTTGTCTGGTTGCTGTTTGCTCACGCTCTCCCTGAGCAGGACCACCTCCCCCTCCAGTTTGGTGAACTCATCCCTCATGGCAGCCATGGTGGTGAGGAGTGCCTGAGCCTGCTCTGCACTGAGGGGGTCGCTCTCCTCCTGGGGCGTGTCCTCCACTATGGTGGAAAGAGAGGTGCTGGATGTGCCTTTTTGGGTGGGGAGGGTAGGGGTGAGGGTGGAGTTTGTGTTGTGGGAGGGCATGTCACTGGTGGTGTCCTTCTCTCTCTCCGCTCTCTCCTTAATGGTCTGAAAGTCTGTTTCAAACAGCCTGATGTTACCTTGCACCATGACAGTCCCAGTCTTGTAGAGGTTGATTGTTATCATGGTGCTGTCAGGGTCGTCTGTCTCTTTGATTTTCAGCTTCCACCCATTACAGATTCCCTCTTTCTTTATGCATGGGTAGTGAGAGCAGACTGCTGAGCGCCATGCATTTGGCTGGTCAGTGAGGAAGATGAGATTACTCACGTCACCGTTTTTGTAGAGGTCTGCAAAAAGGGTTTCTGGCCTCTTCTCTAGTAGTTTCTGTTTGAAAGCTTTCCTCATTGTGTCATTTTTGACCTTTTTTGGGTAGAGAATGGATTCTGCGCTGAGGGGGAGTGGGGACATGGTGTCTGTGCGCTCTGCTACTACCGCTACTGCTGCGCTGTTCTGCTGCCCCGTTGCCATGGCAACCGATTTGTTCGTCTGCTGTTCGCGCTACTTTCAAAAAACAGCAAAAATAGTGAAAAATCCTCACACAAAAGACTGAAGATATGTTTACAGTTAGTCCGTGCTCCTTTTTGGTTTACTCACTCAGTTTGGTCGTTTGATGTAGTTGTATTAACTGACCTTGCTAGTTTTGTTCTAGCTCGTTTCTTATGGCTAGCTTGTTAGTCTGCTGGCTGGGTCTTTGTTGTGTAGCTAGCTAGCTAGACTCAAAACTTCTTAACTTGAGGCGCCAAGTTACTTTTTTTTCTATTCTGAATGTATAGAGTTGTTGTTCATCACTTCTTGTCTGGAATTCTTCTTCGATTAGAGTGTTTATCTCATTCTAAAAACCAAAAAAATCAAATATATCAGGAGCTCATGTTGAGCATGACTCTCTCTCTCTCTCTCTCAATTCTCTCTCTCTCTCTCTCTCTCTCTCTCTCTCTCTCTCTCTCTCTCTCTCAATCTCTCTCTTGCTCTCTCTCTCAACCTCTCTCTCTCTCTCAATCTCTCTCTCAATCTCTCTCTCCTCTCTCTCTCTCTCTCTTACTCTCTCTCTCTCAATCTCTCTCTCCTCTCTCTCTCTCTCTCTCTCTCTCTTACTCTCTCTCTATCACTCCCTCTCTGTACCATCACTCCTTCTCCCTCGCCATCTTCACTCCCCTTCCTCCCCTCCTCCTCTCTTCTCTCCAACAATCCATCCATCCATCAATCACAGTTTCTCCAAAATGATTCATGCTTCCCGGAATATTACTCAATTAAAGCAGTTAAGCATGGCCATACATCAGATAGTTAAAAATAGAATCAAGGCCTAATCATATCCCCCTCCTCCTGTCTCCATTTCTTCCCCCTGTCTTTCTCCCTCATCCCCTCCTCAACACACTGGGAGATATGCGTGGGGTATTGGGAGAAAGGAGAGGTAAAGAGGGAGAGAAGGAGAGAGGGGTAAAGAGGGAGAGAAGAGAGAGAGTTAAATAGGGAGGGAAGGAGAGAGGTAAAGAGGGAGAGAAGAGAGAGAGAGGGGTAAAGAGGGAGAGAAGGGAAAGTTAAATAGGGAGGGAAGGAGAGAGGTAAAGAAGGAGAGAAGAGAGAGAGAGGGGTAAAGAGAGAGAGAAGAGAGAGAGTTAAATAGGGAGG
This sequence comes from Salvelinus alpinus, assembly GCF_045679555.1. Classification (NCBI taxonomy): domain Eukaryota; kingdom Metazoa; phylum Chordata; class Actinopteri; order Salmoniformes; family Salmonidae; genus Salvelinus; species Salvelinus alpinus. The sequence continues at coordinate 38,155,962 of NC_092107.1, forward strand.
GAAGGAGAGAGGTAAAGAATGAGAGAAGAGAGAGAGAGGGGTAAAGAGGGAGAGAAGGAGAACATTAAAGAGAGAGAAGAGAAAGATTTAGAAGGAAAGAAGGAGAGAGTTAAAGAGGGACATAACCCTCGTAAGGGGGGTTGTATTTGACCCTGCCGGTACCTACTGTAAGTACTGCAAGTACTGTACCTACTGTACTCAATGTAACTATATCTACTGTAAATAATGTACCTACTGTAACTAATGTACATATGGTAACTAATGTAACTACTGTACCTACAGTAAATAATGTACCTACTGTAACTAACGTACCTACTGTAAATAATCTAACTAATGTACCTTATGTACATAATGTACCTACTGTAACTAATGAGCCTACGATAACTAATGTACCTACGATAACAAATGTACATACTGTAAATAATGTACTTACCTTACCTACTGTAACTACTGTAAATCATTTAACTACTGTAGCTACTGTAACTAATATACCTACTGTACCTACTGTAAATAATGTACCTACCTTACCTATTGTAACTACTGTAATTACTGTATCTACGGTAAATAATGTACCCAGTGTTACTTCTGTAACTACGGTAACTAATATACCTAATGTATCTACTGTAACTACTGTATCTACTGTAACTAATGTAACTAATGTAACTACTGTAACTAATGTACCTACTGTTACTTCTGTATCTACGGTAACTAATGTACCTACTGTAACTACTGTATCAACGGTAACTAATGTACCAACTGTAACTACTGTAACTACTGTATCTACCGTATTTATGGTAAATAACGCACCTACTGTAACTACTGTATCTACCGTATTTATGGTAAATAACGCACCTACTGTAACTACTGTATCTACCGTATTTATGGTAAATAACGCACCTACTGTAACTACTGTATCTACCGTATTTATGGTAAATAACGCACCTACTGTAACTACTGTATCTACCGTATTTATGGTAACTAATGTACCTACTTTAACTACTGTAACTAATGTACCTACTGAATCTACGGTATCTAATGTACCTACTGTTACTTCTGTATCTACTGTATCTACTGTATCTACCGTATTTATGGTAACTAATGTACCTACTTTAACTATTGTGTATACACTAACTAATGTACCTACTGTAACTACTGTATCTACCGTATTTATGGTAAATAACGCACCTACTGTAACTACTGTATCTACTGTAACCTAGGTAACTACTGTAACTACTGTAACTAGATATAGACTAGATATAGACTGACAGAATGGACAGTCCAAACACCCCAGACTATACTAGAATAACTATACTATACAGGCCAATGTTTAAAAAGGCAAAGTTAAATATTTTGTTTATCAATACCCCCACCCCCTCTTTCTTTCTCTCTCTCGCTCTCTCTCTCTCTCTCTCTCTCTCTCTCTCTCTCTCTCTCTCTCTCTCTCTCTCTCTCCCTAATCCATCTCTCTCTCTCTTTCTCCCTCCATCCATCCATCTCTCTCTCTTTCCATCCGCCTCTCTCTCTCTCTCTTCCTCCATCCATCTCTCTCTCTCCTCCACAATCTCTCTCTCTTTCGCTCTCCTACATCCATCTCTCTCTCTCTCTCTCTCTCTCTCTCTCTCTCTCTCTCTCTCTCTCTCTCTCTCTCTCTCTCTCTCTCTCTCTCTCTCTCTCTCTCTCTCTCTCTCTCTCTCTCTCTCTCCCTAATCCATCTCTCTCTCTCTTTCTCCCTCCATCCATCCATCTCTCTCTCTTTCCATCCGCCTCTCTCTCTCTCTCTTCCTCCATCCATCTCTCTCTCTCCTCCACAATCTCTCTCTCTTTCGCTCTCCTACATCCATCTCGCTCTCTCTCTCTCTCTCCCCCTCCATCCATCTCTCTCTTTCCATCCATCTCTATCTCTCTCTCTCTCTCCCTCCATCCATCGCTCTCTCTCTCTCCCTCCATCCGCCTCTCTCTCTCTCTCTCTCTCTCTCCCTCATCCATATTTCTCTCTCTCTCCCTTTCTCTCCCCCTCCCTCCATCCATCTCTCTCTCTCCCTTCATCCATCTCTCTCTCCCTCCATCCATCTCTCTTTCCCCTTCTCTCTCTCCTTCCCTCCATTCATTCATCCATATCCCTCTCTCCCTTCATCCATCTCTCTCTCTCTCTCTCTCCCTCCCTCCATTAATCCATTTCTCTCTCTCCCTCTCTCCCTCCATCCATCTCTCCCTCTATCTGCATCCATCTCTCTCTCTCTCTCTCTCTTGCCCTCCCTCCCTCCATCCACCTCTCTCTCTCTCTCCCTCCATTCATTCATCCATATCTCTCTCTCCCTCCCTCTCTCTCTCCCTCCATCTCTCTCTCTCTCTCCCTCCATCCATCTCTCCCTCTCTCTCCCTCCATCTCTCTCTCTCCCTCCCTCCATCTCTCTCTCTCTCTCCCTCCATCTCTCTGATTCTGTGTCCGTCTCCTCTCCCTCAGGGCTCCTAGCAGTAGTCACAGACAGATCTGAGATCTGCCTGGTATTACAGTCACTGCCTAAAACAAACCCACACACACTAGCTGAAACACACACACACTAACTGAAACACACACACCCTCACTGAAACACACATCCTCTGACACTCATGAACTCACATGCACTCAAGCATGATCAAGATAATACACAACTGCTTGTGCGCACACACGCACGCACGCACGCACGCACGCACGCACGCACACACACACACACACACACACACACACACACACACACACACACACACACAAACACACAAACAAGCACAAATACACACACAAACACACCTTTATCCTGGCTCTAACCATTAGTCAGCATTCTGTGAGAACATAGTATGGATTCCTCCAGCATCCATACGCCCTTTAGAACAGAGTAGCAGAGAAACACACCATCAGTGCACAGTAGCATCCGTATGGCAGCTTTCATGATGAGAACACACACACACAGTACGTTACATATTACCAGACAACACATGTTTCTACACTACTTACATGCAGGTTAAAGGATGCACATTAGAAAATCTGATATCATCTCTGGAGAAACGGAACTCACATTAAACACACAGTAAAACACCAGAATGGAGGAGGCATTAAACACACAGTAAAACACCAGAATGGAGGAGGCATTAAACACACAGTAAAACACCAGAATGGAGGAGGCATTAAACACACAGTAAAACACCAGAATGGAGGAGGCATTAAACACACAGTAAAACACCAGAATGGAGGAGGCATTAAACACACAGTAAAACACCAGAATGGAGGAGGCATTAAACACACAGTAAAACACCAAAATGGAAGAGGCATTAAACACACAGTAAAACACCAGAATGGAAGAGGCATTTAAACACACAGTAAAACACCAGAATGGAAGAGGCATTAAACACACAGTAAAACACCAGAATGGAGGAGGTATTAAACACACAGTAAAACACCAGAATGGAGGAGGCATTAAACACACAGTAAAACACCAGAATGGAGGAGGCATTAAACACACAGTAAAACACCAGAATGGAGGAGGCATTAAACACACAGTAAAACACCAGAATGGAGGAAGCATTAAACACACAGTAAAACACCAGAATGGAAGAGGGATTAAACACACAGTAAAACACCAGAATGGAGGAGGCATTAAACACACAGTAAAACACCAGAATGGAGGAGGCATTAAACACACAGTAAAACACCAGAATGGAAGAGGCATTAAACACACAGTAAAACACCAGAATGGAGGAGGCATTAAACACACAGTAAAACACCAGAATGGAAGAGGGATTAAACACACAGTAAAACACCAGAATGGAGGAGGCATTAAACACACAGTAAAACACCAGAATGGAAGAGGCATTAAACACACAGTAAAACACCAGAATGGAGGAGGGATTAAACACACAGTAAAACACCAGAATGGAGGAGGCATTAAAACACACAGTAAAACACCAGAATGGAGGAGGCATTAAACACACAGTAAAACACCAGAATGGAGGAGGCATTAAACACACAGTAAAACACCAGAATGGAGGAGGCATTAAACACACAGTAAAACACCAGAATGGAGGAGGCATTAAACACAGTAAAACACCAGAATGGAAGAGGCATTAAACACACAGTAAAACACCAGAATGGAGGAGGCATTAAACACACAGTAAAACACCAGAATGGAAGAGGCATTAAACACACAGTAAAACACCAGAATGGAGGAGGCATTAAACACACAGTAAAACACCAGAATGGAGGAGGCATTAAACACACAGTAAAACACCAGAATGGAGGAGGCATTAAACACACAGTAAAACACCAGAATGGAAGAGGTATTAAACACACAGTAAAACACCAGAATGGAAGAGGCATTAAACACACAGTAAAACACCAGAATGGAGGAGGCATTAAACACACAGTAAAACACCAGAATGGAAGAGGCATTAAACAAACAGTAAAACACCAGAATGGAAGAGGCATTAAACACACAGTAAAACACCAGAATGGAGGAGGCATTAAACACACAGTAAAACACCAGAATGGAGGAGGAATTAAACACACAGTAAAACACCAGAATGGAGGAGGCATTAAACACACAGTAAAACACCAGAATGGAGGAGGCATTAACTTCTTGCAACTATAGGGGGTGCTGTTCTGCATTAGCATATTTGGGTCTCCAAATTAAACTGCCTCGTGCTAAATTCTTGATCGTACAATATGCATATTATTGTTATTATTGGATAGAAAACACCTTCTAGTTTCTATAGAAGTTGGAATTTTGTCTCTGAGTGGTACAGAACAATTTCTACAGCACTTTTCATGACAGGTGTCAGATTTCAGAATTTTTTACCCCTGATCTGGAGTCTGTTTTTAAGGCGACAGTGAATGCTATGAAGAAACCGACACTGCCTACGTCTTCCTCTGGGTGTCTGTACGTCATCACGTTTTGAATGGAGTCTATTGCACAATCCCAGCCCATATAAAACCACAAAACGTGGGAGCACCTCCCTCTCTTCTCCGCGCGCCACAAGCAAGATAGGCATCGGACCTGCCTCATTCCAAATCGTTGTTTAACTAGTTAGATTTCTCCGGTCATGTTTTCAGTCGTTATAGTTGTTAAAAACATCATAATGTAGTTAATTTGAACCGTTTTATAGCAATTTATATCCGTTTAGTGCGATTTTGAGGAATTTCTTTGTCGTGCCCTTTTTAGCTTTGGAAACGTTTCGGGGTGTCGGTCGTTGGTGGTGGACATTTCGAAGGACAGAGGACATCTATCGACCAAAAGACGTTTATAACATAGAAAGGATACATTGCCCAAGAATATGATGGAAGAACAGCTCAAAGTAAGCAATATTTAATATGATAAATTGTTGTTCTGTCGAAATATTTTAAACGCATATTTCGCCATTTTGTTTGTTATCGCGTCACTTGGCGAACCCTGTATTGAAAAGTAAGGATAATTTTTAAAATGTAAATCAGCGGTTGCATTAAGAACTAATTTGTCTTTCGATTCCTGTCAACCCTGTATTTTTTAGTCAAGTATATGATTAGCTTTCAATTAAACTAGATCACTCTGATAGATGACGTCAGACATATTGAGGCTTGATTTCCTAGTATTTTTATTGTGTAACCACGGTTTTGTATGGCTAAATATGCACCTTTTCGAACAAACTGTATATGTATGTTGTAAAATGATGTTACAGGAGTGTCATCTGAAGAATTCTGAGAAGGTTAGTGAAAAAATTAATATATTTTGGCGGTGATTACGTTATAGCGCTCTTTGGCTGGAATCGATGCTCTGGTAACGTTTGCACATGTGGTATGCTAACTTATCGATTTATTGTGTTTTCGCTGAAAAACGCTTAGAAAATCTGAAATATGGTCTGAAATCACAAGAACTGGGTCTTTCCATTGCTATGCTTTGTCTATTTTTATGAAATGTTTTATGATGAGTAAATTGGTCATACACGTTGCTCTATCTAGTAATTCTAGTCGATTTGTGATGGTCGGTGCAATTGTAAACTGTGATTTCTACCTGAAATATGCACTTTTTTCTAACAACACCTATCCTATACCATAAATATGTTATCAGACTGTCATCTGAAGAGGTTTTTTATAGGTTATTGGCTATCAATATCTTAGTTGAGCCGAATTGGTGATAGCACCTGAAGGAGTAAGAAACTGATGGAGTTAGAAAAGTGTTGTATTTTGCTAACGTGTTTAGCTAATAGATTTACATATTGTGTCTTCCCTGTAAAACATTTTAAAAATCTGAAATGGTGGCTTTATTCACAAGATCTGTATCTTTCATCTGGTGTCTTGGACTTGTGATTTAATGATATTTAGATGCTACTATCTACTTGTGAAGCTATGCTAGCTATGCTAATCAGTGTGTGGGGGGGGTGGGGGGTGATCCCGGACCCGGGGTAGAGGCTCGTGAAAGGTTAAACACACAGTAAAACACCACAATGGAAGAGGCATTAAACACACAGTAAAACACCAGAATGGAGGAGGCATTAAACACACAGTAAAACACCAGAATGGAAGAGGCATTAAACAAACAGTAAAACACCAGAATGGAAGAGGGATTAAACACACAGTAAAACACCAGAATGGAGGAGGCATTAAAACACACAGTAAAACACCAGAATGGAGGAGGCATTAAACACACAGTAAAACACCAGAATGGAGGAGGCATTAAACACACAGTAAAACACCAGAATGGAGGAGGCATTAAACACACAGTAAAACACCAGAATGGAGGAGGCATTAAACACAGTAAAACACCAGAATGGAAGAGGCATTAAACACACAGTAAAACACCAGAATGGAGGAGGCATTAAACACACAGTAAAACACCAGAATGGAAGAGGCATTAAACACACAGTAAAACACCAGAATGGAGGAGGCATTAAACACACAGTAAAACACCAGAATGGAGGAGGCATTAAACACACAGTAAAACACCAGAATGGAGGAGGCATTAAACACACAGTAAAACACCAGAATGGAAGAGGTATTAAACACACAGTAAAACACCAGAATGGAAGAGGCATTAAACACACAGTAAAACACCAGAATGGAGGAGGCATTAAACACACAGTAAAACACCAGAATGGAAGAGGCATTAAACAAACAGTAAAACACCAGAATGGAAGAGGCATTAAACACACAGTAAAACACCAGAATGGAGGAGGCATTAAACACACAGTAAAAGACCAGAATGGAGGAGGCATTAAACACACAGTAAAAGACCAGAATGGAGGAGGCATTAAACACACAGTAAAACACCAGAATGGAGGAGGCATTAAACACACAGTAAAACACCAGAATGGAGGAGGCATTAAACACACAGTAAAACACCAGAATGGAGGAGGCATTAAATACACAGTAAAACACCAGAATGGAGGAGGCATTAAAACACACAGTAAAACACCAGAATGGAGGAGGCATTAAACACACAGTAAAACACCAGAATGGAGGAGGCATTAAAACACACAGTAAAACACCAGAATGGAGGAGGCATTAAATACACAGTAAAACACCAGAATGGAGGAGGCATTAAAACACACAGTAAAACACCAGAATGGAGGAGGCATTAAACACACAGTAAAACACCAGAATGGAGGAGGCATTAAACACACAGTAAACCACCAGAATGGAGGAGGCATTAAACACACAGTAAAACACCAGAATGGAGGAGGCATTAAATACACAGTAAAACACCAGAATGGAGGAGGCATTAAAACACACAGTAAAACACCAGAATGGAGGAGGCATTAAACACACAGTAAAACACCAGAATGGAGGAGGCATTAAACACACAGTAAACCACCAGAATGGAGGAGGCATTAAACACACAGTAAAACACCAGAATGGAGGAGGCATTAAACACACAGTAAAACACCAGAATGGAGGAGGCATTAAACACAGTAAAACACCAGAATGGAAGAGGCATTAAACACACAGTAAAACACCAGAATGGAGGAGGCATTAAACACACAGTAAAACACCAGAATGGAAGAGGCATTAAACACACAGTAAAACACCAGAATGGAGGAGGCATTAAACACACAGTAAAACACCAGAATGGAGGAGGCATTAAACACACAGTAAAACACCAGAATGGAGGAGGCATTAAACACACAGTAAAACACCAGAATGGAGGAGGCATGAAATACACAGTAAAACACCAGAATGGAGGAGGCATTAAATACACAGTAAAACACCAGAATGGAGGAGGCATTAAACACACAGTAAAACACCAGAATGGAAGAGGCATTAAACACACAGTAAAACACCAGAATGGAGGAGGCATTAAACACACAGTAAAACACCAGAATGGAGGAGGCATTAAACACACAGTAAAACACCAGAATGGAGGAGGCATTAAATACACAGTAAAACACCAGAATGGAGGAGGCATTAAACACACAGTAAAACACCAGAATGGAGGAGGCATTAAACACACAGTAAAACACCAGAATGGAGGAGGCATTAAACACACAGTAAAACACCAGAATGGAGGAGGCATTAAACACACAGTAAAACACCAGAATGGAGGAGGCATTAAACACACAGTAAAACACCAGAATGGAGGAGGCATTAAACACACAGTAAAACACCAGAATGGAGGAGGCATTAAACACACAGTAAAACACCAGAATGGAGGAGGCATTAAACACACAGTAAAACACCAGAATGGAAGAGGCATTAAACACACAGTAAAACACCAGAATGGAGGAGGCATTAAACACACAGTAAAACACCAGAATGGAGGAGGCATTAAACACACAGTAAAACACCAGAATGGAGGAGGCATTAAACACACAGTAAAACACCAGAATGGAAGAGCGATTAAACACACAGTAAAACACCAGAATGGAAGAGCGATTAAACACACAGTAAAACACCAGAATGGAAGAGGCATTAAACACACAGTAAAACACCAGAATGGAGGAGGCATTAAACACACAGTAAAACACCAGAATGGAGGAGGCATTAAACACACAGTAAAACACCAGAATGGAAGAGGCATTAAACACACAGTAAAACACCAGAATGGAGGAGGCATTAAACACACAGTAAAACACCAGAATGGAGGAGGCATTAAACACACAGTAAAACACCAGAATGGAGGAGGCATTAAACACACAGTAAAACACCAGAATGGAAGAGGCATTAAACACACAGTAAAACACCAGAATGGAAGAGGCATTAAACACACAGTAAAACACCAGAATGGAGGAGGCATTAAACACACAGTAAAACACCAGAATGGAAGAGGGATTAAACACACAGTAAAACACCAGAATGGAGGAGGCATTAAACACACAGTAAAACACCAGAATGGAGGAGGCATTAAACACACAGTAAAACACCAGAATGGAAGAGGCATTAAACACACAGTAAAACACCAGAATGGAAGAGGCATTAAACACACAGTAAAACACCAGAATGGAGGAGGCATTAAACACACAGTAAAACACCAGAATGGAAGAGGGATTAAACACACAGTAAAACACCAGAATGGAGGAGGCATTAAACACACAGTAAAACACCAGAATGGAGGAGGTATTAAACACACAGTAAAACACCAGAATGGAGGAGGGATTAAACACACAGTAAAACACCAGAATGGAGGAGGCATTAAACACACAGTAAAACACCAGAATGGAAGAGGCATTAAACACACAGTAAAACACCAGAATGGAGGAGGCATTAAACACACAGTAAAACACCAGAATGGAGGAGGCATTAAACACACAGTAAAACACCAGAATGGAGGAGGCATTAAACACACAGTAAAACACCAGAATGGAGGAGGCATTAAACACACAGTAAAACACCAGAATGGAAGAGGCATTAAACACACAGTAAAACACCAGAATGGAGGAGGCATTAAACACACAGTAAAACACCAGAATGGAAGAGGCATTAAACACACAGTAAAACACCAGAATGGAGGAGGCATTAAACACACAGTAAAACACCAGAATGGAAGAGGGATTAAACACACAGTAAAACACCAGAATGGAGGAGGCATTAAACACACAGTAAAACACCAGAATGGAAGAGGGATTAAACACACAGTAAAACACCAGAATGGAGGAGGCATTAAACACACAGTAAAACACCAGAATGGAGGAGGCATTAAACACACAGTAAAACACCAGAATGGAGGACGCATTAAACACACAGTAAAACACCAGAATGGAGGAGGCATTAAATACACAGTAAAACACCAGAATGGAAGAGGCATTAAACACACAGTAAAACACCAGAATGGAGGAGGCATTAAACACACAGTAAAACACCAGAATGGAAGAGGCATTAAATACACAGTAAAACACCAGAATGGAAGAGGCATTAAACACACAGTAAAACACCAGAATGGAGGAGGCATTAAACACACAGTAAAACACCAGAATGGAAGAGGCATTAAACACACAGTAAAACACCAGAATGGAGGAGGCATTAAACACACAGTAAAACACCAGAATGGAGGACGCATTAAACACACAGTAAAACACCAGAATGGAGGAGGCATTAAATACACAGTAAAACACCAGAATGGAAGAGGCATTAAACACACAGTAAAACACCAGAATGGAGGAGGCATTAAACACACAGTAAAACACCAGAATGGAAGAGGCATTAAATACACAGTAAAACACCAGAATGGAAGAGGCATTAAACACACAGTAAAACACCAGAATGGAGGAGGCATTAAACACACAGTAAAACACCAGAATGGAAGAGGCATTAAACACACAGTAAAACACCAGAATGGAAGAGGCATTAAACACACAGTAAAACACCAGAATGGAGGAGGCATTAAACACACAGTAAAACACCAGAATGGAGGAGGCATTAAACACACAGTAAAACACCAGAATGGAAGAGGCATTAAACACACAGTAAAACACCAGAATGGAAGAGGCATTAAACACACAGTAAAACACCAGAATGGAGGAGGTATTAAACACACAGTAAAACACCAGAATGGAGGAGGTATTAAACACACAGTAAAACACCAGAATGGAGGAGGTATTAAACACACAGTAAAACACCAGAATGGAAGAGGGATTAAACACACAGTAAAACACCAGCATGGAGGAGGCATTAAACACACAGTAAAACACCAGAATGGAAGAGGCATTAAACACACAGTAAAACACCAGAATGGAAGAGGTATTAAACACACAGTAAAACACCAGAATGGAAGAGGCATTAAACACACAGTAAAACACCAGAATGGAGGAGGCATTAAACACACAGTAAAACACCAGAATGGAAGAGGCATTAAACAAACAGTAAAACACCAGAATGGAAGAGGCATTAAACACACAGTAAAACACCAGAATGGAGGAGGCATTAAACACACAGTAAAAGACCAGAATGGAGGAGGCATTAAACACACAGTAAAAGACCAGAATGGAGGAGGCATTAAACACACAGTAAAACACCAGAATGGAGGAGGCATTAAACACACAGTAAAACACCAGAATGGAGGAGGCATTAAACACACAGTAAAACACCAGAATGGAAGAGGTATTAAACACACAGTAAAACACAAGAATGGAGGAGGCATTAAACACACAGTAAAACACCAGAATGGAGGAGGCATTAAACACACAGTAAAACACCAGAATGGAAGAGGTATTAAACACACAGTAAAACACCAGAATGGAAGAGGTATTAAACACACAGTAAAACACCAGAATGGAAGAGGCATTAAACACACAGTAAAACACCAGAATGGAGGAGGCATTAAACACACAGTAAAACACCAGAATGGAGGAGGCATTAAACACACAGTAAAACACCAGAATGGAGGAGGCATTAAACACACAGTAAAACACCAGAATGGAGGAGGCATTAAACACACAGTAAAACACCAGAATGGAGGAGGCATTAAATACACAGTAAAACACCAGAATGGAGGAGGCATTAAAACACACAGTAAAACACCAGAATGGAGGAGGCATTAAACACACAGTAAAACACCAGAATGGAGGAGGCATTAAAACACACAGTAAAACACCAGAATGGAGGAGGCATTAAATACACAGTAAAACACCAGAATGGAGGAGGCATTAAAACACACAGTAAAACACCAGAATGGAGGAGGCATTAAATACACAGTAAAACACCAGAATGGAGGAGGCATTAAAACACACAGTAAAACACCAGAATGGAGGAGGCATTAAACACACAGTAAAACACCAGAATGGAGGAGGCATTAAACACACAGTAAAACACCAGAATGGAGGAGGCATTAAACACACAGTAAAACACCAGAATGGAGGAGGCATTAAACACACAGTAAAACACCAGAATGGAGGAGGCATTAAACACACAGTAAAACACCAGAATGGAAGAGGCATTAAACACACAGTAAAACACCAGAATGGAGGAGGCATTAAACACACAGTAAAACACCAGAATGGAGGAGGCATTAAACACACAGTAAAACACCAGAATGGAGGAGGCATTAAACACACAGTAAAACACCAGAATGGAAGAGGGATTAAACACACAGTAAAACACCAGAATGGAGGAGGCATTAAACACACAGTAAAACACCAGAATGGAGGAGGTATTAAACACACAGTAAAACACCAGAATGGAGGAGAGATTAAACACACAGTAAAACACCAGAATGGAGGAGGCATTAAACACACAGTAAAACACCAGAATGGAAGAGGCATTAAACACACAGTAAAACACCAGAATGGAGGAGGCATTAAACACACAGTAAAACACCAGAATGGAGGAGGCATTAAACACACAGTAAAACACCAGAATGGAGGAGGCATTAAACACACAGTAAAACACCAGAATGGAGGAGGCATTAAACACACAGTAAAACACCAGAATGGAGGAGGGATTAAACACACAGTAAAACACCAGAATGGAAGAGGTATTAAACACACAGTAAAACACAAGAATGGAGGAGGCATTAAACACACAGTAAAACACCAGAATGGAGGAGGCATTAAACACACAGTAAAACACCAGAATGGAAGAGGTATTAAACACACAGTAAAACACCAGAATGGAAGAGGTATTAAACACACAGTAAAACACCAGAATGGAAGAGGCATTAAACACACAGTAAAACACCAGAATGGAGGAGGCATTAAACACACAGTAAAACACCAGAATGGAGGAGGCATTAAACACACAGTAAAACACCAGAATGGAGGAGGCATTAAACACACAGTAAAACACCAGAATGGAAGAGGCATTAAACACACAGTAAAACACCAGAATGGAGGAGGCATTAAACACACAGTAAAACACCAGAATGGAGGAGGCATTAAACACACAGTAAAACACCAGAATGGAGGAGGCATTAAACACACAGTAAAACACCAGAATGGAAGAGGGATTAAACACACAGTAAAACACCAGAATGGAGGAGGCATTAAACACACAGTAAAACACCAGAATGGAGGAGGTATTAAACACACAGTAAAACACCAGAATGGAGGAGAGATTAAACACACAGTAAAACACCAGAATGGAGGAGGCATTAAACACACAGTAAAACACCAGAATGGAAGAGGCATTAAACACACAGTAAAACACCAGAATGGAGGAGGCATTAAACACACAGTAAAACACCAGAATGGAGGAGGCATTAAACACACAGTAAAACACCAGAATGGAGGAGGCATTAAACACACAGTAAAACACCAGAATGGAGGAGGCATTAAACACACAGTAAAACACCAGAATGGAGGAGGGATTAAACACACAGTAAAACACCAGAATGGAAGAGGTATTAAACACACAGTAAAACACAAGAATGGAGGAGGCATTAAACACACAGTAAAACACCAGAATGGAGGAGGCATTAAACACACAGTAAAACACCAGAATGGAAGAGGTATTAAACACACAGTAAAACACCAGAATGGAAGAGGTATTAAACACACAGTAAAACACCAGAATGGAAGAGGCATTAAACACACAGTAAAACACCAGAATGGAGGAGGCATTAAACACACAGTAAAACACCAGAATGGAGGAGGCATTAAACACACAGTAAAACACCAGAATGGAGGAGGCATTAAACACACAGTAAAACACCAGAATGGAGGAGGCATTAAACACACAGTAAAACACCAGAATGGAGGAGGCATTAAATACACAGTAAAACACCAGAATGGAGGAGGCATTAAAACACACAGTAAAACACCAGAATGGAGGAGGCATTAAACACACAGTAAAACACCAGAATGGAGGAGGCATTAAAACACACAGTAAAACACCAGAATGGAGGAGGCATTAAATACACAGTAAAACACCAGAATGGAGGAGGCATTAAAACACACAGTAAAACACCAGAATGGAGGAGGCATTAAATACACAGTAAAACACCAGAATGGAGGAGGCATTAAAACACACAGTAAAACACCAGAATGGAGGAGGCATTAAACACACAGTAAAACACCAGAATGGAGGAGGCATTAAACACACAGTAAAACACCAGAATGGAGGAGGCATTAAACACACAGTAAAACACCAGAATGGAGGAGGCATTAAACACACAGTAAAACACCAGAATGGAGGAGGCATTAAACACACAGTAAAACACCAGAATGGAAGAGGCATTAAACACACAGTAAAACACCAGAATGGAGGAGGCATTAAACACACAGTAAAACACCAGAATGGAGGAGGCATTAAACACACAGTAAAACACCAGAATGGAGGAGGCATTAAACACACAGTAAAACACCAGAATGGAGGAGGCATTAAACACACAGTAAAACACCAGAATGGAGGAGGCATTAAACACACAGTAAAACACCAGAATGGAAGAGGGATTAAACACACAGTAAAACACCAGAATGGAGGAGGCATTAAACACACAGTAAAACACCAGAATGGAGGAGGTATTAAACACACAGTAAAACACCAGAATGGAGGAGGGATTAAACACACAGTAAAACACCAGAATGGAGGAGGCATTAAACACACAGTAAAACACCAGAATGGAAGAGGCATTAAACACACAGTAAAACACCAGAATGGAGGAGGCATTAAACACACAGTAAAACACCAGAATGGAGGAGGCATTAAACACACAGTAAAACACCAGAATGGAGGAGGCATTAAACACACAGTAAAACACCAGAATGGAGGAGGCATTAAACACACAGTAAAACACCAGAATGGAGGAGGGATTAAACACACAGCAAAACACCAGAATGGAGGAGGCATTAAACACACAGTAAAACACCAGAATGGAGGAGGCATTAAACACACAGTAAAACACCAGAATGGAGGAGGCATTAAATACACAGTAAAACACCAGAATGGAAGAGGCATTAAACACACAGTAAAACACCAGAATGGAGGAGGCATTAAACACACAGTAAAACACCAGAATGGAAGAGGCATTAAATACACAGTAAAACACCAGAATGGAAGAGGCATTAAACACACAGTAAAACACCAGAATGGAGGAGGCATTAAACACACAGTAAAACACCAGAATGGAAGAGGCATTAAACACACAGTAAAACACCAGAATGGAAGAGGCATTAAACACACAGTAAAACACCAGAATGGAGGAGGCATTAAACACACAGTAAAACACCAGAATGGAGAAGGCATTAAACACACAGTAAAACACCAGAATGGAAGAGGCATTAAACACACAGTAAAACACCAGAATGGAAGAGGCATTAAACACACAGTAAAACACCAGAATGGAGGAGGTATTAAACACACAGTAAAACACCAGAATGGAGGAGGTATTAAACACACAGTAAAACACCAGAATGGAGGAGGTATTAAACACACAGTAAAACACCAGAATGGAAGAGGGATTAAACACACAGTAAAACACCAGAATGGAGGAGGCATTAAACACACAGTAAAACACCAGAATGGAAGAGGGATTAAACACACAGTAAAACACCAGAATGGAGGAGGCATTAAACACACAGTAAAACACCAGAATGGAGGAGGCATTAAATACACAGTAAAACACCAGAATGGAAGAGGCATTAAACACACAGTAAAACACCAGAATGGAGGAGGCATTAAACACACAGTAAAACACCAGAATGGAGGAGGCATTAAACACACAGTAAAACACCAGAATGGAGGAGGCATTAAATACACAGTAAAACACCAGAATGGAGGAGGCATTAAAACACACAGTAAAACACCAGAATGGAGGAGGCATTAAACACACAGTAAAACACCAGAATGGAGGAGGCATTAAAACACACAGTAAAACACCAGAATGGAGGAGGCATTAAATACACAGTAAAACACCAGAATGGAGGAGGCATTAAAACACACAGTAAAACACCAGAATGGAGGAGGCATTAAATACACAGTAAAACACCAGAATGGAGGAGGCATTAAAACACACAGTAAAACACCAGAATGGAGGAGGCATTAAACACACAGTAAAACACCAGAATGGAGGAGGCATTAAACACACAGTAAAACACCAGAATGGAGGAGGCATTAAACACACAGTAAAACACCAGAATGGAGGAGGCATTAAACACACAGTAAAACACCAGAATGGAGGAGGCATTAAACACACAGTAAAACACCAGAATGGAAGAGGCATTAAACACACAGTAAAACACCAGAATGGAGGAGGCATTAAACACACAGTAAAACACCAGAATGGAGGAGGCATTAAACACACAGTAAAACACCAGAATGGAGGAGGCATTAAACACACAGTAAAACACCAGAATGGAAGAGGGATTAAACACACAGTAAAACACCAGAATGGAGGAGGCATTAAACACACAGTAAAACACCAGAATGGAGGAGGTATTAAACACACAGTAAAACACCAGAATGGAGGAGGGATTAAACACACAGTAAAACACCAGAATGGAGGAGGCATTAAACACACAGTAAAACACCAGAATGGAAGAGGCATTAAACACACAGTAAAACACCAGAATGGAGGAGGCATTAAACACACAGTAAAACACCAGAATGGAGGAGGCATTAAACACACAGTAAAACACCAGAATGGAGGAGGCATTAAACACACAGTAAAACACCAGAATGGAGGAGGCATTAAACACACAGTAAAACACCAGAATGGAGGAGGGATTAAACACACAGCAAAACACCAGAATGGAGGAGGCATTAAACACACAGTAAAACACCAGAATGGAGGAGGCATTAAACACACAGTAAAACACCAGAATGGAGGAGGCATTAAATACACAGTAAAACACCAGAATGGAAGAGGCATTAAACACACAGTAAAACACCAGAATGGAGGAGGCATTAAACACACAGTAAAACACCAGAATGGAAGAGGCATTAAATACACAGTAAAACACCAGAATGGAAGAGGCATTAAACACACAGTAAAACACCAGAATGGAGGAGGCATTAAACACACAGTAAAACACCAGAATGGAAGAGGCATTAAACACACAGTAAAACACCAGAATGGAAGAGGCATTAAACACACAGTAAAACACCAGAATGGAGGAGGCATTAAACACACAGTAAAACACCAGAATGGAGGAGGCATTAAACACACAGTAAAACACCAGAATGGAAGAGGCATTAAACACACAGTAAAACACCAGAATGGAAGAGGCATTAAACACACAGTAAAACACCAGAATGGAGGAGGTATTAAACACACAGTAAAACACCAGAATGGAGGAGGTATTAAACACACAGTAAAACACCAGAATGGAGGAGGTATTAAACACACAGTAAAACACCAGAATGGAAGAGGGATTAAACACACAGTAAAACACCAGAATGGAGGAGGCATTAAACACACAGTAAAACACCAGAATGGAAGAGGGATTAAACACACAGTAAAACACCAGAATGGAGGAGGCATTAAACACACAGTAAAACACCAGAATGGAGGAGGCATTAAACACACAGTAAAACACCAGAATGGAGGAGGCATTAAACACACAGTAAAACACCAGAATGGAGGAGGCATTAAATACACAGTAAAACACCAGAATGGAAGAGGCATTAAACACACAGTAAAACACCAGAATGGAGGAGGCATTAAACACACAGTAAAACACCAGAATGGAGGAGGCATTAAACACACAGTAAAACACCAGAATGGAAGAGGCATTAAACACACAGTAAAACACCAGAATGGAGGAGGCATTAAACACACAGTAAAACACCAGAATGGAGGAGGCATTAAACACACAGTAAAACACCAGAATGGAGGAGGCATTAAACACACAGTAAAACACCAGAATGGAGGAGGCATTAAACACACAGTAAAACACCAGAATGGAGGAGGGATTAAACACACAGTAAAACACCAGAATGGAAGAGGTATTAAACACACAGTAAAACACAAGAATGGAGGAGGCATTAAACACACAGTAAAACACCAGAATGGAGGAGGCATTAAACACACAGTAAAACACCAGAATGGAAGAGGTATTAAACACACAGTAAAACACCAGAATGGAAGAGGTATTAAACACACAGTAAAACACCAGAATGGAAGAGGCATTAAACACACAGTAAAACACCAGAATGGAGGAGGCATTAAACACACAGTAAAACACCAGAATGGAGGAGGCATTAAACACACAGTAAAACACCAGAATGGAGGAGGCATTAAACACACAGTAAAACACCAGAATGGAGGAGGCATTAAACACACAGTAAAACACCAGAATGGAGGAGGCATTAAATACACAGTAAAACACCAGAATGGAGGAGGCATTAAAACACACAGTAAAACACCAGAATGGAGGAGGCATTAAACACACAGTAAAACACCAGAATGGAGGAGGCATTAAAACACACAGTAAAACACCAGAATGGAGGAGGCATTAAATACACAGTAAAACACCAGAATGGAGGAGGCATTAAAACACACAGTAAAACACCAGAATGGAGGAGGCATTAAATACACAGTAAAACACCAGAATGGAGGAGGCATTAAAACACACAGTAAAACACCAGAATGGAGGAGGCATTAAACACACAGTAAAACACCAGAATGGAGGAGGCATTAAACACACAGTAAAACACCAGAATGGAGGAGGCATTAAACACACAGTAAAACACCAGAATGGAGGAGGCATTAAACACACAGTAAAACACCAGAATGGAGGAGGCATTAAACACACAGTAAAACACCAGAATGGAAGAGGCATTAAACACACAGTAAAACACCAGAATGGAGGAGGCATTAAACACACAGTAAAACACCAGAATGGAGGAGGTATTAAACACACAGTAAAACACCAGAATGGAGGAGGGATTAAACACACAGTAAAACACCAGAATGGAGGAGGCATTAAACACACAGTAAAACACCAGAATGGAAGAGGCATTAAACACACAGTAAAACACCAGAATGGAGGAGGCATTAAACACACAGTAAAACACCAGAATGGAGGAGGCATTAAACACACAGTAAAACACCAGAATGGAGGAGGCATTAAACACACAGTAAAACACCAGAATGGAGGAGGCATTAAACACACAGTAAAACACCAGAATGGAGGAGGGATTAAACACACAGTAAAACACCAGAATGGAAGAGGTATTAAACACACAGTAAAACACAAGAATGGAGGAGGCATTAAACACACAGTAAAACACCAGAATGGAGGAGGCATTAAACACACAGTAAAACACCAGAATGGAAGAGGTATTAAACACACAGTAAAACACCAGAATGGAAGAGGTATTAAACACACAGTAAAACACCAGAATGGAAGAGGCATTAAACACACAGTAAAACACCAGAATGGAGGAGGCATTAAACACACAGTAAAACACCAGAATGGAGGAGGCATTAAACACACAGTAAAACAGCAGAATGGAGGAGGCATTAAACACACAGTAAAACACCAGAATGGAGGAGGCATTAAACACACAGTAAAACACCAGAATGGAGGAGGCATTAAATACACAGTAAAACACCAGAATGGAGGAGGCATTAAAACACACAGTAAAACACCAGAATGGAGGAGGCATTAAACACACAGTAAAACACCAGAATGGAGGAGGCATTAAAACACACAGTAAAACACCAGAATGGAGGAGGCATTAAATACACAGTAAAACACCAGAATGGAGGAGGCATTAAAACACACAGTAAAACACCAGAATGGAGGAGGCATTAAATACACAGTAAAACACCAGAATGGAGGAGGCATTAAAACACACAGTAAAACACCAGAATGGAGGAGGCATTAAACACACAGTAAAACACCAGAATGGAGGAGGCATTAAACACACAGTAAAACACCAGAATGGAGGAGGCATTAAACACACAGTAAAACACCAGAATGGAGGAGGCATTAAACACACAGTAAAACACCAGAATGGAGGAGGCATTAAACACACAGTAAAACACCAGAATGGAAGAGGCATTAAACACACAGTAAAACACCAGAATGGAGGAGGCATTAAACACACAGTAAAACACCAGAATGGAGGAGGCATTAAACACACAGTAAAACACCAGAATGGAGGAGGCATTAAACACACAGTAAAACACCAGAATGGAAGAGGGATTAAACACACAGTAAAACACCAGAATGGAGGAGGCATTAAACACACAGTAAAACACCAGAATGGAGGAGGTATTAAACACACAGTAAAACACCAGAATGGAGGAGGGATTAAACACACAGTAAAACACCAGAATGGAGGAGGCATTAAACACACAGTAAAACACCAGAATGGAAGAGGCATTAAACACACAGTAAAACACCAGAATGGAGGAGGCATTAAACACACAGTAAAACACCAGAATGGAGGAGGCATTAAACACACAGTAAAACACCAGAATGGAGGAGGCATTAAACACACAGTAAAACACCAGAATGGAGGAGGCATTAAACACACAGTAAAACACCAGAATGGAGGAGGGATTAAACACACAGCAAAACACCAGAATGGAGGAGGCATTAAACACACAGTAAAACACCAGAATGGAGGAGGCATTAAACACACAGTAAAACACCAGAATGGAGGAGGCATTAAATACACAGTAAAACACCAGAATGGAAGAGGCATTAAACACACAGTAAAACACCAGAATGGAGGAGGCATTAAACACACAGTAAAACACCAGAATGGAAGAGGCATTAAATACACAGTAAAACACCAGAATGGAAGAGGCATTAAACACACAGTAAAACACCAGAATGGAGGAGGCATTAAACACACAGTAAAACACCAGAATGGAAGAGGCATTAAACACACAGTAAAACACCAGAATGGAAGAGGCATTAAACACACAGTAAAACACCAGAATGGAGGAGGCATTAAACACACAGTAAAACACCAGAATGGAGGAGGCATTAAACACACAGTAAAACACCAGAATGGAAGAGGCATTAAACACACAGTAAAACACCAGAATGGAAGAGGCATTAAACACACAGTAAAACACCAGAATGGAGGAGGTATTAAACACACAGTAAAACACCAGAATGGAGGAGGTATTAAACACACAGTAAAACACCAGAATGGAGGAGGTATTAAACACACAGTAAAACACCAGAATGGAAGAGGGATTAAACACACAGTAAAACACCAGAATGGAGGAGGCATTAAACACACAGTAAAACACCAGAATGGAAGAGGGATTAAACACACAGTAAAACACCAGAATGGAGGAGGCATTAAACACACAGTAAAACACCAGAATGGAGGAGGCATTAAATACACAGTAAAACACCAGAATGGAAGAGGCATTAAACACACAGTAAAACACCAGAATGGAGGAGGCATTAAACACACAGTAAAACACCAGAATGGAGGAGGCATTAAACACACAGTAAAACACCAGAATGGAGGAGGCATTAAATACACAGTAAAACACCAGAATGGAGGAGGCATTAAAACACACAGTAAAACACCAGAATGGAGGAGGCATTAAACACACAGTAAAACACCAGAATGGAGGAGGCATTAAAACACACAGTAAAACACCAGAATGGAGGAGGCATTAAATACACAGTAAAACACCAGAATGGAGGAGGCATTAAAACACACAGTAAAACACCAGAATGGAGGAGGCATTAAATACACAGTAAAACACCAGAATGGAGGAGGCATTAAAACACACAGTAAAACACCAGAATGGAGGAGGCATTAAACACACAGTAAAACACCAGAATGGAGGAGGCATTAAACACACAGTAAAACACCAGAATGGAGGAGGCATTAAACACACAGTAAAACACCAGAATGGAGGAGGCATTAAACACACAGTAAAACACCAGAATGGAGGAGGCATTAAACACACAGTAAAACACCAGAATGGAAGAGGCATTAAACACACAGTAAAACACCAGAATGGAGGAGGCATTAAACACACAGTAAAACACCAGAATGGAGGAGGCATTAAACACACAGTAAAACACCAGAATGGAGGAGGCATTAAACACACAGTAAAACACCAGAATGGAAGAGGGATTAAACACACAGTAAAACACCAGAATGGAGGAGGCATTAAACACACAGTAAAACACCAGAATGGAGGAGGTATTAAACACACAGTAAAACACCAGAATGGAGGAGGGATTAAACACACAGTAAAACACCAGAATGGAGGAGGCATTAAACACACAGTAAAACACCAGAATGGAAGAGGCATTAAACACACAGTAAAACACCAGAATGGAGGAGGCATTAAACACACAGTAAAACACCAGAATGGAGGAGGCATTAAACACACAGTAAAACACCAGAATGGAGGAGGCATTAAACACACAGTAAAACACCAGAATGGAGGAGGCATTAAACACACAGTAAAACACCAGAATGGAGGAGGGATTAAACACACAGCAAAACACCAGAATGGAGGAGGCATTAAACACACAGTAAAACACCAGAATGGAGGAGGCATTAAACACACAGTAAAACACCAGAATGGAGGAGGCATTAAATACACAGTAAAACACCAGAATGGAAGAGGCATTAAACACACAGTAAAACACCAGAATGGAGGAGGCATTAAACACACAGTAAAACACCAGAATGGAAGAGGCATTAAATACACAGTAAAACACCAGAATGGAAGAGGCATTAAACACACAGTAAAACACCAGAATGGAGGAGGCATTAAACACACAGTAAAACACCAGAATGGAAGAGGCATTAAACACACAGTAAAACACCAGAATGGAAGAGGCATTAAACACACAGTAAAACACCAGAATGGAGGAGGCATTAAACACACAGTAAAACACCAGAATGGAGGAGGCATTAAACACACAGTAAAACACCAGAATGGAAGAGGCATTAAACACACAGTAAAACACCAGAATGGAAGAGGCATTAAACACACAGTAAAACACCAGAATGGAGGAGGTATTAAACACACAGTAAAACACCAGAATGGAGGAGGTATTAAACACACAGTAAAACACCAAAATGGAGGAGGTATTAAACACACAGTAAAACACCAGAATGGAAGAGGGATTAAACACACAGTAAAACACCAGAATGGAGGAGGCATTAAACACACAGTAAAACACCAGAATGGAGGAGGTATTAAACACACAGTAAAACACCAGAATGGAGGAGGGATTAAACACACAGTAAAACACCAGAATGGAGGAGGCATTAAACACACAGTAAAACACCAGAATGGAAGAGGCATTAAACACACAGTAAAACACCAGAATGGAGGAGGCATTAAACACACAGTAAAACACCAGAATGGAGGAGGCATTAAACACACAGTAAAACACCAGAATGGAGGAGGCATTAAACACACAGTAAAACACCAGAATGGAGGAGGCATTAAACACACAGTAAAACACCAGAATGGAGGAGGGATTAAACACACAGCAAAACACCAGAATGGAGGAGGCATTAAACACACAGTAAAACACCAGAATGGAGGAGGCATTAAACACACAGTAAAACACCAGAATGGAGGAGGCATTAAATACACAGTAAAACACCAGAATGGAAGAGGCATTAAACACACAGTAAAACACCAGAATGGAGGAGGCATTAAACACACAGTAAAACACCAGAATGGAAGAGGCATTAAATACACAGTAAAACACCAGAATGGAAGAGGCATTAAACACACAGTAAAACACCAGAATGGAGGAGGCATTAAACACACAGTAAAACACCAGAATGGAAGAGGCATTAAACACACAGTAAAACACCAGAATGGAAGAGGCATTAAACACACAGTAAAACACCAGAATGGAGGAGGCATTAAACACACAGTAAAACACCAGAATGGAGGAGGCATTAAACACACAGTAAAACACCAGAATGGAAGAGGCATTAAACACACAGTAAAACACCAGAATGGAAGAGGCATTAAACACACAGTAAAACACCAGAATGGAGGAGGTATTAAACACACAGTAAAACACCAGAATGGAGGAGGTATTAAACACACAGTAAAACACCAGAATGGAGGAGGTATTAAACACACAGTAAAACACCAGAATGGAAGAGGGATTAAACACACAGTAAAACACCAGAATGGAGGAGGCATTAAACACACAGTAAAACACCAGAATGGAAGAGGGATTAAACACACAGTAAAACACCAGAATGGAGGAGGCATTAAACACACAGTAAAACACCAGAATGGAGGAGGCATTAAACACACAGTAAAACACCAGAATGGAGGAGGCATTAAACACACAGTAAAACACCAGAATGGAGGAGGCATTAAATACACAGTAAAACACCAGAATGGAAGAGGCATTAAACACACAGTAAAACACCAGAATGGAGGAGGCATTAAACACACAGTAAAACACCAGAATGGAAGAGGCATTAAATACACAGTAAAACACCAGAATGGAAGAGGCATTAAACACACAGTAAAACACCAGAATGGAGGAGGCATTAAACACACAGTAAAACACCAGAATGGAAGAGGCATTAAACACACAGTAAAACACCAGAATGGAAGAGGCATTAAACACACAGTAAAACACCAGAATGGAGGAGGCATTAAACACACAGTAAAACACCAGAATGGAGGAGGCATTAAACACACAGTAAAACACCAGAATGGAAGAGGCATTAAACACACAGTAAAACACCAGAATGGAAGAGGCATTAAACACACAGTAAAACACCAGAATGGAGGAGGTATTAAACACACAGTAAAACACCAGAATGGAGGAGGTATTAAACACACAGTAAAACACCAGAATGGAGGAGGTATTAAACACACAGTAAAACACCAGAATGGAAGAGGGATTAAACACACAGTAAAACACCAGCATGGAGGAGGCATTAAATACACAGTAAAACACCAGAATGGAAGAGGCATTAAACACACAGTAAAACACCAGAATGGAAGAGGTATTAAACACACAGTAAAACACCAGAATGGAAGAGGCATTAAACACACAGTAAAACACCAGAATGGAGGAGGCATTAAACACACAGTAAAAGACCAGAATGGAGGAGGCATTAAACACACAGTAAAAGACCAGAATGGAGGAGGCATTAAACACACAGTAAAACACCAGAATGGAGGAGGCATTAAACACACAGTAAAACACCAGAATGGAGGAGGCATTAAACACACAGTAAAACACCAGAATGGAAGAGGTATTAAACACACAGTAAAACACCAGAATGGAGGAGGCATTAAACACACAGTAAAACACCAGAATGGAGGAGGCATTAAACACACAGTAAAACACCAGAATGGAAGAGGTATTAAACACACAGTAAAACACCAGAATGGAAGAGGTATTAAACACACAGTAAAACACCAGAATGGAAGAGGCATTAAACACACAGTAAAACACCAGAATGGAGGAGGCATTAAACACACAGTAAAACACCAGAATGGAGGAGGCATTAAACACACAGTAAAACACCAGAATGGAGGAGGCATTAAACACACAGTAAAACACCAGAATGGAGGAGGCATTAAACACACAGTAAAACACCAGAATGGAGGAGGCATTAAATACACAGTAAAACACCAGAATGGAGGAGGCATTAAAACACACAGTAAAACACCAGAATGGAGGAGGCATTAAACACACAGTAAAACACCAGAATGGAGGAGGCATTAAAACACACAGTAAAACACCAGAATGGAGGAGGCATTAAATACACAGTAAAACACCAGAATGGAGGAGGCATTAAAACACACAGTAAAACACCAGAATGGAGGAGGCATTAAATACACAGTAAAACACCAGAATGGAGGAGGCATTAAAACACACAGTAAAACACCAGAATGGAGGAGGCATTAAACACACAGTAAAACACCAGAATGGAGGAGGCATTAAACACACAGTAAAACACCAGAATGGAGGAGGCATTAAATACACAGTAAAACACCAGAATGGAGGAGGCATTAAAACACACAGTAAAACACCAGAATGGAGGAGGCATTAAACACACAGTAAAACACCAGAATGGAGGAGGCATTAAACACACAGTAAACCACCAGAATGGAGGAGGCATTAAACACACAGTAAAACACCAGAATGGAGGAGGCATTAAACACACAGTAAAACACCAGAATGGAGGAGGCATTAAACACAGTAAAACACCAGAATGGAAGAGGCATTAAACACACAGTAAAACACCAGAATGGAGGAGGCATTAAACACACAGTAAAACACCAGAATGGAAGAGGCATTAAACACACAGTAAAACACCAGAATGGAGGAGGCATTAAACACACAGTAAAACACCAGAATGGAGGAGGCATTAAACACACAGTAAAACACCAGAATGGAGGAGGCATTAAACACACAGTAAAACACCAGAATGGAGGAGGCATGAAATACACAGTAAAACACCAGAATGGAGGAGGCATTAAATACACAGTAAAACACCAGAATGGAGGAGGCATTAAACACACAGTAAAACACCAGAATGGAAGAGGCATTAAACACACAGTAAAACACCAGAATGGAGGAGGCATTAAACACACAGTAAAACACCAGAATGGAGGAGGCATTAAACACACAGTAAAACACCAGAATGGAGGAGGCATTAAATACACAGTAAGACACCAGAATGGAGGAGGCATTAAACACACAGTAAAACACCAGAATGGAGGAGGCATTAAACACACAGTAAAACACCAGAATGGAGGAGGCATTAAACACACAGTAAAACAACAGAATGGAGGAGGCATTAAACACACAGTAAAACACCAGAATGGAGGAGGCATTAAACACACAGTAAAACACCAGAATGGAGGAGGCATTAAACACACAGTAAAACACCAGAATGGAGGAGGCATTAAACACACAGTAAAACACCAGAATGGAAGAGGCATTAAACACACAGTAAAACACCAGAATGGAGGAGGCATTAAACACACAGTAAAACACCAGAATGGAGGAGGCATTAAACACACAGTAAAACACCAGAATGGAGGAGGCATTAAACACACAGTAAAACACCAGAATGGAAGAGGCATTAAACACACAGTAAAACACCAGAATGGAGGAGGCATTAAATACACAGTAAAACACCAGAATGGAGGAGGCATTAAACACACAGTAAAACACCAGAATGGAGGAGGCATTAAACACACAGTAAAACACCAGAATGGAGGAGGCATTAAACACACAGTAAAACAACAGAATGGAGGAGGCATTAAACACACAGTAAAACACCAGAATGGAGGAGGCATTAAACACACAGTAAAACACCAGAATGGAGGAGGCATTAAACACACAGTAAAACACCAGAATGGAGGAGGCATTAAACACACAGTAAAACACCAGAATGGAAGAGGCATTAAACACACAGTAAAACACCAGAATGGAGGAGGCATTAAACACACAGTAAAACACCAGAATGGAGGAGGCATTAAACACACAGTAAAACACCAGAATGGAAGAGGGATTAAACACACAGTAAAACACCAGAATGGAGGAGGTATTAAACACACAGTAAAACACCAGAATGGAAGAGGGATTAAACACACAGTAAAACACCAGAATGGAGGAGGCATTAAACACACAGTAAAACACCAGAATGGAGGAGGCATTAAACACACAGTAAAACACCAGAATGGAAGAGGGATTAAACAAACAGTAAAACACCAGAATGGAGGAGGCATTAAACACACAGTAAAACACCAGAATGGAGGAGGCATTAAACACACAGTAAAACACCAGAATGGAGGAGGCATTAAACACACAGTAAAACACCAGAATGGAGGAGGCATTAAACACACAGTAAAACACCAGAATGGAGGAGGCATTAAACACAGTAAAACACCAGAATGGAGGAGGCATTCAACACAGTAAAACACCAGAATGGAAGAGGGATTAAACACACAGTAAAACACCAGAATGGAAGAGGGATTAAACACACAGTAAAACACCAGAATGGAGGAGGCATTAAACACACAGTAAAACACCAGAATGGAAGAGGCATTAAACACAGTAAAACACCAGAATGGAAGAGGCATTAAACACAGTAAAACACCAGAATGGAGGAGACATTAAACAAACAGTAAAACACCAGAATGGAGGAGACATTAAACACACAGTAAAACACCAGAATGGAAGAGGTATTAAACACACAGTAAAACACCAGAATGGAAGAGGGATTAAACACACAGTAAAACACCAGAATGGAGGAGGCATTAAACACAGTAAAACACCAGAATGGAGGAGGCATTAAACACAGTAAAACACCAGAATGGAAGAGGGATTAAACACACAGTAAAACACCAGAATGGAAGAGGGATTAAACACACAGTAAAACACCAGAATGGAGGAGGCATTAAACACACAGTAAAACACCAGAATGGAAGAGGCATTAAACACAGTAAAACACCAGAATGGAAGAGGGATTAAACACAGTAAAACACCAGAATGGAGGAGGCATTAAACACAGTAAAACACCAGAATGGAAGAGGGATTAAACACACAGTAAAACACCAGAATGGAGGAGGCATTAAACACACAGTAAAACACCAGAATGGAGGAGGCATTAAACACACAGTAAAACACCAGAATGGAAGAGGGATTAAACACACAGTAAAACACCAGAATGGAGGAGGTATTAAACACACAGTAAAACACCAGAATGGAAGAGGGATTAAACACACAGTAAAACACCAGAATGGAGGAGGCATTAAACACACAGTAAAACACCAGAATGGAGGAGGCATTAAACACACAGTAAAACACCAGAATGGAAGAGGGATTAAACAAACAGTAAAACACCAGAATGGAGGAGGCATTAAACACACAGTAAAACACCAGAATGGAGGAGGCATTAAACACACAGTAAAACACCAGAATGGAGGAGGCATTAAACACACAGTAAAACACCAGAATGGAGGAGGCATTAAACACACAGTAAAACACCAGAATGGAGGAGGCATTAAACACAGTAAAACACCAGAATGGAGGAGGCATTCAACACAGTAAAACACCAGAATGGAAGAGGGATTAAACACACAGTAAAACACCAGAATGGAAGAGGGATTAAACACACAGTAAAACACCAGAATGGAGGAGGCATTAAACACACAGTAAAACACCAGAATGGAAGAGGCATTAAACACAGTAAAACACCAGAATGGAAGAGGCATTAAACACAGTAAAACACCAGAATGGAGGAGACATTAAACAAACAGTAAAACACCAGAATGGAGGAGACATTAAACACACAGTAAAACACCAGAATGGAAGAGGTATTAAACACACAGTAAAACACCAGAATGGAAGAGGCATTAAACACACAGTAAAACACCAGAATGGAGGAGGCATTAAACACACAGTAAAACACCAGAATGGAGGAGGTATTAAACACACAGTAAAACACCAGAATGGAGGAGGCATTAAACACACAGTAAAACACCAGAATGGAAGAGGCATTAAACACACAGTAAAACACCAGAATGGAAGAGGCATTAAACACACAGTAAAACACCAGAATGGAGGAGGCATTAAACACACAGTAAAACACCAGAATGGAGGAGGCATTAAACACACAGTAAAACACCAGAATGGAAGAGGCATTAAACACAGTAAAACACCAGAATGGAAGAGGGATTAAACACAGTAAAACACCAGAATGGAGGAGGCATTAAACACAGTAAAACACCAGAATGGAAGAGGGATTAAACACACAGTAAAACACCAGAATGGAGGAGGCATTAAACACACAGTAAAACACCAGAATGGAGGAGGCATTAAACACACAGTAAAACACCAGAATGGAAGAGGGATTAAACACACAGTAAAACACCAGAATGGAGGAGGTATTAAACACACAGTAAAACACCAGAATGGAAGAGGGATTAAACACACAGTAAAACACCAGAATGGAGGAGGCATTAAACACACAGTAAAACACCAGAATGGAGGAGGCATTAAACACACAGTAAAACACCAGAATGGAAGAGGGATTAAACAAACAGTAAAACACCAGAATGGAGGAGGCATTAAACACACAGTAAAACACCAGAATGGAGGAGGCATTAAACACACAGTAAAACACCAGAATGGAGGAGGCATTAAACACACAGTAAAACACCAGAATGGAGGAGGCATTAAACACACAGTAAAACACCAGAATGGAGGAGGCATTAAACACAGTAAAACACCAGAATGGAGGAGGCATTCAACACAGTAAAACACCAGAATGGAAGAGGGATTAAACACACAGTAAAACACCAGAATGGAAGAGGGATTAAACACACAGTAAAACACCAGAATGGAGGAGGCATTAAACACACAGTAAAACACCAGAATGGAAGAGGCATTAAACACAGTAAAACACCAGAATGGAAGAGGCATTAAACACAGTAAAACACCAGAATGGAGGAGACATTAAACAAACAGTAAAACACCAGAATGGAGGAGACATTAAACACACAGTAAAACACCAGAATGGAAGAGGTATTAAACACACAGTAAAACACCAGAATGGAAGAGGCATTAAACACACAGTAAAACACCAGAATGGAGGAGGCATTAAACACACAGTAAAACACCAGAATGGAGGAGGTATTAAACACACAGTAAAACACCAGAATGGAGGAGGCATTAAACACACAGTAAAACACCAGAATGGAAGAGGCATTAAACACACAGTAAAACACCAGAATGGAAGAGGCATTAAACACACAGTAAAACACCAGAATGGAGGAGGCATTAAACACACAGTAAAACACCAGAATGGAAGAGGCATTAAACACAGTAAAACACCAGAATGGAAGAGGGATTAAACACAGTAAAACACCAGAATGGAGGAGGCATTAAACACAGTAAAACACCAGAATGGAAGAGGGATTAAACACACAGTAAAACACCAGAATGGAGGAGGCATTAAACACACAGTAAAACACCAGAATGGAGGAGGCATTAAACACACAGTAAAACACCAGAATGGAAGAGGGATTAAACACACAGTAAAACACCAGAATGGAGGAGGCATTAAACACACAGTAAAACACCAGAATGGAGGAGGCATTAAACACACAGTAAAACACCAGAATGGAAGAGGGATTAAACACACAGTAAAACACCAGAATGGAGGAGGTATTAAACACACAGTAAAACACCAGAATGGAAGAGGGATTAAACACACAGTAAAACACCAGAATGGAGGAGGCATTAAACACACAGTAAAACACCAGAATGGAGGAGGCATTAAACACACAGTAAAACACCAGAATGGAAGAGGGATTAAACAAACAGTAAAACACCAGAATGGAGGAGGCATTAAACACACAGTAAAACACCAGAATGGAGGAGGCATTAAACACACAGTAAAACACCAGAATGGAGGAGGCATTAAACACACAGTAAAACACCAGAATGGAGGAGGCATTAAACACACAGTAAAACACCAGAATGGAGGAGGCATTAAACACAGTAAAACACCAGAATGGAGGAGGCATTCAACACAGTCAAACACCAGAATGGAAGAGGGATTAAACACACAGTAAAACACCAGAATGGAAGAGGGATTAAACACACAGTAAAACACCAGAATGGAGGAGGCATTAAACACACAGTAAAACACCAGAATGGAAGAGGCATTAAACACAGTAAAACACCAGAATGGAAGAGGCATTAAACACAGTAAAACACCAGAATGGAGGAGACATTAAACAAACAGTAAAACACCAGAATGGAGGAGACATTAAACACACAGTAAAACACCAGAATGGAAGAGGGATTAAACACACAGTAAAACACCAGAATGGAGGAGGTATTAAACACACAGTAAAACACCAGAATGGAAGAGGGATTAAAGACACAGTAAAACACCAGAATGGAGGAGGCATTAAACACACAGTAAAACACCAGAATGGAGGAGGCATTAAACACACAGTAAAACACCAGAATGGAAGAGGCATTAAACACACAGTAAAACACCAGAATGGAAGAGGCATTAAACACACAGTAAAACACCAGAATGGAAGAGGCATTAAACACACAGTAAAACACCAGAATGGAGGAGGCATTAAACACACAGTAAAACACCAGAATGGAAGAGGGATTAAACACACAGTAAAACACCAGAATGGAGGAGGTATTAAACACACAGTAAAACACCAGAATGGAAGAGGGATTAAAGACACAGTAAAACACCAGAATGGAGGAGGCATTAAACACACAGTAAAACACCAGAATGGAGGAGGCATTAAACACACAGTAAAACACCAGAATGGAAGAGGGATTAAACAAACAGTAAAACACCAGAATGGAGGAGGCATTAAACACACAGTAAAACACCAGAATGGAGGAGGCATTAAACACACAGTAAAACACCAGAATGGAGGAGGCATTAAACACACAGTAAAACACCAGAATGGAGGAGGCATTAAACACACAGTAAAACACCAGAATGGAGGAGGCATTAAATACACAGTAAAACACCAGAATGGAGGAGGCATTAAACACACAGTAAAACACCAGAATGGAAGAGGCATTAAACACACAGTAAAACACCAGAATGGAGGAGGCATTAAACACAGTAAAACACCAGAATGGAGGAGGCATTAAACACAGTAAAACACCAGAATGGAGGAGGCATTAAACACACAGTAAAACACCAGAATGGAAGAGGCATTAAACACACAGTAAAACACCAGAATGGAGGAGGCATTAAACACAGTAAAACACCAGAATGGAGGAGGCATTAATAAACACAGTAAAACACCAGAATGGAGGAGGCATTAAACACACAGTAAAACACCAGAATGGAAGAGGGATTAAACACAGTAAAACACCAGAATGGAGGAGGCATTAAACACACAGTAAAACACCAGAATGGAGGAGGCATTAAACACAGTAAAACACCAGAATGGAAGAGGGATTAAACACAGTAAAACACCAGAATGGAGGAGGCATTAAACACAGTAAAACACCAGAATGGAAGAGGGATTAAACACAGTAAAACACCAGAATGGAGGAGGCATTAAACACAGTAAAACACCAGAATGGAAGAGGGATTAAACACACAGTAAAACACCAGAATGGAAGAGGGATTAAACACACAGTAAAACACCAGAATGGAGGAGGCATTAAACACAGTAAAACACCAGAATGGAAGAGGGATTAAACACAGTAAAACACCAGAATGGAGGAGGCATTAAACACAGTAAAACACCAGAATGGAAGAGGGATTAAACACAGTAAAACACCAGAATGGAGGAGGCATTAAACACAGTAAAACACCAGAATGGAAGAGGGATTAAACACAGTAAAACACCAGAATGGAGGAGGCATTAAACACAGTAAAACACCAGAATGGAAGAGGGATTAAACACAGTAAAACACCAGAATGGAGGAGGCATTAAACACACAGTAAAACACCAGAATGGAGGAGGTATTAAACACACAGTAAAACACCAGAATGGAAGAGGCATTAAACACACAGTAAAACACCAGAATGGAGGAGGTATTAAACACAC
>NC_092107.1:38194842-38232342 GCF_045679555.1 Salvelinus alpinus
ACACACACGTACACACACCTCACCACAGACTAACAGAGAGCATTTCTGTGTGTGTGTATGTGTTTTGCCTGTGTGGTTGATATTAGAAGTGTTGTGTGTTGCCTGTGTTGAGATGAATATGAATGCACCAATTTGTAAGTCGCTCTGGATAAGAGCGTCTGCTAAATGACTTAAATGTAAATGTAAATGTAAATGAATAGGGGTCATCTGTCTCTCGCCCCCCTCCACCTCTCCATCCTCTGCTTTAGACTGTCAACTGTGTTCATTGGACAATTACATCCTCTTTCAGGAACAAAAGAAAGACAGAATCCCTTCTTTCTCCATGTGGCAGACCCTCAACAATCCTCTGCTGAAGACTCGGTGTGGCGACATCCCTGTCTAA
This sequence comes from Salvelinus alpinus, assembly GCF_045679555.1. Taxonomy (NCBI): domain Eukaryota; kingdom Metazoa; phylum Chordata; class Actinopteri; order Salmoniformes; family Salmonidae; genus Salvelinus; species Salvelinus alpinus. The sequence continues at coordinate 38,195,225 of NC_092107.1, forward strand.
GCCTGTTTTCTCCTCTCTTTCCCTCTTATCCTCCTCCTCTCCCTCTCTTAATTTTCCGCTCCCTCCCTCCCTTGTTCTCTAGCTGTGTCTCTGTGCTAATTAAGGGGTTTGAAAGGCCCAGGAAAGCCTGAGTGTGCACAAACTGCCTCAACACATACACTGCATGAACAAAAGTATGTGGACACTTGCTCGTCCAACATCTCATTCCAAAATCCTTGGCAATAATATGGAGTTGGTCCCCCCTTTTCTGCTTTAACAGCCACCACTCTACTGGGAAGGCTTTCCACTAGGCCAGGTCGCAGTTGTAAATGAGAACTTGTTCTCAACTGGCCTACCTGGTTAAATAAAGGTGAAATAAATGTTTAAAAAAAAAGATGTTGTAACATTGCTGTGAGGACTTGCTTCCATTCAGCCACAAGAACAATAGCGAGGTTAGGCACTGATGTTGGGCAATTAGGCCTGGCTCGCATTCATTCCAGAGTCAATTAATTCCAAAGGTGTTCAATGGGGTTGAGGACAGGGCTCTGTGCAGGCCAGTCAAGTTCTTCCACACCGATCTCAACAACAACAAAAATTGTATGGACCTCGCTTTGTGCACGGGAGCATTGTCATGCTTTAATAGGAAAGGGCCTTCCCCAAACTGTTTGGTCTAGAATGTCATTGTATGCATTAAGATTTCCCTTCACCGGAACTAAGAGGCCTAGCACGAACCATGAAAAACAGCCCCAGACCATTATTCCTCCTCCACCAAACTTTACAGTCGGCTCTATGCATTGGGGGCAGGTAGCGTTCGCCTGGCATCCGCCAAACCCAGATTCTTCTGTCAGACTTCCAAATGGTGAAGCGTGATTCATCACTCCAGAGAACGTGTTCGTTCCACAGCTCCGGAGTCCAATGGGGAACTTTACACCACTCCAGCCGACGCTTAGCATGGTGATCTTAGGCTCGGCCATGGAAACCCGTTTCACGAAGCTCCCAACGAAGAGTTATTGTGCTGACCTTGCTTCCAGAGGCAGTTTGGAACTCGGTAGTGAGTGTTGCAAATGAGGACAGACGATTTTTACGTGCTTCGCGCTTCAGCACTTGCCGGTCCCATTCTGTGAGCTTGTGTGGCCTACCACTTCATTGCCGACCCGTTGTTGCTACTAGACGTTTCCACTTCACAATAACAGCACTTCAAGTTTACCGGGGCAGCTCTAGCAGGGCAGAAATTTGAGGAAATAACTTGTTGAAAAGGTTTAAAGTCACTGAGCTTTTCAGTAAGGTCATTCTACTGCCAATGTTTGTCTATGGAGATTGCATGGCTATGTGCTTGATTTTATACACCTGTCAGCAAGAGGTGTGGCTGAAATAGCCGAATCCACCAATATGAAGGGGTGTCCACATACTTTTGTATATATAGTGTAGCTAAACACTCACACACACACACACACACACACACACACACACAAGACACGTGACACAAACACATTGACGCACCACCTCACCAGCATGCAACAGAACAACACAGACTAGTACAGACTCAGTGCTAACCAACAAAATACAGCCAAGACCAGCTCAAAGTCAGCAGGGCGGCAGGTAGCCTAGTGATTAGAGCATTGGGGCGGCAGGTATCCTAGTGGTTAGAGCATTGGGGTGGCAGGTAGCATAGTGGTTAGAGCATTGGGGTGGCAGGTAGCCTAGTGGTTAGAGCATTGGGGCGGCAGGTAGCCTAGTGGTTAGAGCATTGGGGCGGCAGGTAGCCTAGTGATTAGAGCATTGGGGCGGCAGGTAGCCTAGTGGTTAGAGCATTGGGGTGGCAGGTAGCCTAGTGGTTAGAGCATTGGGGCGGCAGGTAGCCTAGTGGTTAGAGCATTGGGGCGGCAGGTAGCCTAGTGATTAGAGCATTGGGGCGGCAGGTAGCCTAGTGATTAGAGCATTGGGGCGGCAGGTAGCCTAGTGGTTAGAGCATTGGGGCGGCAGGTAGCCTAGTGATTAGAGCATTGGGGTGGCAGGTAGCCTAGTGGTTAGAGCATTGGGGCGGCAGGTAGCCTAGTGATTAGAGCATTGGGGCGGCAGGTAGCCTAGTGATTAGAGCATTGGGGCGGCAGGTAGCCTAGTGATTAGAGCATTGGGGCGGCAGGTAGCCTAGTGATTAGAGCATTGGGGCGGCAGGTAGCCTAGTGGTTAGAGCATTGGGGCGGCAGGTAGCCTAGTGATTAGAGCATTGGGGAGGCAGGTAGCCTAGTGGTTAGAGCATTGGGGCGGCAGGTAGCCTAGTGGTTAGAGCATTGGGGCGGCAGGTAGCCTAGTGATTAGAGCATTGGGGCGGTAGGTAGCCTAGTGATTAGAGCATTGGGGCGGCAGGTAGCCTAATGATTAGAGCATTGGGGCGGCAGGTAGCCTAGTGGTTAGAGCATTGGGGCGGCAGGTAGCCTAGTGGTTAGAGCATTGGGGCGGCAGGTAGCCTAGTGGTTAGAGGATTGGGGCGGCAGGTATCCTAGTGGTTAGAGCATTGGGGCGGCAGGTAGCATAGTGGTTAGAGCATTGGGGTGGCAGGTAGCCTAGTGGTTAGAGCATTGGGGCGGCAGGTAGCCTAGTGGTTAGAGCATTGGGGTGGCAGGTAGCCTAGTGGTTAGAGCATTGGGGCGGCAGGTAGCCTAGTGGTTAGAGCATTGGGGCGGCAGGTAGCCTAGTGGTTAGAGCATTGGGGCGGCAGGTATCCTAGTGGTTAGAGCATTGGGGCGGCAGGTAGCATAGTGGTTAGAGCATTGGGGTGGCAGGTAGCCTAGTGGTTAGAGCATTGGGGTGGCAGGTAGCCTAGTGGTTAGAGCATTGGGGCGGCAGGTAGCCTAGTGGTTAGAGCATTGGGGCGGCAGATAGCCTAGTGATTAGAGCATTGTGGCGGCAGGTAGCCTAGTGATTAGAGCATTGGGGCGGCAGGTAGCCTAGTGGTTAGAGCATTGGGGCGGCAGGTAGCCTAGTGATTAGAGCATTGGGGTGGCAGGTAGCCTAGTGGTTAGAGCATTGGGGCGGCAGGTAGCCTAGTGATTAGAGCATTGGGGCGGCAGGTAGCCTAGTGATTAGAGCATTGGGGCGGCAGGTAGCCTAGTGATTAGAGCATTGGGGCGGCAGGTAGCCTAGTGATTAGAGCATTGGGGCGGCAGGTAGCCTAGTGGTTAGAGCATTGGGGCGGCAGGTAGCCTAGTGATTAGAGCATTGGGGCGGCAGGTAGCCTAGTGGTTAGAGCATTGGGGCGGCAGGTAGCCTAGTGGTTAGAGCATTGGGGCGGCAGGTAGCCTAGTGATTAGAGCATTGGGGCGGTAGGTAGCCTAGTGATTAGAGCATTGGGGCGGCAGGTAGCCTAATGATTAGAGCATTGGTGCGGCAGGTAGCCTAGTGGTTAGAGCATTGGGGCGGCAGGTAGCCTAGTGGTTAGAGCATTGGGGCGGCAGGTAGCCTAGTGGTTAGAGGATTGGGGCGGCAGGTATCCTAGTGGTTAGAGCATTGGGGCGGCAGGTAGCATAGTGGTTAGAGCATTGGGGTGGCAGGTAGCCTAGTGGTTAGAGCATTGGGGCGGCAGGTAGCCTAGTGGTTAGAGCATTGGGGTGGCAGGTAGCCTAGTGGTTAGAGCATTGGGGCGGCAGGTAGCCTAGTGGTTAGAGCATTGGGGCGGCAGGTAGCCTAGTGGTTAGAGCATTGGGGCGGCAGGTATCCTAGTGGTTAGAGCATTGGGGCGGCAGGTAGCATAGTGGTTAGAGCATTGGGGTGGCAGGTAGCCTAGTGGTTAGAGCATTGGGGTGGCAGGTAGCCTAGTGGTTAGAGCATTGGGGCGGCAGGTAGCCTAGTGGTTAGAGCATTGGGGCGGCAGGTAGCCTAGTGGTTAGAGCATTGGGGCGGCAGGTAGCCTAGTGGTTAGAGCATTGGGGCGGCAGGTAGCCTAGTGGTTAGAGCATTGGGGCGGCAGGTAGCCTAGTGGTTAGAGCATTGGGGCAGCAGGTATCCTAGTGGTTAGAGCATTGGGGCGGCAGGTAGCATAGTGGTTAGAGCATTGGGGTGGCAGGTAGCCTAGTGGTTAGAGCATTGGGGCGGCAGGTAGCCTAGTGGTTAGAGCATTGGGGCAGCAGGTATCCTAGTGGTTAGAGCATTGGGGCGGCAGGTAGCATAGTGGTTAGAGCATTGGGGCGGCAGGTAGCCTGGTGGGGGCGGCAGTTAGCCTGGTGGGGGCGGCAGGTAGCATAGTGGGGGCGGCAGGTAGCATAGTGGGGGTGGCAGGTAGCCTAGTGGGGGCGGCAGGTAGCCTAGTGGTTAGAGCATTGGACCAGTAACCGAAAGGTTGCAAGATTGAATCCCTGAGCTGACAATGTAAAAAATCTTCTGTTCCTGAACAAGGCAGTTAACCCACTGTTCTGTCATAGAAAATAAGAATTTGTTATGAACTGACTTGCCTAGTTAAATAAAGGCAAAATAACATCAATCAATCAACAATAAGTCAATCAAACTATCCATCCAGTCAAGCAGGACAATGCATTGATAATATATGAAGTACAGATCTATCAAAACACCATAAAGGTTGTATCTTTGCTTTGTTTCCAGATATGATCCAGATATGGAGGAAGGCTGGTTGTTACAGGATGTGTCAATGCCCCCACTCTGATTCTCTACAGCATCAATGCAACTGAGCCAAGGCAGACATTTTGTGTCAAGCAAGTAGGGGACATAATCACATATCTTTACGAGTCCATAGAGGATGTAGGGACTTGGGATGGATTTGGGATAGGGTTGAATACATGGTTATTGGAGGACACAGTCATCAATAGGGAACAATCAAATCCCTTCAGCACAGCCCCTCCCTCAACAGCAACTCAGCCAATCAGAACATAGGTTGACCACACAGGTTACGTGCCATGATTCTGTGTTTGAAAACCATTATGTAAGTTAGAGTAGCAACATGTAGAGTGAGGTATTGGGTGGAACTGTAATAACTTCCTCCTGTCTTGCCGTGCCTCTCTCTCTGAGAAGAGACTCAGTTCTTTAGGGACACCCCGGTGAAGTAAAGGTTATTCTAACAAGACACATAGTTGTTGCTAAGCACAACAGTATTTTACACAAGGGAACACAAGAGAACAGCAAACAAACACTTTACCTTCTTTACAAAGTCATGATGAACCCCTTTCCTTCTAAAGCCTAGATGTAGTTTACCCATGAGTACAGAGCATGGCTTTACAAAGTCATGATGAACCCCTTTCCTTCTAAAGCCTAGATGTAGTTTACCCATGAGTACAGAGCATGGCTTTACAAAGTCATGATGAACCCCTTTCCTTCTAAAGCCTAGATGTAGTTTATCCATGAGTACAGAGCATGGCTTTACAAAGTCATGTTGAACCCTTTTCCTCCTAAAGCCTAGATGTAGTTTACCCATGAGTACAGAGTATGGCTTTACAAAGTCATGATGAACCCTTTTCCTTCTAAAGCCTAGATGTAGTTTATCCATGAGTACAGAGCATGGCTTTACAAAGTCATGTTGAACCCTTTTCCTTCTAAAGCCTAGATGTAGTTTACCCATGAGTACAGAGTATGGCTTTACAAAGTCATGATGAACCCTTTTCCTTCTAAAGCCTAGATGTAGTTTACCCATGAGTACAGAGAATGGTTTTACAAAGTCATGTTGAACCCTTTTCCTCCTAAAGCCTAGATGTAGTTTATCCATGAGTACAGAGCATGGCTTTACAAAAGATATGAGATATGAGTAGGATAACAATAGGATTTATTACAACATAATCAACAAGCGCATTTGTGATCAGAACCAAATAGAGAATAAATTAAGCTGCAAAAAAAACATGAATCAAAATAGTGGGCCGTGTTACCTTACTGAATCACAGAAATATAAAGGGGGATCATTATGGAACTTTGTTTCTTATTTAAAATAGAATAATTCAGGTTTGCTTTAATCAAACAAAGTGCATGCAGAAAACTGCTGACCTCAATCAGTAACCCATATCCCTCTGGTCGGGGATAAGTAAAGGGGTTAGGTTGGGGGCTACCCTAGTGTGGGAAGGGGGTTAGGGTGGGGCTAGGGTGGTCAGAGAGGAGTAAAGGGGTTAGGTTGGGAACTAGGGTGGTCAGAGAGGAGTAAAGGGGTTAGGTTGGGGACTAGGGTGGTCAGACAGGAGGAAAGGGGTTAGGGTGGGGGCTAGGGTGGTCAGAGAGGAGGAAAGGGGTTAGGGTGGGGGCTAGGGTGGTCAGACAGCAGGAAAGGGGTTAGGTTGGGGACTAGGGTGGTCATACAGGAGGAAAGGGGTTAGGGTGGGGGCTAGGGTGGTCAGAGAGGAGGAAAGGGGTTAGGGTGGGGGCTAGGGTGGTCAGACAGGAGGAAAGGGGTTAGGTTGGGGGCTAGGGTGGTCAGAGAGGAGGAAAGGGGTTAGGTTGGGGGCTAGGGTGGTCAGAGAGGAGTAAAGGGGTTAGGTTGGGAACTAGGGTGGTCAGAGAGGAGGAAAGGGGTTAGGTTGGGGGCTAGGGTGGTCAGAGAGGAGTAAAGGGGTTAGGTTGGGAACTAGGGTGGTCAGAGAGGAGGAAAGGGGTTAGGTTGGGGGCTAGGGTGGTCAGACAGGAGGAAAGGGGTTAGGGTGGGGGCTAGGGTGGTCAGAGAGGAGTAAAGGGGGTTAGGTTGGGGGCTAGGGTGGTCAGAGAGGGGGGGGGGGGGGAGGTTGGGGGCTAGGGTGGTCAGAGATGGGGAAGGGGGTTAGGTTGGGGGCTGGTCAGAGAGGAGAAAGGGGTTAGGTTGGGGGCTGGTCAGAGAGGAGAAAGGGGTTAGGTTGGGGGATACAGTGTGTATAGGGGCGGGGGGGGGTTAAATATTCTAGACCTTGTGATGCTACAGTGCTAATAATGAAGGCCTGCTCAATATGTGTGTGTGTGTGTGTGTGTGTGTGTGTGTGTGTGTGTGTGTGTGTGTGTGTGTGTGTGTGTGTGTGTGTGTGTGTGTGTGTGTGTGTGTGTGTGTGTGTGTGTGTGTGTGTGTGTGTGTGTGTGTGTGTGTGTGTGTGTGTGTGTGTGTGTGTGTGTGTGCATTTCCAGGTCCTACAGCTGGTGGTAAAGGGTTATATTCCTGGGTGGCAGCTGTTACATCCCGGTGTGAGTGAGTGAGTGAGTGAGTGAGTGAGTGAGTGAGTGTCAAATGGGGGGAGACAATGACTATGATATAAACATATAGTTTACAGAAGTGGCTTTAGTCTTGTACTTCTGATGACCAAGAAATAGTAAATAAACTCATGTAGGCATGTTGATTAACGATGAAAATGACCTCCCTTTCAACATGAATATCTCTTCAAAATCACTCTACTTTCCTGCAAAATGCAACATGTCCTTTTCTGACTCAATTACCTCCTTTTCTGACTCCACACCAACCAACAAGTAACATCTTAATAGGTCCATTTTTATATCAATATCAAATCATTTCTGGGGAACAATTACATTTTCAATTAAAACGGTCGATAAGAAACAAAAATATCTTCTAAGCAGAGAACAATAATCATTTTGCTAGGACTGTCTGGGAATGGTCTGAGTCGGGAGGGGAAAGCAGAGAGTTTTGTAACCCTCTTTCTTATTGGTCTATTAACTAACGTCACCAGTCTGGCCAATACTCAGTCTCACCACAGCCGGCGAAAAATTCAGGCAGACATTTTTTAAACAGTTCTTACACTAAAAGAGAATTATCATAATTTTCATAATTTCACAATATTATTCCAACCTCATAGAGTGGAAATACTGTATATATAAAACACAAGATAATCACGTCTTTGACTGCACTGGGCCTTTAAATGAGTTGGAATGTCAAATTATCGATTGGTTTGAGTTGAATGACATTGCTTGAAACCCATTTCCCTGTCACGTGTGTTCTCCCTCTTTAAGGACATTCACAAATACATGATGATATAGAAAAACCTTTACATAACAATAACCATTATGTTATCTGCACAGGATATCTCCAATCCTACTGATCTCATTAATAGTACAAAGCAAACGTAATGTTCTCTTGCTGTATTTAAATTTGAAATAATATAGCAGACTAATGTACAGGCCTAGTATTTCATTTGGTCATGGATTCAACGTATTGCCATCTAATGATTAGAGAACAGTCTGGCGATAGTGTCTCACACCAGCAGTATTGTTAACCTGGTAATCGGAGCGTTTCTCTGTCTCCCTCGTGTGGACAACATTAGTCATGTCAATCTGTAGCGAATGAGCTTCAAGTGCGTCCTTCAGACTCGCGGTCTTTTTTAGATCATTCGTTGAACTTTCATGTGAAAACAGTCACAATGGTGAAATGAGAACACAATGGTGCATTTATTTTACCCATCTGACAAAACTTGATTCATTTCATTGGCACATTTTCAATTCTGCATCCCTCAAAGACGTGTCCCCCTCTTTCTCTTTTTGTTTTGGTATCGCCAGCTACTATCGAAGTTGCACGCCTTCCCGACTCAGCCTACCTCAAGTAAGCTACCATTGCACAGTAACAGCAAATGCCCATATTCTTGGCCAAAGCAGCACAACTAAAAATGTAATCAAGCCACTAGAGATGTCAGTGTATTATTGTGCTATGCACAGACACAGCACAGTATAGAGCCATACCAAACATAATACCTCTACGTTCTTCACAAACGTTCCGTGGTAGCACCCTTTTCATTTAATATAATCGTTTTTATTAAGAAGGCTATACCAGACGCATATTTACTATACATTTATTTAACATTACCTTTACAATAAAATGTTCACTGAAATTACAGAATAAATATATGCACATATTTTCTTCAAATCTTTGTGAGAGAGAAAACATTAAAAGTGCCCCCTACAAAGCCGTTAGTGTCGATGAGATAGATAATCCGATGCATGGTTCTTAACAAAGTGCGTGGATTTCCAGAAAACCTTGAGCGTCATCATATAATATATTCACAAATGTTATTTTCATCCTTGGGCGAGCACGTCCTTGATAATTGCACCCAGATATATAGTAGTCCTCTTTAATAATAATAATGATAATAATATATAAAATGATATAGAACACTGAACCGTAATGTGTTACAGTATCTCTATTAATACGTGAGTGATAGTTCTGAGCAAATCCCTCACCACTGCAATGGATCGAGTGCATGCAGCAAACTGCAATTTATTTTCTTCATGTTTTATTTATTTCCTACAAACTTCATGTGCACGGCACCGGGCGTTTATATATCCACCTGAAAGATAGCGAGACAGAAACACGAGCCCGGTGGAGACATCCAGCTCGCGCACAGGGTTACTCCACTCCACCATGTGAGAGCTCGTGAAGGGTTCCGTTAGATGGGATATATTGTCGGATGTTGTGTTTTTCCCGGTGTCTCTCTCCTCTTCCTTGCTCTCTCACTCTCCTCAGCATATAGACCAATCTGTTCCATATAAAAATAAGGGTTGATAACATTGCTGGCTACTCTGAAAAAAGGCACTTCATTGAATATCTGAGAATGGCCTTTCCTCCAAAGCGATTTTGGGGGAAAACTTTTTGTAATATAATATTTCATTTTAATATCATGCTGCTTTTTTGTTTAGTTTTTCTTACGTGATTTTGTTCCGTTTGGGGTATGGAAAAGGGAGAGTGTGTGTTTATATGTAGTTTATGCTAAACTCCGTGTGTTAGAACCGATATGATTTCTCCAGTACTTCGAGGTAATCCGGCTTGGTTTGGAGTTTGGCCCTTAACTCGAGGTAATCGCTTTGGGAGGAGTCAGGGTAGCAGCCTTTCCCTGTTGTGAACAGCAACGTATCCTTGAGACGTGCGTCCTGTTGTAAGTCCGGGTATTGCATACCAGGCGGGTGTGCATGTGCAACGTGCACGTCCTTTAGCTTCGGCACCGTTCCATACAGACAGTCTACGAAGCCGACAGTTGGCGTGGGTCTCTGGCTGTCAATCACGGTGGGACACAGCCCACTGTTCTCGTGAAAACTCGATATATCCCCTGTATTGTGGTTTACCATGACGATAGTGTTGAGCTGTGAGTTAGACATGGCTAGGGTCCATTCCCTCTCCTTCTCTAAGAGGGTTCGGTAATTACTGTTGTTCTCTTTTGTTTCTGCAAACTGCCCCCCCTCACCCTCCCCTACCTCTCCCTCCCGGGGCTTGTAAATGGGGTTGTTGCACATCTGCGTCACAGGGTGAGGAATGTAATCATAGACGTGACCGTGAGTGTGTGTGTGGCCAACGTGACCATGTGTGTGTGTATGTGTGTGTCCGCTGGTTGGCTTTTCAGGTGAGCCTATGCTTCCACTGCTGGTCTGTCTCGGCGGATCCTCAAATATCCTGCACTGCATTTGGATTCCCGTCAGATCCACCTCAGAGCGTTTCCGGAAGGGCAGCTTCTTCCGTCTCCGCAGGACGAAGGCGAAGAGACCCGCCGCCACGAAAACCGCTGAGATGAACAGAACAAGAAGACTGAGGATGAGGACTGATAGAGGCACTGGCCCCCTCCCCACAGCCTCCCCCAGACCAGAGCTACCAGTGATCATATCATCAGAGGGGAGGAGAGCTGGGGAAGGTCCGGATGAGTACTTCAGCTCTGGACAGATGACTTCAGCATCCAGCGACCTCAGATCCTTCCCAAAGGCAAAATCAGGAGTCTTACAGATGACATCACTAACCATGATTACAGAGGACAGCTTCTCCATCCAGGTTTTGAGGGGGATGATGTCACAGGAGCAGTCCCAGGGGTTCTGATGAAGGTCCACCTGGACGATGGAATGCAGGTGTTCTAGAACACCACGCACGGGCAGGGACAGGAAGTAGTTATTGCGGAGGTTGAGTCGCGCCAGGCTGGTGCCTGCGAAGGCGTCGGTCGGGAGAGTGCGTAGCAGGTTGTCGTTGAGGAAAACAAGCTGAAGGCTGGGCATGAGAGAGAAGGATGCTGGCTGGATCTCACGAATAACGTTATACTCAAAATAAAGATAACTCAACGTCTGTAAGCCCCGGAACATACCGGGAGTTAGCCTTTCAATGTCGTTCCCATTCAGATATAAACTCTTCAGGTTGGGAAGATTGATAAATGCCCCTTCCTGGACATACGATATCCGGTTATTCCCCAAGTGTAGTAAATCCAAGCTGGAAAAGTTCCAGAAATCAGACCGGTAGATTTTCTGTATCAGATTTCCGCTCAGGTAAAGTTTCTTGGCATTGAGAGGCCTGGGCAGAAGCTCTGAGATATTATGAAAGCCCTTCTCTTTACAGTTGACCGTTAGCCCCAGGTCGTTGATATGGAGGTTGCAGATACATCCAGAGGGGCAGACGATAGGGATGGGGGGGCGGGTCTGGTAGCCAGCTATTGGGGGCTGGTTCAGGCCGGGGTAGAGACTACGAGGGGTGGGAGGGTTTTTGGTGGGCCTGGGCCGTTTGGTGGGTTTGACATGTCTCTCTTTGTACTCCACAGACGATGCTGTGTTGTGGAACGACGACAGCATGGAGGACGGTTTCGTTGGCCACGTGTTCTCATTGTTGAACGGAGACCGGGGGATTCCCAGTTTGGCCTCGATTTCTGTGTCTGAGAGTAACGGACAGAGCTCACTGCGTTTGATCTCACGTAAATCTTTCCCGTGCAAGTGGAAGGGGTACTCGCAGGTGATCTCTCCGACCAGCGCTGTGTAGGGAACACGTTCCAACCATGTTTTTAGCTGAACTATATCACACTCACAGATCCATGGATTCTCCTCTAGCTGAATCTCCATCAGGCTCCGCCCCACATATTCCAACGTGCCCTTATATGGTAATGTCTTTAACCGGTTTCCCCTCAGGTCTAGGTGTGTTAGTGACACCGACCTGAATAGGTAGCTGGGCAGGACTGGTATCAGATTGTCATTTAGGATGAGCACTCTGAGTTTGTGGAGGTGCCTGAAGGCTCCGCTCTCTATCCTCTTGATGACATTATAGTCCGCTTGCAGGTATTCCAAGCTTTCCAGACCCAGGAAGGTGTCATTCCGGAAAACCTCTAGTTTGTTCTCATGGAGGAATAGCCGTTTCAGAATTCCCAATCCGTTAAATGCTCCGGCGTGGATGTCCTGTAGCGCATTATTCCCCAGATTAATGGACACGGCATTGTTGAGGTGAATAAAACTGTTGAAGTACAGCTTCCTCATGGAGTTCCTCTGTAGGTTGAGTTTGAAGGGCCGTGTCCATATCTGGGAGATCTGACTGACGTTCGTAAATCCTTTGCTGTCGCAGTGGACGTGAAATACGCCCTCTTTGACTTCGCAGTAGCAGGGCTCGAAGCAGGGCTCGTCGATCTCCTCCGAGTCCTCCAGCAGTGGGATCGGGGTGGTCCATCCTAGGGCTATGGTGCTCAGCAAGGTAACCCACAGCATCCTCACTGAGACCTGATGAAGTCACGGCTATGGCAAGCCCCTTCACAGCACTGCAACAGTAGAGAAGAGAGGGAGAGGGAGAAGGGGCACAGACACAAACTCACACACACACACACACACACACACACACACACACACACACACACACACACACACACACACACACACACACACACACACACACACACACACACACACACACACACACACACACACACACACACACACACACACACACACACACACACACACACACACACACACACACACACACACACACACACACACAGACAGACAGACAGACAGACACAGACACACACAGGGACAGCGGGGTGAAGAGTGTGAAAAAGAGACAGAGAGAGAGAGACCGTTAGTATTGCTGTCTCATGGAAGGTGCACATGGAAATGAATGAATACAGTGACATTGGTGTATCAATGTAGCCCACTGACTGTTTAACTCATTACCCACCAACCTAAAACAATTACAAATCTCCCTATTAGACCCTTGTTTAACGTCACCATATGTCACGTTATGAGTATCTACCACTAGCCTAAGGTTGCCGTAAATCAAACTCAGAGATGCTTATCTCAATGAATAAATGAAGGAAGGCAACTGCAGTTGTCCGTGGAGGGTGGAGAGGAGAGGAGATCTCTCTGTATTTAATACATAACGTAGCAAACCTCTCCCGGACACATCAGACACCGGAGTTCGCTTTGATGTTGTGAAAATTAACGACAGTGTGGTTTCACCAGATGAATCACACCGTAGCGTGAGCTATACCCCCGTTACCCTAGGGATAGGGACAGAGTTGTCATCGGGGCTCAAGGCACGGACCAGAGAGAACAACAGGACGTTTGGGCAATATGCAGTGTTCTAATCAAATAACCTTCGGAAATACAGCGATTTGTTATAAGGGTATAAAATTCAAGTGACAACAGATTACATATCATTGTCTTCGGTGCAGCTGCCGGGTTAAATGTTTGAGAACAAATTGATTGCAGACTGTTCATAGCCTACCAAAATAAGATATGTTTAGCCTTATCTCCATATGTAAATATAATATGCTATAGATGAACGGAGATGACTGATCGGCTGCTCAAGGGCTAGAGAGAAAAATACCAAATAACGGATTTGTCATCTCCCCGCACGTGAATGTCCTTAGCCCCCGGTCCTTATGGTCATTGTAAAAGAAAATGATATTAAAAATAAAACGTGTCATTTTTTTTGGACGATTTCCTTTACCATCAGCGCTGATGGTGTTAAAACTGCACACACACACACACACACACACACACACACACACACACACACACACACACACACACACACACACACACACACACACACACACACACACACACACACACACACACACACACACACACACACACACACACACACACACACACACACACGCTACGATGAATAGCGCACTTTGTATGTTCCCAGTGCTCTGCCTCCACCGTTTGGCTTGTATAGCAGATCTATGCGCTGTCCGTGGTGCTGAGATCCCATGGAACACCCACAAAGCCCCTGCAGCCGCTGTCCATTAAACCGGTGGTGCTGAAATAAAACAAAATCCGAAAAACACTAAAAAGAGAGAAAACGTATTCTCCCTTACTCTTTCCGATCGTTTAGCATTTCCACGTCCCACAGCGGTTGGTAAAGTGTTATATTCCTGGGTGTCAGCTGTTATATCCCAGGGTACCTACTCAGTATAATGAGATCCAACTTCACATCGCCTGCCCGTGCGGTGGCCGTGTAGCGGGGGAGGTGAGATGTCCCGCGTGCCTTCCGTTATGGGCTGTTGAGAGACGGAGAGAAGGAGAGACAAGAAAAAGATGCATAGGAATGAGCCGCACACATCCATACAGCATAACGCAATCAAACCCTGTACCTTGACAAAACCACAAACTGTTAGCACAGGGTAGCTATACCAGAAACATAGGTTAAATTATGGACACGATAGTCTATACAGAAAACACAATGAAATTATAAATAAATACATTGACAATATCTGTTGTATCTCAAAGAACTGGCAAACCCGAATTATGAAACAAACGTGGGAATGTAAAGGCAATAGAAATGAAACCTATATAAGGTAAGGAAAAGGAGCTGTTGAAATGCGAGCCGAGCGCTATGCAGGTGCGTTCGTCGTGACATCGGCTCGAAACCGTTGAATGTGGGAAACAAATGCTCATTGATCAGATAGGATAGCCAGATTCCTCTGCTCCGTTCTCACCATCAACGAGCGCGTTCCTTTCCCTCCCACGTCCGTGGCTTAGCTATATGCAATAAGCGCATTAACACACACACACATATTCACACACGCACCACTCACCTTACTTTGGCACTGCAATTTAACAGCATCCGGAAAAAAAACACCACTAGTTTAAAGATTGTTGGATCTCTCTCTTTCCTTCTCTGCCTCTCTTCCTGCCGAGATTTTCCCGTTGCTCTCTCTCTCTCTCTCTCTCTCTCTCTCTCTCTCTCTCTCTCTCTCTCTCTCTCTCTCTCTCTCTCTCTCTCTCTCTCTCTCTCTCTCTCTCTCTCTCTCTCTCTCTCTCTCTCTCTCTCTCTCTCTATCTCTCTCCAACCGCTGTGGCTCCGGCAAAGAGAGAGAAAATGAAGACGTGATTGGAATGCAATGTTCTCTTTTTTTCTATCCACTTTGCTTATGATGCAGGTCCTCAGCTTGCTTGCTTGCCTCCACTTACGAACGTTCAACAGTATAGCCAGGCGAAACTGCACTCGTCTTGGCTTAAGCTTCCCAGCTCTGTCCGATGCGCCAACCTTCTGTGGATCAGAGCAAAGTCTATTTTTTCGTCGGCTCTTTTTTAGACGTCACTGGAAGGAGCTTTAAGTGAAGATAGAGGGAGCAACTAGCGAGAGATGGAGAAGTAGGGGGTGGGGGGGGGGTGGAGGGGACATTGGCGTTGGTTGTGGATGGTGTCGGCCTTGCTGAGAGGAGGAGCGCTCTGACTGTCGCAATAGGAGCGTGCTCTCGCTCTGTTGGAAAGGAGAGAGAGGTGTGTGCATGGCGTGTGGTTCTGCGTCTCTGAGGCAGCAGACCTGTGGATGACAGGCAAAGCGAGGCGGAGACCAGGGAGCAGAGAGGCACTTACAGGGGATTTGTTTTTTGTATCTTTGGCTACTATTTACAGAAAATGACTAACTTGAATACGTTGACTTGATATAGTTCATCCTACAGTTTATCTTGTGCCTTTTTGAGTGTAAGCATATGATTCATCTATACTGGACTGTCCCATCTCCTAAATGTGTTTTCTCTCTCTCTCTCTCTCTCTCTCTCTCTCTCTCTCTCTCTCTCTCTCTCTCTCTCTCTCTCTCTCTCTCTCTCTCTCTCTCTCTCTCTCTCTCTCTCTCTCTCTCTCTCTCTCTCTGAATAGAAGGGAGGGTAGCCATTGGCTCCTGACAGTCTCTCTCCGTTCGATCTCACTGCAGCAGTCACGGCGCGACGAGTGGAAAGGAAGCGCTCATACTCTGTTCGGTGCCTTTCCGCGCGCAGCCTCCAGCGGGCAATACAACCCCGCATGAGAGCCAGGGCCACATCAAATCGCATGGTGGACTTCGTTCACTCCGAACAGTACTATGATCAAGACAAACATACATTTTCTCGTTTTGTTTTGTTTTACTTTTTTCTAAAAAGATTTCATGATGACACCTCTGACATCTAAAATGAATAGTCTATCCTAAGCCTACTTCCCGGAATCGTGACCTGTTCAGGATTTAATGATGTGTGTTGTGATTCTGGATAAGAACTGAAATCACTGTTCCATTCTGCTATGTGAAAATAACAGATTTTCTCTCATTGTTTTCATGCATTGTATTAGAGCTTAGTTTACAGGCTATGGGAATTATATTGTGGTAGCATGAGTCAGGTAGATTGTGGATCGTTTGGCAGCCCCAGGCTGTACAGTATCTGTGTCCCAGATTTTGTCCCAAAATAAACCCCCATTGGCACACACACTCCCACACGTTCACGCCCAGCCTGACACAGCCTAAGAGATAAGAGAGGAGAGTTCATTAGTGCCTGGCCAGCTGTCACAGGACTAGACACCAGGGTCACCAATATAAGGCATGGCATTGGGCTCTGGAGATAGGAGGACAGAGTCTACTAACTCACATCTGCTAGAGAAGAGAACCAAGGCTGATATTCTAGGCCCAGGTTTCAGGGTGCTATATAGCAGAGACAAGCGGGAAATATGAGTAAGAGAGAGAGAGAGGGAGAGAGAGAGAGAGAGAGAGAGAGAGAGAGAGAGAGAGAGAGAGAGAGAGAGAGAGAGAGAGAGAGAGAGAGAGAGAGAGAGAGAGAGTCAGCCACTCAGAGAGTCAGTCATTTAGCTGCTGTTGCTGCAGCCACACAGTCACTCAGAGAGTCAGTCATTTAGCTGCTGCTGCAGCCACACAGTCACTCAGAGAGTCAGTCATTTAGCTGCTGCTGCTGCAGCCACACAGTCACTCAGAGAGTCAGTCATTTAGCTGCTGCTGCAGCCACACAGTCACTCAGAGAGTCAGTCATTTAGTTGCTGCTGCTGCAGCCACACAGTCACTCAGAGAATCACTCAGGCAGAGAACACTAGGCTACAACTTATCCGTATCTGGACACCAACACTTCTCTTGCACCATCTTCAGCATCAGGCTTTACTCCCGGCTCACCTTCGACATAACAGTCTTAACTTGACATGTCATCACAGGTATCCCATTGACTGGGTATAGGGCCCAATGTCAAATCCAATCCTCACCAGCTGACCTGGCATGGCTTAAGTACAGTGACTTGGAAGACTGCAAAACTAAAGGAAACTAAAGGAAAACGAAATGAAAAGTTAAGGAAAACTAAAGGAAACTGAAGGAAAACTAAAGGAAAACTATAGGAAACTAAAGGAAACTAAAGAAAAACTGAAACTAAAGTAAATTACTTTTCAATGAAAACTTTTCACTTTCCACCATTAACCTCTCACTGGCTCCCCATCCCTCTCCCCTGTGTATCCCAGGTGTGGGATCTGAGTGATGTCCCATGTCCCCTGTCATAGCGTGGTATGGAGTTCTCAGTGAGGTGAGTAGTTCTAAGTGCTTCCCTTGTTTCTCCCTGGCCTCCTCTGCTGGATCCTACTGTTCCCATGAGAACATGCCTGAGTCTCTGTGGTCTGTCTGTCTGTCTGCCACTCAGAGGAATCACATAGACTGTCTGAGTTTGTTAGGAACTCTACAGAAGAGAGGAGGGAACGAAGGGGGACATAGGGTTGATCAAGGACAGGAGTCACACACATATGACACACACACACAGACTCACACACAGACACAGACACACACACACCCACACACACACATGGATACATGTCGGAGAGAAGGAATGAAGACAACAGCTCCCCTACTGGAGATTATTATGTTATACAGTCAGGACCACTGGTCAAGGATTCTAACATACAACTCTCTCTCTCTCTCTCTCTCTCTCTCTCTCTCTCTCTCTCTCTCTCTCTCTCTCTCTCTCTCTCTCTCTCTCTCTCTCTCTCTCTCTCTCTCTCTCTCTCTCTCTCTCTCTCTCTCTCTCTCTCTCTCTCTCTCTCTCTCTCTCTCTCTCTCTCTCTCTCTCTCTCTCTCTCTCTCTCTCTCTCTCTCTGTCTCTCTCTCTGTCTCTCTCTCTCTCTCTCTCTCTCTCCAATCAATTCAAAGGGCTTTATTAGCATGGGAAACATATGTTTACATTGCCAAAGCAAGTGATGTTAGGAAGTTCAGCTCAGTTTCCACCTCATTTTGTGGGCAGTGTGCACCATAGCCTGTCTTCTCTTGAGAGCCAGGTCTGCCTACGGCTGCCTCTCTCAATAGCAAGGCTATGCTCACTGAGTCTGTACGTAGTCAAAGCTTTCCTTAATTTTGGGTCAGTCAAAATTAGGGGTCAGTCCCAATAGTCAGGTATAAAACTATATAAATAGAAAATATAGATTTTAGCATTAACACACAGAAACAACAGATTTATCACACATCTAGTCACATACAGTGTCATATAACACACAGTCCCAATCATACTGACACCAGCCTGCTATCTGCCCCCTGTCTCTCTCTAGCTGGAAGCAGTTCATCTCCTCAACAGAAAAAAGCAGGGAACCTCTTTTGTAATTCAGCATGCGACAACAGATGGACACGACAGACATGGGGCTGTAGCTGTCACACACACACACACACACACACACACACACACACACACACACACACACACACACACACACACACACACACACACACACACACACACACACACACACACACACACACACACACACACACACACACACACACACACACACACACACACACACACACACTGCATGCGTGACAGCTCAACAAGGTTTCCAGTGCTGGCTTTCTGTTCATTATTGCAGGGCATGCACTCAATGTTTCGTCATTACTCACTCTATCCCTCAGACACACACACACACACACACACACACACACACACACACACACACACACACACACACACACACACACACACACACACACACACACACACACACACACACACACACACACACACACACACGCTCACATGCCAACACATCCACTCAATAACACAGAGTTTATATGTAAGGAAATATGAAAGCTGGCAGAGGGGAGAGATGACGGAGAATGAGTGGGTATTTCTGGGTCGTGTTGACACCAGGTACAAATAGAAACGTGTAATCTTAGTGTCTAGCAATACTGGCAATGAAACCGATCAAAGGATTCTCTAAGGTGTAGACTTGATGGGGTGGGGGATGTCTGTGTGTGGGTGTGGTCTAACTGGATTCTCTAAGGTGTAGACTTGATGGGGTGGGGGATGTCTGTGTGTGGGTGTGGTCCAGCTGGATTCTCTAAGGTGTAGACTTGATGGGGTGGGGGATGTCTGTGTGTGGGTGTGGTCTAACTGGATTCTCTAAGGTGTAGACTTGATGGGGTGGGGGATGTCTGTGTGTGGGTGTGGTCTAACTGGATTCTCTAAGGTGTAGACTTGATGGGGTGGGGGATGTCTGTGTGTGGGTGTGGTCTAACTGGATTCTCTAAGGTGTAGACTTGATGGGGTGGGGGATGTCTGTGTGTGGGTGTGGTCTAACTTCACTGTCCTTTGGGTTCCAAAAGTCTTCAAAATTATATTAAAACAAGGGGGGGGGTGAATATTTCAACAGTCCCCAAAAGGAAGAATGCTATTTTATTCTTAGTGGTTAGGTTTATGATTGCAATTAGATTTAGAATTAGGGTCAGGTTTAGGGTTAGGAGGTAGGGTTAGGAGTTTGGGGTTAAGGAAAATAAATCATTTTTTTAATGGGAATACATTTTTGGTCCCCCCTTGGATAGTAAAACCAATACGTGTGTGTGTATCTGTGTGTATGTGTGTGTGTATCTGTGTGTATCTGTGTGTGTATCTGTGTGTATGTGTGTGTACGTGTGTGTGTGTATCTGTGTGTATGTGTGTGTGTATCTGTGTGTATGTGTGTGTGTATCTGTGTGTATGTGTGTGTGTGTGTATCTGTGAGTATGTGTGTGTGTATCTGTGTGTATGTGTGTGTGTATCTGTGTGTATGTGTGTGTGTGTGTTGACAGTTGTACGGTGAATCAGCAATCAACTTGTGCTGTCAAACCCCAGTTGTAAATAATCATCTCCCTTCTGAAACCAGCCAACCATGAACACACTGATATACACATTTCCTCGAGCTGAGACATCACTACTGCTACGTTACAGAGCTGTTGTAGAACCTGTTGCAAGCACTCAACATTCCTGTACTTCATACACAGTATAACCACATACACCTCAACATTCCTGTACTTCATACACAGTATAACCACGTACACCTCAACATTCCTGTACTTCATATACAGTATAACCACGTACACCTCAACATTCCTGTACTTCATATACAGTATAACCATGTACACCTCAACATTCCTGTACTTCATATACAGTATAACCACGTACACCTCAACATTCCTGTACTTCATATACAGTATAACCACGTACACCTCAACATTCCTGTACTTCATATACAGTATAACCACGTACACCTCAACATTCCTGTACTTCATATACAGTATAACCACGTACACCTCAACATTCCTGTACTTCATATACAGTATAACCACGTACACCTCAACATTCCTGTACTTCATATACAGTATAACCACGTACACCTCAACATTCCTGTACTTCATATACAGTATAACCACGTACACCTCAACATTCCTGTACTTCATATACAGTATAACCACGTACACCTCAACATTCCTGTACGTCATATTTAACCATGTAATCCTCAACTAGATCTAACTGTTCAATTCCCAACAAACGGACTACAACACACAAAGGCAGAGCCACCGAGAGAGAAGTGTAAACGTCTTTGATAGCAGAGTCACTGCCAGAATACATTCCACTACCTTATGTACATTACAGTTCCCTCTCACGGTTCATTAACATCATCGTACATCTACCACATTCTCCAGTCTCTTTACCAAAGCCTAAAACACAGCCTACTGCACTCAATATAGCTCTGTGTGTGTGTGTGTGTGTGTGTGTGTGTGTGTGTGTGTGTGTGTGTGTGTGTGTGTGTGTGTGTGTGTGTGTGTGTGTGTGTGTGTGTGTGTGTGTGTGTGTGTGTGTGTGTGTGTGTGTGGTGTGTGTGTGTGTGTGTGTGTGTGTGTGTGTGTGTGTGTGTGTGTGTGTGTGTGTGTGTGTGTGCGCGTGCGTGCCTGCGTGTGTGTGTGTGTGTGTAACAGTGCATGTTTGTATTCAAGTGCATATCCTGTGTTTTTAAAAACACTATCTCATTATGGCTGTTAAAAGGAATTTACATAGTTACTTATATATTAAGATGGCAGGTAGCCTAGTGGTTAGAGCGTTGGGCCTGTAACTGAGCGGTTGCTGTAGAGCACCTTGGTCAGCCTTGGTTTGGTCTAGTGGTAACAGTACATGTTGTGGAGATGACAGTCAGCCTTGGTTTGGTCTAGTGGTAACAGTACATGTTGTGGAGATGACAGTCAGCCTTGGTTTGGTCTAGTGGTAACAGTACATGTTGTGGAGATGACAGTCAGCCTTGGTTTGGTCTAGTGGTAACAGTACATGTTGTGGAGATGACAGTCAGCCTTGGTTTGGTCTAATGGTAACAGTACATGTTGTGGAGGTGACAGTCAGCCTTGGTTTGGTCTAATGGTAACAGTACATGTTGTGGAGATGACAGTCAGCCTTGGTTTGGTCTAATGGTAACAGTACATGTTGTGGAGATGACAGTCAGCCTTGGTTTGGTCTAGTGGTAACAGTACATGTTGTGGAGATGACAGTCAGCCTTGGTTTGGTCTAGTGGTAACAGTACATGTTGTGGAGATGACAGTCAGCCTTGGTTTGGTCTAGTGGTAACAGTACATGTTGTGGAGATGACAGTTACATGAAACTTTTGTTAGTTACCTTTTCTATTATTCATTCTCACTTCTGCTCTGAAAAGGATCTGCGAGCCTCCGGAAGCAGAGCACAGGGACTGTGTGTGTATGTGCGTCCGTGAGCGACTGGGTGCGTTTATTAGTGTGTTTGTGTATGTTATCCTCGTCTCTCCAACTCTCCTTCTCTCCATCGATATTCTAGGTGTTGCCATGGTGTTTGGTACAGTGCTCCGGGTGTTGCCATGGTGTTGGGCCCAATAATCCGGGTGTTGCCATGGTGTTTGGCCCAATAATCTGGGTGTTGCCATGGTGTTGGGCCAGTATTCCGTGTGTTGCCATAGTGTTTGGGCCAGTATTCCGGGTGTTGCCATGGTGTTGGGCCAGTATTCCGGGTGTTGCCATAGTGTTTGTGCCAGTATTCCGGGTGTTGCCATGGTGTTGGACCAGTATTCCGGGTGTTGCCTTGGTGTTGGACCAGTATTCCGGGTGTTGCCATGGTGTTTGGACCAGTATTCCGTTTGTTGCCATAGTGTTTGGGCCAGTATTCCGTATGTTGCCATAGTGTTTGGGTGTAACGGCAGTCTAAGTCGTCCTCCTCCTCAGACGAGGAAAGGCGAGAAGGATCGGAGGACCAATGTACAGCGTGGTAAATGCTCAATCTAGCCCGGCCAGTGCGGGGAGGTGGAATAACCCGCACCGGGCTATGCACAAGTACAGGAGACATCGTGCGCACTTCCGCATAACATGGTGTCTGCCCGTACTCCCGCTCTCCACGGTAAGCATGGGAAGTGGGCGCAGGTTTCCTACCTGCCTTCGCCACACTACCCTTTAGCCCCCCCCAAGAAATGTTTGGGGTTTCTTCACGGGCTTCCAGCCACGCTTCCGTGCTGCATCCTCATACCACCGCTCCTGGGCTTTAGCTGCCTCCATCTCTTCCCGAGAGCGGCGATATTCTCCAATGCGAGCCCAGTGTCCTTTTCCCTCCAAAATTTCCTCCCATGTCCAGGAGTCCTGTGTAGCTGGCCGCTGCTGCTGCTGTCGCTGCCCGTAGCCACGCTGCTTGGTCCGAGTTAGGTGGGTGGTTCTGTAACGGCAGTCTAAGTCGTCCTCCTCCTCAGACGAGGAAAGGCGAGAAGGATCGGAGGACCAATGTACAGCGTGGTAAGTTTCCATAATTTAATGACATGAAAACTAGACACAATACAAAACAACAAACGTACTAACCGTCACAGTCCCGTGTGGCACAAACACTAACACAGGAAACAAACACCCACAAATCCCCAACACAAAACAAGCCACCTATATATGATTCTCAATCAGGGACAACGATAGACAGCTGCCTCTGATTGAGAACCATATTAGGCTGAACACAGAAACAGACAAACTAGACACACAACATAGAATGCCCACCCAGCTCACGTCCTGACCAACACTAAAACAAGCAAAACACATAAGCACTATGGTCAGGACGTGACATTGGGCCAGTATTCCGGGTGTTGCCATGGTGTTTGGCTCAGTATTCCGGGTGTTGCCATGGTGTTTGGCTCAGTATTCCGGGTGTTGCCATGGTGTTGGACCAACGTTCTCCAGTCGGAGTGTAGTTTGTCTGAACAATGGTGATAATTACATCAATTAGAACCTCTCCACTGTCTCCCTCTGACCTAAGAACACAACTAAAGACACAGGCTTCCTCTCTTTCTCTCTGATACCAGCTTTGCTTCAAGCCCAAAAACAACACATAGAGGAAAAAAGTAACAACACTCTCACAGCACACCTATAATCCCCAGGGAGTCCTCCCTCCCTCTGTCTGAGTCAGAAACAAACAACACTCTCACAGCACACCTATAATACCCAGGGAGTCCTCCCTCCCTCTGTCTGAGTCAGAAACAAACAACACTCTCACATCACACCTATAATATCCAGGGAGTCCTCCCTCCCTCTGTCTGAGTCAGAAACAAACAACACTCTCACATCACACCTATAATATCCAGGGAGTCCTCCCTCCCTCTGTCTGAGTCAGAAACAAACAACACTCTCACAGCACACCTATAATATCCAGGGAGTCCTCCCTCCCTCTGTCTGAGTCAGAAACAAACAACACTCTCACAGTACACCTATAATCCCCAGGGAGTCCTCCCTCCCTCTGCCTGAGTCAGAAACAAACCACACTCACACAGCACACCTATAATCCCCAGGGAGTCCTCCCTCCCTCTGTCTGAGTCAGAAACAAACAACACTCACACAGCACACCTATAAAACCCAGGGAGTCCTCCCTCCCTCTGTCTGAGTCAGAAACAAACAACACTCTCACAGCACACCTATAATATCCAGGGAGTCCTCCCTCCCTCTGTCTGAGTCAGAAACAAACAACACTCACACAGCACACCTATAATACCCAGGGAGTCCTCCCTCTGTCTGAGTCAGAAACAAACAACACGCACACAGCACACCTATAATATCCAGGGAGTCCTCCCTCCCTCTGTCTGAGCCAAAAACAAACAACAGTCACACAGCACACCTATAATATCCAGGGAGTCCTCCCTCCCTCTGTCTGAGTCAGAAACAAACAACACTCACACAGCACACCTATAATACCCAGGGAGTCCTCCCTCTGTCTGAGTCAGAAACAAACAACACTCACACAGCACACCTATAATACCCAGGGAGTCCTCCCTCCCTCTGTCTGAGTCAGAAACAAACAACACTCTCACAGCACACCTATAATCCCCAGGGAGTCCTCCCTCCCTCTGTCTGAGTCAGAAACAAACAACACTCACACAGCACACCTATAATACCCAGGGAGTCCTCCCTCCCTCTGTCTGAGTCAGAAACAAACAACACTCTCACAGCACACCTATAATCCCCAGGGAGTCCTCCCTCCCTCTGTCTGAGTCAGAAACAAACAACACTCACACAGCACACCTATAATACCCAGGGAGTCCTCCCTCCCTCTGTCTGAGTCAGAAACAAACAACACTCTCACAGCACACCTATAATCCCCAGGGAGTCCTCCCTCCCTCTGTCTGAGTCAGAAACAAACAACACTCACACAGCACACCTATAATACCCAGGGAGTCCTCCCTCCCTCTGTCTGAGTCAGAAACAAACCACACTCTCACAGCACACCTATAATACCCAGGGAGTCCTCCCTCCCTCTGTCTGAGTCAGAAACAAACAACACTCTCACAGCACACCTATAATCCCCAGGGAGTCCTCCCTCCCTCTGTCTGAGTCAGAAACAAACAACACTCTCACATCACACCTATAATACCCAGGGAGTCCTCCCTCCCTCTGTCTGAGTCAGAAACAAACAACACTCTCACAGCACACCTATAATATCCAGGGAGTCCTCCCTCCCTCTGTCTGAGTCAGAAACAAACAACACTCTCACATCACACCTATAATACCCAGGGAGTCCTCCCTCCCTCTGTCTGAGTCAGAAACAAACAACACTCTCACAGCACACCTATAATACCCAGGGAGTCCTCCCTCCCTCTGCCTGAGTCAGAAACAAACCACACTCACACAGCACACCTATAATCCCCAGGGAGTCCTCCCTCCCTCTGTCTGAGTCAGAAACAAACAACACTCACACAGCACACCTATAATACCCAGGGAGTCCTCCATCCCTCTGTCTGAGTCAGAAACAAACAACACTCTCACAGCACACCTATAATATCCAGGGAGTCCTCCCTCCCTCTGTCTGAGTCAGAAACAAACAACACTCACACAGCACACCTATAATACCCAGGGAGTCCTCCCTCTGTCTGAGTCAGAAACAAACAACACGCACACAGCACACCTATAATATCCAGGGAGTCCTCCCTCCCTCTGTCTGAGCCAAAAACAAACAACACTCACACAGCACACCTATAATATCCAGGGAGTCCTCCCTCCCTCTGTCTGAGTCAGAAACAAACAACACTCACACAGCACACCTATAATACCCAGGGAGTCCTCCCTCTGTCTGAGTCAGAAACAAACAACACTCACACAGCACACCTATAATACCCAGGGAGTCCTCCCTCCCTCTGTCTGAGTCAGAAACAAACAACACTCTCACATCACACCTATAATACCCAGGGAGTCCTCCCTCCCTCTGTCTAAGTCAGAAACAAACAACACTCTCACAGCACACCTATAATACCCAGGGAGTCCTCCCTCCCTCTGCCTGAGTCAGAAACAAACCACACTCACACAGCACACCTATAATCCCCAGGGAGTCCTCCCTCCCTCTGTCTGAGTCAGAAACAAACCACACTCACACAGCACACCTATAATCCCCAGGGAGTCCTCCCTCCCTCTGTCTGAGTCAGAAACAAACAACACTCACACAGCACACCTATAATACCCAGGGAGTCCTCCCTCCCTCTGTCTGAGTCAGAAACAAACAACACTCTCACAGCACACCTATAATATCCAGGGAGTCCTCCCTCCCTCTGTCTGAGTCAGAAACAAACAACACTCTCACAGCACACCTATAATCCCCAGGGAGTCCTCCCTCC
This sequence comes from Salvelinus alpinus, assembly GCF_045679555.1. Lineage (NCBI taxonomy): Eukaryota > Metazoa > Chordata > Actinopteri > Salmoniformes > Salmonidae > Salvelinus > Salvelinus alpinus. The sequence goes on from NC_092107.1 coordinate 38,221,514, forward strand.
CTCTGTCTGAGTCAGAAACAAACAACACTCTCACAGCACACCTATAATCCCCAGGGAGTCCTCCCTCCCTCTGTCTGAGTCAGAAACAAACAACACTCACACAGCACACCTATAATACCCAGGGAGTCCTCCCTCTGTCTGAGTCAGAAACAAACAACACTCACACAGCACACCTATAATACCCAGGGAGTCCTCCCTCTGTCTGAGTCAGAAACAAACAACACGCAGACAGCACACCTATAATATCCAGGGAGTCCTCCCTCCCTCTGTCTGAGCCAAAAACAAACAACACTCACACAGCACACCTATAATATCCAGGGAGTCCTCCCTCCCTCTGTCTGAGTCAGAAACAAACAACACTCACACAGCACACCTATAATACCCAGGGAGTCCTCCCTCTGTCTGAGTCAGAAACAAACAACACTCACACAGCACACCTATAATATCCAGGGAGTCCTCCCTCCCTCTGTCTGAGTCAGAAACAAACAACACTCACACAGCACACCTATAATACCCAAGGAGTCCTCCCTCCCTCTGTCTGAGTCAGAAACAAACAACACTCTCACAGCACACCTATAATCCCCAGGGAGTCCTCCCTCCCTCTGTCTGAGTCAGAAACAAACAACACTCACACAGCACACCTATAATACCCAGGGAGTCCTCCCTCCCTCTGTCTGAGTCAGAAACAAACAACACTCACACAGCACACCTATAATACCCAGGGAGTCCTCCCTCCCTCTGTCTGAGTCAGAAACAAACAACACTCACACAGCACACCTATAATACCCAGGGAGTCCTCCCTCCCTCTGTCTGAGTCAGAAACAAACCACACTCACACAGCACACCTATAATCCCCAGGGAGTCCTCCCTCCCTCTGTCTGAGTCAGAAACAAACAACACTCACACAGCACACCTATAATACCCAGGGAGTCCTCCCTCCCTCTGTCTGAGTCAGAAACAAACAACACTCTCACAGCACACCTATAATATCCAGGGAGTCCTCCCTCCCTCTGTCTGAGTCAGAAACAAACAACACTCTCACAGCACACCTATAATCCCCAGGGAGTCCTCCCTCCCTCTGTCTGAGTCAGAAACAAACAACACTCTCACAGCACACCTATAATCCCCAGGGAGTCCTCCCTCCCTCTGTCTGAGTCAGAAACAAACAACACTCACACAGCACACCTATAATACCCAGGGAGTCCTCCCTCTGTCTGAGTCAGAAACAAACAACACTCACACAGCACACCTATAATACCCAGGGAGTCCTCCCTCTGTCTGAGTCAGAAACAAACAACACGCAGACAGCACACCTATAATATCCAGGGAGTCCTCCCTCCCTCTGTCTGAGCCAAAAACAAACAACACTCACACAGCACACCTATAATATCCAGGGAGTCCTCCCTCCCTCTGTCTGAGTCAGAAACAAACAACACTCACACAGCACACCTATAATACCCAGGGAGTCCTCCCTCTGTCTGAGTCAGAAACAAACAACACTCACACAGCACACCTATAATATCCAGGGAGTCCTCCCTCCCTCTGTCTGAGTCAGAAACAAACAACACTCACACAGCACACCTATAATACCCAAGGAGTCCTCCCTCCCTCTGTCTGAGTCAGAAACAAACAACACTCTCACAGCACACCTATAATCCCCAGGGAGTCCTCCCTCCCTCTGTCTGAGTCAGAAACAAACAACACTCACACAGCACACCTATAATACCCAGGGAGTCCTCCCTCCCTCTGTCTGAGTCAGAAACAAACAACACTCACACAGCACACCTATAATACCCAGGGAGTCCTCCCTCCCTCTGTCTGAGTCAGAAACAAACAACACTCACACAGCACACCTATAATACCCAGGGAGTCCTCCCTCCCTCTGTCTGAGTCAGAAACAAACAACACTCACACAGCACACCTATAATACCCAGGGAGTCCTCCCTCTGTCTGAGTCAGAAACAAACAACACTCACACAGCACACCTATAATACCCAGGGAGTCTTCCCTCCCTCTCTCTGAGCCAGAAACAAACAACACTCACACAGCACACCTATAATCCCCAGGGAGTCCTCCCTCCCTCTGTCTGAGTCAGAAACAAACAACACTCTCACATCACACCTATAATACCCAGGGAGTCCTCCCTCCCTCTGTCTGAGTCAGAAACAAACAACACTCTCACAGCACACCTATAATATCCAGGGAGTCCTCCCTCCCTCTGTCTGAGTCAGAAACAAACAACACTCTCACATCACACCTATAATACCCAGGGAGTCCTCCCTCCCTCTGTCTGAGTCAGAAACAAACAACACTCTCACAGCACACCTATAATACCAAGGGAGTCCTCCCTCCCTCTGCCTGAGTCAGAAACAAACCACACTCACACAGCACACCTATAATCCCCAGGGAGTCCTCCCTCCCTCTGTCTGAGTCAGAAACAAACAACACTCACACAGCACACCTATAATACCCAGGGAGTCCTCCATCCCTCTGTCTGAGTCAGAAACAAACAACACTCTCACAGCACACCTATAATATCCAGGGAGTCCTCCCTCCCTCTGTCTGAGTCAGAAACAAACAACACTCACACAGCACACCTATAATACCCAGGGAGTCCTCCCTCTGTCTGAGTCAGAAACAAACAACACGCACACAGCACACCTATAATATCCAGGGAGTCCTCCCTCCCTCTGTCTGAGCCAAAAACAAACAACACTCACACAGCACACCTATAATATCCAGGGAGTCCTCCCTCCCTCTGTCTGAGTCAGAAACAAACAACACTCACACAGCACACCTATAATACCCAGGGAGTCCTCCCTCTGTCTGAGTCAGAAACAAACAACACTCACACAGCACACCTATAATACCCAGGGAGTCCTCCCTCCCTCTGTCTGAGTCAGAAACAAACAACACTCTCACATCACACCTATAATACCCAGGGAGTCCTCCCTCCCTCTGTCTGAGTCAGAAACAAACAACACTCTCACATCACACCTATAATACCCAGGGAGTCCTCCCTCCCTCTGTCTAAGTCAGAAACAAACAACACTCTCACAGCACACCTATAATACCCAGGGAGTCCTCCCTCCCTCTGCCTGAGTCAGAAACAAACCACACTCACACAGCACACCTATAATCCCCAGGGAGTCCTCCCTCCCTCTGTCTGAGTCAGAAACAAACCACACTCACACAGCACACCTATAATCCCCAGGGAGTCCTCCCTCCCTCTGTCTGAGTCAGAAACAAACAACACTCACACAGCACACCTATAATACCCAGGGAGTCCTCCCTCCCTCTGTCTGAGTCAGAAACAAACAACACTCTCACAGCACACCTATAATATCCAGGGAGTCCTCCCTCCCTCTGTCTGAGTCAGAAACAAACAACACTCTCACAGCACACCTATAATCCCCAGGGAGTCCTCCCTCCCTCTGTCTGAGTCAGAAACAAACAACACTCTCACAGCACACCTATAATCCCCAGGGAGTCCTCCCTCCCTCTGTCTGAGTCAGAAACAAACAACACTCACACAGCACACCTATAATACCCAGGGAGTCCTCCCTCTGTCTGAGTCAGAAACAAACAACACTCACACAGCACACCTATAATACCCAGGGAGTCCTCCCTCTGTCTGAGTCAGAAACAAACAACACGCAGACAGCACACCTATAATATCCAGGGAGTCCTCCCTCCCTCTGTCTGAGCCAAAAACAAACAACACTCACACAGCACACCTATAATATCCAGGGAGTCCTCCCTCCCTCTGTCTGAGTCAGAAACAAACAACACTCACACAGCACACCTATAATACCCAGGGAGTCCTCCCTCTGTCTGAGTCAGAAACAAACAACACTCACACAGCACACCTATAATATCCAGGGAGTCCTCCCTCCCTCTGTCTGAGTCAGAAACAAACAACACTCACACAGCACACCTATAATACCCAAGGAGTCCTCCCTCCCTCTGTCTGAGTCAGAAACAAACAACACTCTCACAGCACACCTATAATACCCAGGGAGTCCTCCCTCCCTCTGTCTGAGTCAGAAACAAACAACACTCACACAGCACACCTATAATACCCAGGGAGTCCTCCCTCCCTCTGTCTGAGTCAGAAACAAACAACACTCACACAGCGACCTATAATACCCAGGGAGTCCTCCCTCCCTCTGTCTGAGTCAGAAACAAACAACACTCACACAGCACACCTATAATACCCAGGGAGTCCTCCCTCCCTCTGTCTGAGTCAGAAACAAACAACACTCACACAGCACACCTATAATACCCAGGGAGTCCTCCCTCCCTCTGTCTGAGTCAGAAACAAACAACACTCACACAGCACACCTATAATACCCAGGGAGTCCTCCCTCTGTCTGAGTCAGAAACAAACAACACTCTCGCATCACACCTATAATACCCAGGGAGTCCTCCCTCCCTCTGTCTGAGTCAGAAACAAACAACACTCTCACAGCACACCTATAATCCCCAGGGAGTCCTCCCTCCCTCTGTCTGAGTCAGAAACAAACAACACTCACACAGCACACCTATAATACTCAGGGAGTCCTCCCTCCCTCTGTCTGAGTCAGAAACAAACAACACTCACACAGCACACCTATAATACCCAGGGAGTCCTCCCTCTGTCTGAGTCAGAAACAAACAACACTCTCACAGCACACCTATAATACCCAGGGAGACCTCCCTCTGTCTGAGTCAGAAACAAACAACACTCTCACATCACACCTATAATACCCAGGGAGTCCTCCCTCCCTCTGTCTGAGTCAGAAACAAACAACACTCACACAGCACACCTATAATACCCAGGGAGTCCTCCCTCCCTCTGTCTGAGTCAGAAACAAACAACACTCACACAGCACACCTATAATACCCAGGGAGTCCTCCCTCCCTCTGTCTGAGCCAGAAACAAACAACACTCACACAGCACACCTATAATACCCAGGGAGTCCTCCCTCTGTCTGAGTCAGAAACAAACAACACTCACACAGCACACCTATAATACCCAGGGAGTCCTCCCTCCCTCTGTCTGAGCCAGAAACAAACAACACTCACACAGCACACCTATAATACCCAGGGAGTCCTCCCTCTGTCTGAGTCAGAAACAAACAACACTCACACAGCACACCTATAATACCCAGGGAGTCCTCCCTCCCTCTGTCTGAGCCAGAAACAAACAACACTCACACAGCACACCTATAATACCCAGGGAGTCCTCCCTCTGTCTGAGTCAGAAACAAACAACACTCACACAGCACACCTATAATACCCAGGGAGTCCTCCCTCCCTCTGTCTGAGTCAGAAACAAACAACACTCACACAGCACACCTATAATACCCAGGGAGTCCTCCCTCCCTCTGTCTGAGCCAGAAACAAACAACACTCACACAGCACACCTATAATACCCAGGGAGTCCTCCCTCTGTCTGAGTCAGAAACAAACAACACTCACACAGCACACCTATAATACCCAGGGAGTCCTCCCTCCCTCTGTCTGAGCCAGAAACAAACAACACTCACACAGCACACCTATAATACCCAGGGAGTCCTCCCTCTGTCTGAGTCAGAAACAAACAACACTCACACAGCACACCTATAATACCCAGGGAGTCCTCCCTCCCTCTGTCTGAGCCAGAAACAAACAACACTCACACAGCACACCTATAATACCCAGGGAGTCCTCCCTCTGTCTGAGTCAGAAACAAACAACACTCACACAGCACACCTATAATACCCAGGGAGTCCTCCCTCCCTCTGTCTGAGTCAGAAACAAACAACACTCACACAGCACACCTATAATACCCAGGGAGTCCTCCCTCTGTCTGAGCCAGAAACAAACAACACTCACACAGCACACCTATAATACCCAGGGAGTCCTCCCTCTGTCTGAGTCAGAAACAAACAACACTCACACAGCACACCTATAATACCCAGGGAGTCCTCCCTCCCTCTGTCTGAGTCAGAAACAAACAACACTCACACAGCACACCTATAATACCCAGGGAGTCCTCCCTCCCTCTGTCTGAGTCAGAAACAAACAACACTCTCACAGCACACCTATAATACCCAGGGAGACCTCCCTCTGTCTGAGTCAGAAACAAACAACACTCACACAGCACACCTATAATACCCAGGGAGTCCTCCCTCCCTCTGTCTGAGCCAGAAACAAACAACACTCACACAGCACACCTATAATACCCAGGGAGTCCTCCCTCTGTCTGAGTCAGAAACAAACAACACTCACACAGCACACCTATAATACCCAGGGAGTCCTCCCTCCCTCTGTCTGAGCCAGAAACAAACAACACTCACACAGCACACCTATAATACCCAGGGAGTCCTCCCTCTGTCTGAGTCAGAAACAAACAACACTCACACAGCACACCTATAATACCCAGGGAGTCCTCCCTCCCTCTGTCTGAGTCAGAAACAAACAACACTCACACAGCACACCTATAATACCCAGGGAGTCCTCCCTCTGTCTGAGCCAGAAACAAACAACACTCACACAGCACACCTATAATACCCAGGGAGTCCTCCCTCTGTCTGAGTCAGAAACAAACAACACTCACACAGCACACCTATAATACCCAGGGAGTCCTCCCTCCCTCTGTCTGAGTCAGAAACAAACAACACTCACACAGCACACCTATAATACCCAGGGAGTCCTCCCTCCCTCTGTCTGAGTCAGAAACAAACAACACTCTCACAGCACACCTATAATACCCAGGGAGACCTCCCTCTGTCTGAGTCAGAAACAAACAACACTCTCACATCACACCTATAATACCCAGGGAGTCCTCCCTCCCTCTGTCTGAGTCAGAAGCAAACAACACTCACACAGCACACCTATAATACCCAGGGAGTCCTCCCTCCCTCTGTCTGAGCCAGAAACAAACAACACTCACACAGCACACCTATAATACCCAGGGAGTCCTCCCTCTGTCTGAGTCAGAAACAAACAACACTCACACAGCACACCTATAATACCCAGGGAGTCCTCCCTCCCTCTGTCTGAGCCAGAAACAAACAACACTCACACAGCACACCTATAATACCCAGGGAGTCCTCCCTCTGTCTGAGTCAGAAACAAACAACACTCACACAGCACACCTATAATACCCAGGGAGTCCTCCCTCCCTCTGTCTGAGTCAGAAACAAACAACACTCACACAGCACACCTATAATACCCAGGGAGTCCTCCCTCTGTCTGAGCCAGAAACAAACAACACTCACACAGCACACCTATAATACCCAGGGAGTCCTCCCTCTGTCTGAGTCAGAAACAAACAACACTCACACAGCACACCTATAATACCCAGGGAGTCCTCCCTCCCTCTGTCTGAGCCAGAAACAAACAACACTCACACAGCACACCTATAATACCCAGGGAGTCCTCCCTCTGTCTGAGTCAGAAACAAACAACATTCACACAGCACACCTATAATACCCAGGGAGTCCTCCCTCCCTCTGTCTGAGTCAGAAACAAACAACACTCACACAGCACACCTATAATACCCAGGGAGTCCTCCCTCTGTCTGAGCCAGAAACAAACAACACTCACACAGCACACCTATAATACCCAGGGAGTCCTCCCTCTGTCTGAGTCAGAAACAAACAACACTCACACAGCACACCTATAATACCCAGGGAGTCCTCCCTCCCTCTGTCTGAGTCAGAAACAAACAACACTCACACAGCACACCTATAATACCCAGGGAGTCCTCCCTCCCTCTGTCTGAGTCAGAAACAAACAACACTCTCACAGCACACCTATAATACCCAGGGAGACCTCCCTCTGTCTGAGTCAGAAACAAACAACACTCTCACATCACACCTATAATACCCAGGGAGTCCTCCCTCCCTCTGTCTGAGTCAGAAACAAACAACACTCACACAGCACACCTATAATACCCAGGGAGTCCTCCCTCCCTCTGTCTGAGTCAGAAACAAACAACACTCACACAGCACACCTATAATACCCAGGGAGTCCTCCCTCCCTCTGTCTGAGCCAGAAACAAACAACACTCACACAGCACACCTATAATACCCAGGGAGTCCTCCCTCTGTCTGAGTCAGAAACAAACAACACTCACACAGCACACCTATAATACCCAGGGAGTCCTCCCTCCCTCTGTCTGAGCCAGAAACAAACAACACTCACACAGCACACCTATAATACCCAGGGAGTCCTCCCTCTGTCTGAGTCAGAAACAAACAACACTCACACAGCACACCTATAATACCCAGGGAGTCCTCCCTCCCTCTGTCTGAGCCAGAAACAAACAACACTCACACAGCACACCTATAATACCCAGGGAGTCCTCCCTCTGTCTGAGTCAGAAACAAACAACACTCACACAGCACACCTATAATACCCAGGGAGTCCTCCCTCCCTCTGTCTGAGTCAGAAACAAACAACACTCACACAGCACACCTATAATACCCAGGGAGTCCTCCCTCTGTCTGAGCCAGAAACAAACAACACTCACACAGCACACCTATAATACCCAGGGAGTCCTCCCTCTGTCTGAGTCAGAAACAAACAACACTCACACAGCACACCTATAATACCCAGGGAGTCCTCCCTCCCTCTGTCTGAGTCAGAAACAAACAACACTCACACAGCACACCTATAATACCCAGGGAGTCCTCCCTCCCTCTGTCTGAGCCAGAAACAAACAACACTCACACAGCACACCTATAATACCCAGGGAGTCCTCCCTCTGTCTGAGTCAGAAACAAACAACACTCACACAGCACACCTATAATACCCAGGGAGTCCTCCCTCCCTCTGTCTGAGCCAAAAACAAACAACACTCACACAGCACACCTATAATACCCAGGGAGTCCTCCCTCCCTCTGTCTGAGTCAGAAACAAACAACACTCACACAGCACACCTATAATACCCAGGGAGTCCTCCCTCCCTCTGTCTGAGTCAGAAACAAACAACACTCACACAGCACACCTATAATCCCCAGGGAGTCCTCCCTCCTTCTGTCTGAGTCAGAAACAAACAACACTCACACAGCACACCTATAATACCCAGGGAGTCCTCCCTCTGTCTGAGTCAGAAACAAACAACACTCTCACAGCACACCTATAATACCCAGGGAGTCCTCCCTCCCTCTGTCTGAGTCAGAAACAAACAACACTCTCACAGCACACCTATAATACCCAGGGAGTCCTCCCTCTGTCTGAGTCAGAAACAAACAACACTCTCACAGCACACCTATAATACCCAGGGAGTCCTCCCTCCCTCTGTCTGAGTCAGAAACAAACAACACTCTCACAGCACACCTATAATACCCAGGGAGTCCTCCCTCTGTCTGAGTCAGAAACAAACAACACTCTCACAGCACACCTATAATACCCAGGGAGTCCTCCCTCTGTCTGAGTCAGAAACAAACAACACTCACACAGCACACCTATAATACCCAGGGAGTCCTCCCTCTGTCTGAGTCAGAAACAAACAACACTCACACAGCACACCTATAATACCCAGGGAGTCCTCCCTCCCTCTGTCTGAGTCAGAAACAAACAACACTCACACAGCACACCTATAATACCAAGGGAGTCCTCCCTCCCCCTGTCTGAGTCAGAAACAAACAACACTCACACAGCACACCTATAATACCCAGGGAGTCCTCCCTCTGTCTGAGTCAGAAACAAACAACACTCACACAGCACACCTATAATACCCAGGGAGTCCTCCCTCCCTCTGTCTGAGTCAGAAACAAACAACACTCACACAGCACACCTATAATACCCAGGGAGTCCTCCCTCCCCCTGTCTGAGTCAGAAACAAACAACACTCACACAGCACACCTATAATACCCAGGGAGTCCTCCCTCTGTCTGAGTCAGAAACAAACAACACTCACACAGCACACCTATAATACCCAGGGAGTCCTCCCTCCCTCTGTCTGAGTCAGAAACAAACAACACTCACACAGCACACCTATAATCCCCAGGGAGTCCTCCCTCCCTCTGTCTGAGTCAGAAACAAACAACACTCTCACAGCACACCTATAATCCCCAGGGAGTCCTCCCTCTGTCTGAGTCAGAAACAAACAACACTCTCACAGCACACCTATAATACCCAGGGAGTCCTCCCTCCCTCTGTCTGAGTCAGAAACAAACAACACTCACACAGCACACCTATAATACCCAGGGAGTCCTCCCTCCCCCTGTCTGAGTCAGAAACAAACAACACTCACACAGCACACCTATAATACCCAGGGAGTCCTCCCTCCCTCTGTCTGAGTCAGAAACAAACAACACTCACACAGCACACCTATAATACCCAGGGAGTCCTCCCTCCCTCTGTCTGAGCCAGAAACAAACAACACTCACACAGCACACCTATAATACCCAGGGAGTCCTCCCTCTGTCTGAGTCAGAAACAAACAACACTCACACAGCACACCTAGAATACCCAGGGAGTCCTCCCTCCCTCTGTCTGAGCCAAAAACAAACAACACTCACACAGCACACCTATAATACCCAGGGAGTCCTCCCTCCCTCTGTCTGAGTCAGAAACAAACAACACTCACACAGCACACCTATAATACCCAGGGAGTCCTCCCTCCCTCTGTCTGAGTCAGAAACAAACAACACTCACACAGCACACCTATAATCCCCAGGGAGTCCTCCCTCCTTCTGTCTGAGTCAGAAACAAACAACACTCACACAGCACACCTATAATACCCAGGGAGTCCTCCCTCTGTCTGAGTCAGAAACAAACAACACTCTCACAGCACACCTATAATACCCAGGGAGTCCTCCCTCCCTCTGTCTGAGTCAGAAACAAACAAC
>NC_092107.1:38242342-38274842 GCF_045679555.1 Salvelinus alpinus
TGTAACTGATGTAACTGATGTAACTGATGTAACTGATGTAACTGATGTAACTGATGTAGTAATGTAACTGATGTAACTGATGTAACTGATGTACTGATGTAACTGATGTAACTGATGTGGTGATGTAACTGATGTAGTGATGTAACTGATGTAAGTGATGTAGTGATGTAGTGATGTACTGATGTAACTGATGTAATTGATGTACTGATGTAACTGATGTAACTGATGTAACTGATGTAACTGATGTAACTAATGTGGTGATGTAACTGATGTACTGATGTAACTGATGTAACTGATGTAACTGATGTAACTGATGTAGTGATGTACTGATGTAACTGATGTGGTGATGTAACTGATGTAACTGATGTAGTGATGTACTGATGTAACTGATGTAACTGATGTGGTGATGTAACTGATGTAGTGATGTAACTGATGTAAGTGATGTAGTGATGTAGTGATGTACTGATGTAACTGATGTAACTGATGTAACTGATGTAACTAATGTGGTGATGTAACTGATGTAACTGATGTAACTGATGTAATTGATGTAGTGATGTAACTGATGTAACTGATGTAACTGATGTAACTGATGTAACTGATGTAACTGATGTAATTGATGTACTGATGTAACTGATGTAACTGATGTAATTGATGTAACTGATGTAACTGATGTAATTGATGTACTGATGTAACTGATGTAACTGATGTAATTGATGTAGTGATGTAACTGATGTAGTGATGTAACTGATGTAATTGATGTAACTGATGTAACTGATGTAATTGATGTAGTGATGTAACTGATGTAACTGATTAACTGATGTACTGATGTAACTGATGTGGTGATGTAACTGATGTAACTGATGTGGTGATGTAACTGATGTAACTGATGTAACTGATGTAACTGATGTACTGATGTAACTGATGTGGTGATGTAACTGATGTAGTTGATGTACTGATGTAACTGATGTAACTGATGTAACTGATGTAACTGATGTAACTGATGTAACTAATGTGGTGATGTAACTGATGTAACTGATGTACTGATGTAACTGATGTAACTGATGTGGTGATGTAACTGATGTAGTGATGTAACTGATGTAAGTGATGTAGTGATGTAGTGATGTACTGATGTAACTGATGTAATTGATGTACTGATGTAACTGATGTAACTGATGTAACTGATGTAACTGATGTAACTAATGTGGTGATGTAACTGATGTAACTGATGTACTGATGTAACTGATGTAACTGATGTAGTAATGTAACTGATGTAACTGATGTAACTGATGTACTGATGTAACTGATGTAACTAATGTGGTGATGTAACTGATGTAACTGATGTAGTAATGTAACTGATGTAACTGATGTACTGATGTAACTGATGTAACTGATGTGGTGATGTAACTGATGTAACTGATGTAACTGATGTACTGATGTAACTGATGTAACTGATGTGGTGATGTAACTGATGTAGTGATGTAGTGATGTACTGATGTAACTGATGTAATTGATGTACTGATGTAACTGATGTAACTGATGTAACTGATGTAACTGATGTAACTGATGTAACTAATGTGGTGATGTAACTGATGTAACTGATGTACTGATGTAACTGATGTAACTGATGTAACTGATGTAACTGATGTAACTGATGTAACTGATGTAACTGATGTAGTAATGTAACTGATGTAACTGATGTAACTGATGTAACTGATGTAACTGATGTACTGATGTAACTGATGTAACTGATGTAACTGATGTACTGATGTAACTGATGTAACTGATGTAACTGATGTACTGATGTAACTGATGTAACTGATGTGGTGATGTAACTGATGTAGTGATGTAACTGATGTACTGATGTAACTGATGTAAGTGATGTAACTGATGTAACTGATGTAACTGATGTAACTGATGTAACTGATGTAACTAATGTGGTGATGTAACTGATGTAACTGATGTACTGATGTAACTGATGTAACTGATGTAACTGATGTAACTGATGTAACTGATGTAACTGATGTAGTAATGAAACTGATGTAACTGATGTAACTGATGTACTGATGTAACTGATGTAACTGATGTGGTGATGTAACTGATGTAGTGATGTAACTGATGTAACTGATGTAACTGATGTAACTGATGTAGTAATGTAACTGATGTAACTGATGTAACTGATGTAACTGATGTAACTGATGTACTGATGTAACTGATGTAACTGATGTAACTGATGTACTGATGTAACTGATGTAACTGATGTAACTGATGTACTGATGTAACTGATGTAACTGATGTGGTGATGTAACTGATGTAGTGATGTAACTGATGTACTGATGTAACTGATGTAAGTGATGTAAGTGATGTAACTGATGTAGTAATGTAACTGATGTAACTGATGTAACTGATGTACTGATGTAACTGATGTAACTGATGTGGTGATGTAACTGATGTAGTGATGTAACTGATGTAAGTGATGTAGTGATGTAGTGATGTACTGATGTAACTGATGTAATTGATGTACTGATGTAACTGATGTAACTGATGTAACTGATGTAACTGATGTAACTAATGTGGTGATGTAACTGATGTAACTGATGTACTGATGTAACTGATGTAACTGATGTAACTGATGTAACTGATGTAACTGATGTAACTGATGTAGTGATGTACTGATGTAACTGATGTAACTGATGTGGTGATGTAACTGATGTAACTGATGTGGTGATGTAACTGATGTAACTGATGTAACTGATGTAGTGATGTAGTGATGTAACTGATGTAACTGGTGTGGTGATGTAACTGATGTAACTGATGTAACTGATGTAACTGATGTAGTGATGTACTGATGTAACTGATGTAACTGATGTGGTGATGTAACTGATGTAACTGATGTGGTGATGTAACTGATGTAGTGATGTAACTGATGTAAGTGATGTAGTGATGTAGTGATGTACTGATGTAACTGATGTAACTGATGTAACTGATGTAACTGATGTAACTAATGTGGTGATGTAACTGATGTAACTGATGTAACTGATGTAATTGATGTAGTGATGTAACTGATGTAACTGATGTAACTGATGTAACTGATGTAACTGATGTAACTGATGTAATTGATGTACTGATGTAACTGATGTAACTGATGTAATTGATGTAACTGATGTAACTGATGTAATTGATGTACTGATGTAACTGATGTAACTGATGTAATTGATGTAGTGATGTAACTGATGTAGTGATGTAACTGATGTAATTGATGTAACTGATGTAACTGATGTAATTGATGTAGTGATGTAACTGATGTAACTGATTAACTGATGTACTGATGTAACTGATGTGGTGATGTAACTGATGTAACTGATGTAATTGATGTAGTGATGTAACTGATGTAGTGATGTAACTGATGTAATTGATGTAACTGATGTAACTGATGTAACTGATGTAACTGATGTAACTGATGTAACTGATGTAACTGATGTGGTGATGTAACTGATGTAACTGATGTAACTGATGTACTGATGTAACTGATGTAACTGATGTGGTGATGTAACTGATGTAGTGATGTAGTGATGTAGTGATGTACTGATGTAACTGATGTAATTGATGTACTGATGTAACTGATGTAACTGATGTAACTGATGTAACTGATGTAACTGATGTAACTAATGTGGTGATGTAACTGATGTAACTGATGTACTGATGTAACTGATGTAACTGATGTAACTGATGTAACTGATGTAACTGATGTAGTAATGTAACTGATGTAACTGATGTAACTGATGTAACTGATGTAACTGATGTACTGATGTAACTGATGTAACTGATGTAACTGATGTACTGATGTAACTGATGTAACTGATGTAACTGATGTACTGATGTAACTGATGTACTGATGTAACTGATGTAAGTGATGTAACTGATGTAACTGATGTAACTGATGTAACTGATGTAACTAATGTGGTGATGTAACTGATGTAACTGATGTACTGATGTAACTGATGTAACTGATGTAACTGATGTAACTGATGTAACTGATGTAGTAATGAAACTGATGTAACTGATGTAACTGATGTACTGATGTAACTGATGTAACTGATGTGGTGATGTAACTGATGTAATTGATGTAACTGATGTAACTGATGTAGTAATGTAACTGATGTAACTGATGTAACTGATGTAACTGATGTAACTGATGTAGTAATGTAACTGATGTAACTGATGTAACTGATGTAACTGATGTACTGATGTAACTGATGTAGTGATGTAACTGATGTAACTGATGTAACTGATGTAACTGATGTAACTGATGTAGTAATGTAACTGATGTAACTGATGTAACTGATGTAACTGATGTACTGATGTAACTGATGTAACTGATGTAACTGATGTACTGATGTAACTGATGTAACTGATGTAACTGATGTACTGATGTAACTGATGTAACTGATGTGGTGATGTAACTGATGTAGTGATGTAACTGATGTACTGATGTAACTGATGTAAGTGATGTAACTGATGTAACTGATGTAACTGATGTAACTGATGTAACTAATGTGGTGATGTAACTGATGTAACTGATGTAACTGATGTAACTGATGTAACTGATGTAACTGATGTAGTAATGTAACTGATGTAACTGATGTAACTGATGTACTGATGTAACTGATGTAACTGATGTGGTGATGTAACTGATGTAGTGATGTAACTGATGTAAGTGATGTAGTGATGTAGTGATGTACTGATGTAACTGATGTAATTGATGTACTGATGTAACTGATGTAACTGATGTAACTGATGTAACTGATGTAGTAATGTAACTGATGTAACTGATGTAACTGATGTAACTGATGTAACTGATGTACTGATGTAACTGATGTAACTGATGTAACTGATGTACTGATGTAACTGATGTAACTGATGTAACTGATGTACTGATGTAACTGATGTACTGATGTAACTGATGTAAGTGATGTAACTGATGTAACTGATGTAACTGATGTAACTGATGTAACTAATGTGGTGATGTAACTGATGTAACTGATGTACTGATGTAACTGATGTAACTGATGTAACTGATGTAACTGATGTAACTGATGTAGTAATGAAACTGATGTAACTGATGTAACTGATGTACTGATGTAACTGATGTAACTGATGTGGTGATGTAACTGATGTAATTGATGTAACTGATGTAACTGATGTAGTAATGTAACTGATGTAACTGATGTAACTGATGTAACTGATGTAACTGATGTAGTAATGTAACTGATGTAACTGATGTAACTGATGTAACTGATGTACTGATGTAACTGATGTAGTGATGTAACTGATGTAACTGATGTAACTGATGTAACTGATGTAACTGATGTAGTAATGTAACTGATGTAACTGATGTAACTGATGTAACTGATGTACTGATGTAACTGATGTAACTGATGTAACTGATGTACTGATGTAACTGATGTAACTGATGTAACTGATGTACTGATGTAACTGATGTAACTGATGTGGTGATGTAACTGATGTAGTGATGTAACTGATGTACTGATGTAACTGATGTAAGTGATGTAACTGATGTAACTGATGTAACTGATGTAACTGATGTAACTAATGTGGTGATGTAACTGATGTAACTGATGTAACTGATGTAACTGATGTAACTGATGTAACTGATGTAGTAATGTAACTGATGTAACTGATGTAACTGATGTACTGATGTAACTGATGTAACTGATGTGGTGATGTAACTGATGTAGTGATGTAACTGATGTAAGTGATGTAGTGATGTAGTGATGTACTGATGTAACTGATGTAATTGATGTACTGATGTAACTGATGTAACTGATGTAACTGATGTAACTGATGTAACTAATGTGGTGATGTAACTGATGTAACTGATGTACTGATGTAACTGATGTAACTGATGTAACTGATGTAACTGATGTAACTGATGTAGTGATGTACTGATGTAACTGATGTAACTGATGTGGTGATGTAACTGATGTAACTGATGTGGTGATGTAACTGATGTAACTGATGTAACTGATGTAGTGATGTACTGATGTAACTGATGTAACTGATGTGGTGATGTAACTGATGTAGTGATGTAACTGATGTAAGTGATGTAGTGATGTAGTGATGTACTGATGTAACTGATGTAACTGATGTAACTGATGTAACTGATGTAACTAATGTGGTGATGTAACTGATGTAACTGATGTAACTGATGTAATTGATGTAGTGATGTAACTGATGTAACTGATGTAACTGATGTAAATATGTAACTGATGTAATTGATGTAGTGATGTAACTGATGTAACTGATTAACTGATGTACTGATGTAACTGATGTAACTGATGTAATTGATGTAACTGATGTAACTGATGTAATTGATGTAGTGATGTAACTGATGTAACTGATTAACTGATGTACTGATGTAACTGATGTAACTGATGTAATTGATGTAGTGATGTAACTGATGTAACTGATTAACTGATGTACTGATGTAACTGATGTAACTGATGTAATTGATGTAGTGATGTAACTGATGTAACTGATTAACTGATGTACTGATGTAACTGATGTAACTGATGTAATTGATGTAGTGATGTAACTGATGTAACTGATTAACTGATGTACTGATGTAACTGATGTAACTGATGTAATTGATGTAACTGATGTAACTGATGTAATTGATGTACTGATGTAACTGATGTAACTGATGTAATTGATGTAGTGATGTAACTGATGTAGTGATGTAACTGATGTAATTGATGTAACTGATGTAACTGATGTAATTGATGTAGTGATGTAACTGATGTAACTGATTAACTGATGTACTGATGTAACTGATGTGGTGATGTAACTGATGTAACTGATGTGGTGATGTAACTGATGTAACTGATGTAACTGATGTAACTGATGTGGTGATGTAACTGATGTAACTGATGTAACTGATGTAGTGATGTACTGATGTAACTGATGTGGTGATGTAACTGATGTAGTGATGTAACTGATGTAAGTGATGTAGTGATGTAGTGATGTACTGATGTAACTGATGTAACTGATGTAACTGATGTAACTGATGTAACTAATGTGGTGATGTAACTGATGTAACTGATGTAACTGATGTAACTGATGTAACTGATGTAGTGATGTAACTGATGTAACTGATTAACTGATGTACTGATGTAACTGATGTAACTGATGTAACTGATGTAACTGATGTAATTGATGTAGTGATGTAACTGATGTAACTGATTAACTGATGTACTGATGTGTAACGGTCCTGACCTGTTTTATGTTGTTTTTGTATGTGTTTATGGTCAGGGCGTGTGTTTTGGGTGGGCAGTCTATGTTTTGTATTTCTAGGTTGGTTTTTGTGTTCGGCCTGGTATGATTCTCAATTAGAGACAGGTGTGTATCGTTTGTCTCTAATTGAGAGTCATACTAAGGCAGCCAGGGTTTCACTGGGGTTTTGTGGGTGTTTGTTCCTGTGTCCACACATGGACGGTTGAAGGTTAGTCACATTTGTTGTTTTGTAGTTTTGTAGTGTCTTGTTTGCTGTTTTCATTAAAAGATGGCTTATTTCCCTCAATCCGCATCTTGGTCCTATCCATGCTCCTTCTTGTCTAAGGGGGAGAACAACAATGACTACCTTTACAGAAACACCCACCACAACAGGACCAAGCGGATTGAGGAGAGAGAAAAGGAACTAAAGCACTGGACACAGGAGGAATGGTCTTGGGAGATCATGGACGGAAAAGGACCCTGGGGAAGGGTTGGAGAGAATCGCCGCTCTCGGGAGGAGAGGAAGGCAGCCACAGCCCAGGAGCGCTGGTATGAGGAGGCAGCACATAGGAGAGGCCGGAAGCCCGAGAGGCTCACCCAAAAATTTCTTGGGGGGGGGGCTAAAGGGGAGTGTGGCGAAGCCGGGTTGGATACCTGAGCCAACTCCCCGGGCTTGCCGTGGAGTAAGAGGGCGTCGTACTGGTCAGACACCGTGTTATGCGGTAAAGCGCACGGTGTCCCCAGTACGCGTGCTTAGCCCAGTGCGGGCTATTCCACCTTGCCGCACTGGGAGGGCTAGGTTGGGCATCGAGCCGAGTGCCATGAAGCCGGCCCAACGTATCTGGTCTCCAGTACGTCTCCTCGGGCCGGCGTACATGGCACCAGCCTTACAGGTGGTGTCCCCGGTTCGCCTGCATAGCCCAGTGCGGGCTATTCCACCTCGCCGCACTGGCAGGGCTACGGGGACCATTCAACCTGGTAGGGTTGGGGAGGCTCGGTGCTCAAGAGCACGTGTCCTCCTTCACGGTCCGGTATATCCGGCGCCACCTTCCCACCCCAACTCAGTACCACCAGTGCCTACACCACGCACCAGGCTTCCAGTGCAGTTCCGGTACCACGCACCAGGCCTAGAGTGCGCCACGAGAGTCCAGTGTGCCCAGTTCCTGTTCCCCGCACTCGCCCTGAGGTGCGTGCCCTCAGCCCGGTACCTCCAGTTCCGGTACCACGCACCAGGCCTATAGTGCGTCTCAGCCGGCCAGAGTCTGCCGTCTGCCTAGCGCCAGAGCCGTCCTGCCATGACCAGCCAGAGCCGTCCTGCCATGACCAGCCAGAGCCGTCCTGCCATGACCAGCCAGAGCCGTCCTGCCATGACCAGCCAGAGCCGTCCTGCCATGACCAGCCAGAGCCGTCCTGCCATGACCAGCCAGAGCCGTCCTGCCATGACCTGCCAGAGCCGTCCTGCCATGACCTGCCAGAGCCGTCCTGCCATGACCTGCCAGAGCCGTCCTGCCATGACCTGCCAGAGCCGTCCTGCCATGACCTGCCAGAGCCGTCCAGCCAGGACCTGCCAGAGCCGTCCAGCCAGGACCTGCCAGAGCCGGCCAGCCAGGACCTGCCAGAGCCGGCCAGCCAGGACCTGCCAGAGCCGGCCAGCCAGGACCTGCCAGAGCCGTCCAGCCAGGACCTGCCAGAGCCGTCCAGCCAGGACCTGCCGGAGTCCCTCAGCCCGGACCTGCCGGAGTCCCTCAGCCCGGACCTGCCGGAGTCCCTCAGCCCGGACCTGCCGGAGTCCCTCAGCCAGGACCTGCCGGAGTCCCTCAGCCAGGACCTGCCTGAGTCCCTCAGCCAGGACCTGCCTGAGTCCCTCAGCCAGGACCTGCCGGAGTCCCTCAGCCAGGACCTGCCGGAGTCCCTCAGCCAGGACCTGCCGGAGTCCCTCAGCCAGGACCTGCCGGAGTCCCTCAGCCAGGACCTGCCGGAGTCCCTCAGCCAGGACCTGCCGGAGTCCCTCAGCCAGGACCTGCCGCCCCTTATCCCGGTGCTGGTCCTTATCCCGGTGCTGCCCCTTATCCCGGTGCTGCCCCTTATCCCGGTGCTGCCCCTTATCCCGGTGCTGCCCCTTGTCCCGGTGCTGCCCCTTGTCCCGGTGCTGCCCCTTGTCCCGGTGCTGCCCCTTGTCCCGGTGCTGCCCCTTGTCCCGGTGCTGCCCCTTGTCCCGGTGCTGCCCCTTGTCCCGGTGCTGCCCCTTGTCCCGGTGCTGCCCCTTGTCCCGGTGCTGCCCCTTCTCCCGGTGCTGGCCGTTCATTTAGGGGATGTTAGTTTTAGGGTGGTCATTGGGAGGGGAAGACAGAAGCGGGGAGTGACTATGGTGGTGTGGGGACAGCGTCCAGAGCCTGAGCCACCACCGTGGTCAACTGCCCACCCAGACCCTCCCCTGGACTTTGTGCTGGTGCGCCCGGCGTTCGCACCTTGAGGGGGGGGTTCTGTAACGGTCCTGACCTGTTTTATGTTGTTTTTGTATGTGTTTATGGTCAGGGCGTGTGTTTTGGGTGGGCAGTCTATGTTTTGTATTTCTAGGTTGGTTTTTGTGTTCGGCCTGGTATGATTCTCAATTAGAGACAGGTGTGTATCGTTTGTCTCTAATTGAGAGTCATACTAAGGCAGCCAGGGTTTCACTGGGGTTTTGTGGGTGTTTGTTCCTGTGTCCACACATGGACGGTTGAAGGTTAGTCACATTTGTTGTTTTGTAGTTTTGTAGTGTCTTGTTTGCTGTTTTCATTAAAAGATGGCTTATTTCCCTCAATCCGCATCTTGGTCCTATCCATGCTCCTTCTCGTCTAAGGGGGAGAACAACAATGACTACCTTTACATGATGTAACTGATGTAACTGATGTAATTGATGTAACTGATGTAACTGATGTAACTGATGTAATTGATGTACTGATGTAACTGATGTAACTGATGTAATTGATGTAGTGATGTAACTGATGTAACTGATGTAATTGATGTAATTGATGTAGTGATGTAACTGATGTAACTGATGTACTGATGTAACTGATGTAACTGATGTAATTGATGTAGTGATGTAACTGATGTAGTGATGTAACTGATGTAACTGATGTAACTGATGTAACTGATGTAACTGATGTAACTGATGTACTGATGTAACTGATGTAACTGATGTAATTGATGTAACTGATGTAACTGATGTAACTGATGTAACTGATGTAACTGATTAACTGATGTAATTGATGTAGTGATGTAATTGATGTAGTGATGTAACTGATGTACTGATGTAACTGATGTAACTGATGTACTGATGTAACTGATGTAACTGATGTAATTGATGTAGTGATGTAACTGATGTAACTGATGTAACTGATGTAACTGATGTACTGATGTAACTGATGTAATTGATGTAGTGATGTAACTGATGTAACTGATGTACTGATGTAACTGATGTAACTGATGTAACTGATGTACTGATGTAGTGATATAGTGATGTAACTGATGTAACTGATGTAGTGATATAGTGATGTAACTGATGTAATTGATGTAACTGATGTAGTGATGTAACTGATGTAGTGATGTAGTGATGTAGTGATGTAGTGATGTACTGATGTAACTGATGTAACTGATGTAACTGATGTAGTGATGTAACTGATGTAACTGATGTAGTGATGTAGTGATGTAGTGATGTACTGATGTAACTGATGTAACTGATGTAGTGATATAGTGATGTAACTGATGTAATTGATGTAACTGATGTAGTGATGTAACTGATGTAACTGATGTAGTGATGTAACTGATGTAACTAATGTGGTGATGTAACTGATGTAACTGATGTAACTGATGTAACTGATGTAACTGATGTAGTGATGTAACTGATGTAACTGATGTAACTGATGTAGTGATGTAACTGATGTAACTGATGTAGTGATGTAACTGATGTAACTAATGTGGTGATGTAACTGATGTAACTGATGTAACTGATGTAACTGATGTAACTGATGTAGTGATGTAACTGATGTAACTGATGTAACTGATGTACTGATGTAACTGATGTAACTGATGTAACTGATGTAACTGATGTAACTGAAGTAGTGATGTAACTGATGTACTGATGTAACTGATGTAACTGATGTGGTGATGTAACTGATGTAGTGATGTACTGATGTAACTGATGTAGTGATGTAACTGATGTAACTGATGTAACTGATGTAGTGATGTAGTGATATAACTGATGTAACTGATGTAGTGATATAGTGATGTAACTGATGTAATTGATGTAACTGATGTAGTGATGTAACTGATGTAACTGATGTACTGATGTAACTGATGTACTGATGTAACTGATGTAACTGATGTACTGATGTAACTGATGTAACTGATGTAACTGATGTACTGATGTAACTGATGTAACTGATGTAGTGATGTAACTGATGTAACTGATGTAACTGATGTAGTGATGTAATTGATGTAACTGATGTAACTGATGTAGTAATGTAACTGATGTAACTGATGTACTGATGTAACTGATGTACTGATGTAACTGATGTAATTGATGTAACTGATGTACTGATGTAACTGATGTAGTGATGTAACTGATGTAACTGATGTACTGATGTAACTGATGTAACTGATGTAACTGATGTAGTGATGTAACTGATGTACTGATGTACTGATGTAACCGATGTAACTGATGTAGTGATGTAACTGATGTAACTGATGTACTGATGTAACTGATGTAACTGATGTAACTGATGTAGTGATGTAACTGATGTAACTGATGTAACTGATGTACTGATGTAACTGATGTACTGATGTAACTGATGTAATTGATGTAACTGATGTACTGATGTAACTGATCTACTGATGTAACTGATGTAACTGATGTAACTGATGTAGTGATGTAACTGATGTAACTGATGTAATTGATGTAACTGATGTAACTGATGTAGTGATGTAACTGATGTAACTGATGTAATTGATGTAACTGATGTAGTGATGTAACTGATGTAACTGATGTAACTGATGTAACTGATGTAACTGATGTAGTGATGTAACTGATGTAACTGATGTAATTGATGTAACTGATGTAGTGATGTAACTGATGTAACTGATGTAACTGATGTAACTGATGTACTGATGTAACTGATGTAACTGATGTAGTGAAGTAGTGATGTAACTGATGTAACTGATGTACTGATGTAACTGATGTAACTGATGTAACTGATGTAGTGATGTAACTGATGTACTGATGTACTGATGTAACCGATGTAACTGATGTAGTGATGTAACTGATGTAACTGATGTACTGATGTAACTGATGTAACTGATGTAACTGATGTAGTGATGTAACTGATGTAACTGATGTAACTGATGTAACTGATGTAACTGATGTAACTGATGTAGTGATGTAGTGATGTAACTGATGTAACTGATGTACTGATGTAACTGATGTTTCTGATGTAACTGATGTACTGATGTAACTGATGTAACTGATGTAGTGATGTAGTGATGTAACTGATGTAGTGATGTAACTGATGTAACTGATGTTTCTGATGTAACTGATGTAACTGATGTAACTGATGTAACTGATGTAACTGATGTAGTGATGTAACTGATGTAACTGATGTACTGATGTAACTGATGTTTCTGATGTAACTGATGTACTGATGTAACTGATGTAACTGATGTAGTGATGTAGTGATGTAACTGATGTAGTGATGTAACTGATGTAACTGATGTTTCTGATGTAACTGATGTAACTGATGTAACTGATGTACTGATGTAACTGATGTAACTGATGTAGTGATGTAACTGATGTAACTGATGTAACTGATGTAGTGATGTAATTGATGTAACTGATGTAACTGATGTAGTGATGTAATTGATGTAACTGATGTAACTGATGTAGTGATGTAACTGATGTAACTGATGTAACTGATGTAACTGATGTAATTGATGTAACTGATGTAACTGATGTAGTGATGTAACTGATGTAACTGATGTAACTGATGTAACTGATGTAGTGATGTAACTGATGTAGTGATGTAATTGATGTAACTGATGTAGTGATGTAACTGATGTAACTGATGTAACTGATGTAGTAATGTAACTGATGTAACTGATGTACTGATGTAACTGATGTAGTGATGTAGTGATGTAACTGATGTACTGATGTAACTGATGTAGTGATGTAACTGATGTAACTGATGTAGTGATGTAACTGATGTAACTGATGTAACTGATGTAGTGATGTAGTGATGTAACTGATGTACTGATGTAACTGATGTAGTGATGTAGTGATGTAACTGATGTACTGATGTAACTGATGTAGTGATGTAACTGATGTAACTGGTGTAACTGATGTAGTGATGTAACTGATGTAACTGATGTAATTGATGTAACTGATGTACTGATGTAACTGATGTAGTGATGTAATTGATGTAACTGATGTAGTGATGTAACTGATGTAACTGATGTAACTGATGTAGTAATGTAACTGATGTAACTGATGTACTGATGTAACTGATGTACTGATGTAACTGATGTAATTGATGTAACTGATGTACTGATGTAACTGATGTACGGATGTAACTGATGTACTGATGTAACTGATGTAACTGATGTACTGATGTAACCGATGTAACTGATGTAACTGATGTAACTGATGTAACTGATGTAACTGATGTAACTGATGTACTGATGTAACTGATGTAACTGATGTTTCTGATGTAACTGATGTAACTGATGTAACTGATGTAACTGATGTAACTGATGTAACTGATGTAACTGATGTAGTGATGTACTGATGTAACTGATGTAACTGATGTACTGATGTAATTGATGTAACTGATGTAACTGATGTAGTGATGTAACTGATGTAACTGATGTAGTGATGTACTGATGTACTGATGTAACTGATGTAACTGATGTAGTGATGTAACTGATGTAACTGATGTAGTGATGTACTGATGTAACTGATGTAACTGATGTAGTGATGTAATTGATGTAACTGATGTAACTGATGTAGTGATGTAACTGATGTAACTGATGTAGTGATGTAACTGATGTAACTGATGTAACTGATGTAGTGATGTACTGATGTAACTGATGTAGTGATGTACTGATGTAACTGATGTAGTGATGTAGTGATGTAACTGATGTACTGATGTAACTGATGTAACTGATGTAACTGATGTAACTGATGTAGTGATGTAGTGATGTAACTGATGTAACTGATGTAGTGATGTAACTGATGTAACTGATGTAACTGATGTAGTGATGTAACTGATGTAACTGATGTAACTGATGTAACTGATGTACTGATGTAACTGATGTAGTGATGTAACTGATGTAACTGATGTAACTGATGTAACTGATGTAGTGATGTAACTGATGTAACTGATGTAACTGATGTAGTGATGTAGTGATGTAACTGATGTAACTGATGTAACTGATGTAACTGATGTAGTGATGTAGTGATGTAACTGATGTAACTGATGTAACTGATGTAACTGATGTAACTGATGTAACTGATGCACCACTGAATAGATTTAGTTTGTTTTGTCTTTCTAAAGTCAAAAGTTTGTATCCAAGATGTTCAGGTTGAAGCGAGGACGGGGGAGTGGAGGATATGTGTGCAGCAGCATTAATTCAGCGTGAGGTCCTGATTGCTCAGTCAGACTAACACAGCATCCACCTCCTCTGTGCGGAGGAGCACCATCTGACCTGTAAAGATGGGATGAACATTTTCTGAATATTAATCAGAGATGCGCTGGCTGATACCATGCAATCCTTCAGGATGATTTTTATGTCTGTCGCTTTACATAAACTACTGGTTGGTTGCTTGTGTCTCTCTCTGTCTCTCTCTCTCTTCACCCTCACCCCTTCTCTCTCTGTCTCTGTCTCTCTTCCCCCCACCCCTTCTCTTTCTGTCTCTCTCTATTCCCCCCACCCCTTCTCTCGCTGTCTCTCGCTCTTCCCCGACCCCTTCTCTCTCTGTCTCCCGCTCTTCCCCCCACCCCTTCTTCTCTGTCTCCCGCTCTTCCCCCCACCCCTTCTCTCTCTGTCTCTCTCTCTTCCCCCACCCCTTCTCTCTGTCTCCCTCTCTTCCCCCACCCCTTCTCTCTCTGTCTCCCGCTCTTCCCCCCACCCCTTCCCTTTCTGTCTGTCGCTCTTCCCTCCCACCCCTTCTCTCCCTGTCTTCCGCTCTTCCCCCCACCCCTTCTCTCTCTGTCTCTCTCTCTCTCTTCCACCCACCCCTTCTCTCTGTGTCTCTTCCCCCACCCCTTCTCTCTGTCTCACGCTCTTCCCTCCCACCCCTTCTCTCTCTGTCTCTCGCTCTTCCCCCCACCCCTTCTCTCTCTGTCTCTCTCTCTTCCCCCACCCCTTCTCTCTGTCTCCCTCTCTTCCCCCACCCCTTCTCTCTGTCTCCCGCTCTTCCCCCACCCCTTCTCACTCTGTCTCCCGCACTTCCCCCCACCCCTTCCCTCTCTGTCTCTCGCTCTCCCCCCCACCCCTTCTCTCTCTGTCTCTCTCTCTCTTCCCTCCACCCTTCTCTCTCTCTCTCTCTCTCTTCCCCCCACCCCTTCTCTCTCTCTCTCTCTCTCTCTTCCTCCCACCCCTTCTCTCTCTGTCTCTCGCTCTTCCCCCCACCCCTTCTCTCTCTGTCTCCCGCTCTTCCCCCCACCCCTTCTCTCTGTATCTCTCTCTTCCCCCACCCCTTCTCTCTGTCTCTCTCTATCTCTTCCCCCATCCCTTCTCTCTCTATCTCTTTCTCTCTTCCCCCCACCCCTTCTCTCTCTGTCTCTCGCTCTTCCCCAACCCTTCTTTCTGTCTCTCTCTCTTTCTTCCCCCCACCCCTTCTCTCTGTCTCTCTCTCTCTCTCTTCCCCCCACCCCTTCTCTCCGTCTCTCTCTCTCTTCCCCCCACCCCTTCTCTCTGTCCCTCTATCTTTCCTCATCCCCTTCTCTCTGTCTCTCTCTCTCTTTCTCCCACCCCGTCTCTTTCTCTCTCTTCCCCTTCGCTCCGTCTCTCTATCTCTTCCCCCTAACACTTCTTTCTCTCTCTCTTCCCCCACCCCTTCGCTCCGTCTCTCTATCTCTTCCCCCTAACACTTCTTTCTCTCTCTCTTCCCCCACCCCTTCTCTCTGTCTCTCTGTCTGGCTTGCAAATGTAACCGTCTTTGATAATACATATTGGCACAATCACACGGCCAGAGTGTTCTACCAGCATAAGACACTTTCACATAGTCTTTTTTCTTTACCATATAAAGGAATCCTGTCTTATACTGACACACATCCATTGAGCCTACCTTCTAATTAATCAACAAGGCACAAGGTGGTGTGGTATACGGTCTGATATACCACGGCTGTCAGCCAATCAGCATTCAAGTCTGGAACCACACAGTTTATAATTAAGAACATACAAGGAACCAGGGTTGGGTGGTAAACTTTCTAAATGTAATATGTTACAGTAACTCGTTACCTTTCCAAAATTGTAATCAGTCATGTAACTTTTGGTTTACCTAAACTCAGTAACATAATCTGATTACATTCTGTTACTTTTAGATTACTTTCCCCTTAAGAGGCATTAGAAGAATACATAATTGTATGACACCCATTGAACGAGATCTATTGCAGGATAAGTCCATGTTAAAGTTTACATAGCTGGCCATATATGGATGTTCAATTTTACTTGATGCGTTGTTTATGTAGGCTTCTTCTAAACCATTGCTTTCTACTACATATAATAATACAATTACATTATATCTTTACATTAAAAACCAAAGTCTATCAGAATTCCAGTCATAAGCCTCCCGAGTGGCGCAGTGGTATAAGGCACTGCATCGCCGTGCTAGCTGTGCCACTAGAGATTCTGGGTTTGAGTCCAGGCTCTGTCGCAGCCAACCGCGACCGGGAGATCAATGGGGAGGTGCACAATTGGCCCAGCATCGTCCGGGTGAGGGGAGGGTTTGGCCGGCAGGGATGTCCTTGTCCCATCGCGCACCAGCGACTCCTGTGGTGCGCCGGGCGCAGTGCCCGTTGACACGGTCGCCAGCTGTAAGTGCTTCCTCTGACACATTGGTGCGGCTTCCGGGTTAAGTGGGTATTGTCAAGGAGCAGTGCGGCTCGGTTGGGTTGTGTTTCAGAGGACGCACCTCCCTCGACATTCGCCTCACTCACGTCCGTACGGGAGTTGTAGCGATGAGACAAGATTGTAACTACCAATTGGATAACACAAAATGAGGGAGAAAAAGCGGTAAAAAAATAATTAATTAAGATTTCCAGTCATTCCAATAAATGTTATTCCCCTTGATCTTCTAAAATAGAATTTGGAAATATGGAAGTCTAGATTAACCAAATTGTTTTACCTGAGCATGACCCCAACACTAAGGATTTATTAGCCAGCCCTACTCTGTTGTTTATGATTTTGTTGTCATGGAGGACTGATTGGGCTCATTGATTCAAGTTGAAAAATAAATGCTGTGCTCATGGAATTGCTTTGAGCACTACTGAGAAGTGCTACATTGACATGTGACAAATTTACGCCATATTCTGCATTTGTAATAGGCCTAATGTTTACATTTTTGTTCCCGACACTTTGATATCTTGATAATATGCAGCTGTTTAAAGGGCAATTCCACAGGTGAAACAATAACAAAACTGTCTCCCCGCCTCTATTTTTGTACAAATCTGAGGGATGGGCCTTGAGAAATGTAACAACTCTAAGATTAATAGACAGAGCTATAGATGCAAGGACTGACCATCCTTTAAAAGTATTGTTTTCACAATGTTATGAGGCAAACATTGGAGGAAGACAATTGTATTTTTTGTGACAGTGGAACTAAGCTCATGAGGCATTTATAAATTACATTCTTCAAGAATCAATTGATGTATACAGTACCAGTCAAAAGTTTGGACACACCTACTCATTCAAGGGTTTTACTTTATTTTTACTATTTTCTACAGTAGAATAATAGTGAAGACATCGAAACTATGAAATAACAGATATGGAATCATGTAGTAACAAAAAAAATGTTAAACAAATCAAAATATATTTAACCTTTAAACCTGGGAACATGAGAACCTTTGATCCTGGGAACCTGGGAACATGAGAACATTTTATCCTGGGAACCTAGGACCCTTTCAACATGGGAACATGAGATCCTTTGATCCTGGGAACCTTTGGACCTGGGAACCTGGGAACCTTTCAACATGGGAACCTTTGAACACATTGACAACTGTCACCCATGAAGCATCATTACCTAACACTCCACCAAAGCCGCAACGGAAACAACTGCTTCAAGGTCTCAGAGCAAGTAAAGTCACCGATTGAACACTACTAGCGGTCTTTTTAAAAATGTTATTTATTTCACCTTTATTTAAACCAGATAGATAATGAGAACAACTGCGACCTGGCCGAGATAAAGCAAAGCAGTTCGACACAAAAAACAACACAGAGTTACACATAAACAAACGTACAGTCAATAACACAACAGAAAAATGTACAGTGTGTGCAAACGTAGAAGAGTAGAGAGGTAAGCAATAAATAGGCCATAGAGGCGAAATAATTGCAATTTAGCATCAACACTGGAGTGGTACATGTGCAGATGATGATATGCAAGTAGAGATACTGGGGTGCATAAGAGCAAGAGTGTAGGTAATAATATGGGGATGAGGTAGTTGTGTGTGCTATGTACAGATTGGCTGTGTACAGGTGCAGTGATCTGTGAGCTGCTCTGACAGCTGATGCTTAAGGTTAGAGAGGGAGATATAAATTAGCTTCAGTGATTTTTCTAATTCGTTCCAGTCGTTGGCAGCAGAGAACTGGAAGGAAAGGCGGCCAAAGGAAGTGTTGGCTTTGGGGATGACCAGTGAAATATACCTGCTGGAGCGCGTGCTATGGGTGGGTAGTGCTATGGTGACCAGTGAGCTGAGATAAGGCGGGGCTTTACCTAGCAAAGACTTATAGATGACCTGGAGCCAGTGGGTTTGGCGACGAATATGTAGTGAGGGCCAACCAACAAGAGCATACAGGTCGCAGTGGTGGTTAGTATATGGGGCTTTGGTGACAAAACAGATGGCACTGTGACAGACTCCCTCCAGTTTGCTGAGTAGAGTGTTGGAGGCTATTTTGTAAATGACATCGCCAAAGTCAAAGCTCGGTAGGATAGTCAGTTTTACGAGGGTATGTTTGGCAGCATGAGTGAAGGAGGCTAGTGTGCACTGCTAACTAGCTAGCCATTTCACATTGGCTACAAATGCATACGCTTGCACGCACACACACAGACACACACTGTATTTTCTCTGCACACAATCTTAAAGATATTGAGGGCATATTTTTTTGTAGCAGGTTTAAAACATCAACACGTTCTCTCAACTTCAATGCTCAGCAGGGTTTTTCCCCTCTCTACATTTCCTTTACTTCTATCGATCTCTACCTCTCTTACCCTTTCCCCCCTCCTCCAACCTATCTCTCTCTCTCACTCTCTCTCTCTCAGGGGACTGAGACAGGTCTCGGGGTGTGGGAAAGGGAGGAAGAGGAGATATAGGACAGGGGACAGAGACAGGTCTGGGAAGGGGAATTGAGGAAAAGAAGAGAGAGAGATAAAGTAGGATGACAGGGACACACACAGCCTTTTAGTAGAGGATAAGAGGATAGTAGAGGATAGAGGATAGGGCGAAAGAGAGGGGGCGGAGAGGGGTAGAGAGAGGGAGAGAGAGCTGTCTGTCTTCTCATCATCCCTAGGGGAATTGATAATGAGAGCCTCTTATGAGACTGCAAATCCATATTCCCTCGTCACTCTGTCTACATCTCTCTCTCTCTCTCTCTCTCTCTCTAGAGATAGATAATAAACAAAAGTGAAATAACCAATAAAATAAAATAAAATTACAGTTAACATTATACTTATAGAAGTTCAAAAGAATATAGACATTTCAAATGTCATACTATGTGCAAATAGTTAAAGTAAAAAAGGGAAAATAAATGAACATAAATATGGGTTTTATTTACAATGGTGTTTGTTCTTCATTGGTTGCCCTTTTCTTGTGGAAACATGTCACAAATTGTGCTGCTTTATTGGAACATTGTGCTATTTCACCCAATAGATATGGGAGTTTATCAAAAATGGGATTGTTGCCCAAAGACACTCTAATGTACTTGTCCTTTGCTCAGTTGTGCACCGGGGCCTCCCACTCCTCTTTATATTCTGGTTAGAGACAGTTTGCACTGTTCTGTGAAGGGAGTTGAATACAGTGTTTTATGAGATCTTCAGTTTCTTGGCAATTTCTCACACTGAATAGCCTTAATTTCTCAGAACAAGAATAGACTGACAAGTTCCAGACACGTTTCTGGCTATTTTGAGCCTGTAATCGTACCCACAAATGCTGATGCTCCAGATACTCAACTAGTCTAAAGAAGGCCAGTTTTATTGCTTCTTAAATCAGTACAACAGTTTTCAGCTGTGCTAACATAATTGCAAAAGGGTTTTCTAATTATTAATTAACCTTTTGAAATGATCAACTTGGATTAGATAATACAACACGAGTGATGGTTGCTGATAATTGGCCTCTGCACGCCTAAGTAGATATTCCTTTCAAAGTCAGTCATGAACAACATTAACAATGTCTACTCTGTATTTCTGATCAATTTGATGTTATTTTAATGGACAATTTTTTTTATTTTCTTTCAAAAACAAGGACATTTCTAAGTGACCACAAACTTTTGAATGGTAGTGTCTCTAAATATATATAAAAAAAGATATTCTTCTCTTTTCCTAATGTTTCCCCCCACTGTGCACAGACGACAATTCAATGTACATTCCACGTTGGTTCAACATAATCTCATTGAAACGACGTGATTCAACCAGTGTGTGCACAGAGGGCCTCATCAACTGAGCCTGATGCAAATGTCTTACACACACACACACACACACACACACACACACACACACACACACACACACACACACACACACACACACACACACACACACACACACACACACACACACACACACACACACACACACACACACACACACACACACACACACACACACACACACACACACACACACACACACACACAAACAAACACTTTGAACGTATATACTCTATCCCTTTATCCCTCTGTCAAACCATCAATCTCTCTTCTCCTTCCAGTTCTGTTCCATTCCCATTATCTCTCCAACTGACTCAATTCTTCTATTTTACTTCCCTCTCTTCTTTCTTCACCATATCTCAATCCACCTCTTTATCACGCTGTACTGCCATTCAACTTCTCTATCACGCTGTACTGCCATTCAACTTCTCTATCACACTGTACTGCCATACAACTTCTCTATCACGCTGTACTGCCATACAACTTCTCTATCACGCTGTACTGCCATTCAACTTCTCTATCACGCTGTACTGCCATTCAACTTCTCTATCACGCTGTACTGCCATTCAACTTCTCTATCACACTGTACTGCCATACAACTTCTCTATCACGCTGTACTGCCATTCAACTTCTCTATCACGCTGTACTGCCATTCAACTTCTCTATCACGCTGTACTGCCATTCAACTTCTCTATCACACTGTACTGCCATTCAACTTCTCTATCACGCTGTACTGCCATTCAACTTCTCTATCACACTGTACTGTCATTCAACTTCTCTATATCACTGTACTGCCATTCAACTTCTCTATCACGCTGTACTGCCATTTAACTTCTCTATCACACTATACTGCCATTCAACTTCTCTATCACGCTGTACTGCCATTCAACTTCTCTATCACGCTGTACTGCCATTCAACTTCTCTAACACGCTGTATTGCCATTCAACTTCTCTATCACGCTGTACTGCCATTCAACTTCTCTATCACACTGTACTGCCATTCAACTTCTCTATATACCTGTACTGCCATTCAACTTCTCTATCACGCTGTACTGCCATTCAACTTCTCTGTCCCACTATACTGCCATTCAACTTCTCTATATCACTGTACTGCCATTCAACTTCTCTATATACCTGTACTGCCATTCAACTTCTCTATCACGCTGTACTGCCATTCAACGTCTCTGTCACACTATACTGCCATTCAACTTCTCTATATCACTGTACTGCCAATCAACTTCTCTATCACACTGTACTGCCAATCAACTTCTCTATCACACTGTACTGCCATTCAACTTCTCTATCACACTGTACTGCCATTCAACTTCTCTATATCACTGTACTGCCATTCAACTTCTCTATCACACTGTACTGTCATTCAACTTCTCTATCACGCTGTACTGCCATTCAACTTCTCTATCACGCTGTACTGCCATTTAACTTCTCTATCACACTATACTGCCATTCAACTTCTCTATCACGCTGTACTGCCATTCAACTTCTCTATCACGCTGTACTGCCATTCAACTTCTCTATCACGCTGTACTGCCATTCAACTTCTCTATCACGCTATACTGCCATTCAACTTCTCTATCACGCTGTACTGCCATTCAACTTCTCTATCACGCTGTACTGCCATTCAACTTCTCTATCACACTGTACTGACATTCAACTTCTCTATATCACTGTACTGCCATTCAACTTCTCTATCACACTGTACTGTCATTCAACTTCTCTATCACGCTGTACTGCCATTCAACTTCTCTATCACGCTGTACTGCCATTTAACTTCTCTATCACACTATACTGCCATTCAACTTCTCTATCACGCTGTACTGCCATTCAACTTCTCTATCACGCTGTACTGCCATTCAACTTCTCTATCACGCTGTACTGCCATTCAACTTCTCTATCACGCTATACTGCCATTCAACTTCTCTATCACGCTGTACTGCCATTCAACTTCTCTATCACGCTGTACTGCCATTCAACTTCTCTATCACGCTGTACTGCCATTCAACTTCTCTATATCACTGTACTGCCATTCAACTTCTCTATCACACTGTACTGTCATTCAACTTCTCTATCACGCTGTACTGCCATTCAACTTCTCTATCACGCTGTACTGCCATTTAACTTCTCTATCACACTATACTGCCATTCAACTTCTCTATCACGCTGTACTGCCATTCAACTTCTCTATCACGCTGTACTGCCATTCAACTTCTCTATCACGCTGTACTGCCATTCAACTTCTCTATCACGCTATACTGCCATTCAACTTCTCTATCACGCTGTACTGCCATTCAACTTCTCTATCACGCTGTACTGCCATTCAACTTCTCTATCACGCTGTACTGCCATTCAACTTCTCTATCACACTGTACTGCCATTCAACTTCTCTATATCACTGTACTGGCATTCAACTTCTCTATCACACTGTACTGTCATTCAACTTCTCTATCAAGCTGTACTGCCATTCAACTTCTCTATCACGCTGTACTGCCATTTAACTTCTCTATCACACTATACTGCCATTCAACTTCTCTATCACGCTGTACTGCCATTCAACTTCTCTATCACGCTGTACTGCCATTCAACTTCTCTATCACGCTGTATTGCCATTCAACTTCTCTATCACGCTATACTGCCATTCAACTTCTCTATCACGCTGTACTGCCATTCAACTTCTCTATCACGCTGTTCTGCCATTCAACTTCTCTATCACGCTGTACTGCCATTTAACTTCTCTATCACACTATACTGCCATTCAACTTCTCTATCACGCTGTACTGCCATTCAACTTCTCTATCACGCTGTACTGCCATTCAACTTCTCTATCACGCTGTATTGCCATTCAACTTCTCTATCACGCTATACTGCCATTCAACTTCTCTATCACGCTGTACTGCCATTCAACTTCTCTATCACGCTGTTCTGCCATTCAACTTCTCTATCACGCTGTACTGCCATTCAACTTCTCTATCACGCTGTACTGCCATTCAACTTCTCTATCACACTGTACTGCCATTCAACTTCTCTATATACCTGTACTGCCATTCAACTTCTCTATCACGCTGTACTGCCATTCAACTTCTCTATCACGCTGTACTGCCATTCAACTTCTCTATCACACTGTACTGCCATTCAAATTCTCTATCACGCTGTACTGCCATTCAACTTCTCTATCACGCTATACTGCCATTCAACTTCTCTATCACGCTGTACTGCCATTCAACTTCTCTATCACGCTGTACTGCCATTCAACTTCTCTATCACGCTGTACTGCCATTCAACTTCTCTATATCACTGTACTGCCATTCAACTTCTCTATCACACTGTACTGTCATTCAACTTCTCTATCACGCTGTACTGCCATTCAACTTCTCTATCACGCTGTACTGCCATTTAACTTCTCTATCACACTATACTGCCATTCAACTTCTCTATCACGCTGTACTGCCATTCAACTTCTCTATCACGCTGTACTGCCATTCAACTTCTCTATCACGCTGTACTGCCATTCAACTTCTCTATCACGCTATACTGCCATTCAACTTCTCTATCACGCTGTACTGCCAATTCAACTTCTCTATCACGCTGTACTGCCATTCAACTTCTCTATCACGCTGTACTGCCATTCAACTTCTCTATCACACTGTACTGCCATTCAACTTCTCTATATCACTGTACTGGCATTCAACTTCTCTATCACACTGTACTGTCATTCAACTTCTCTATCACGCTGTACTGCCATTCAACTTCTCTATCACGCTGTACTGCCATTTAACTTTTCTATCACACTATACTGCCATTCAACTTCTCTATCACGCTGTACTGCCATTCAACTT
The DNA here is from genome assembly GCF_045679555.1 of Salvelinus alpinus. Taxonomy (NCBI): domain Eukaryota; kingdom Metazoa; phylum Chordata; class Actinopteri; order Salmoniformes; family Salmonidae; genus Salvelinus; species Salvelinus alpinus. The sequence continues at coordinate 38,267,377 of NC_092107.1, forward strand.
CTCTATCACGCTGTACTGCCATTCAACTTCTCTATCACGCTGTACTGCCATTCAACTTCTCTATCACGCTATACTGCCATTCAACTTCTCTATCACGCTGTACTGCCATTCAACTTCTCTATCACGCTGTACTGCCATTCAACTTCTCTATCACGCTGTACTGCCATTCAACTTCTCTATCACACTGTACTGCCATTCAACTTCTCTATATACCTGTACTGCCATTCAACTTCTCTATCACGCTGTACTGCCATTCAACTTCTCTGTCCCACTATACTGCCATTCAACTTCTCTATATCACTTTACTGCCATTCAACTTCTCTATATACCTGTACTGCCATTCAACTTCTCTATCACGCTGTACTGCCATTCAACGTCTCTGTCACACTATACTGCCATTCAACTTCTCTATATCACTGTACTGCCATTCAACTTCTCTATCACACTATACTACCGTTCAACTTCTCTATCACACTTTACTGCCATTCAACGTCTCTATCACACTATACTGCCGTTCAACTTCTCTATCAGGCTGTACTGCCAATCAACCTCTCTATCACGCTGTACTGCCAATCAACTTCTCTATCACGCTGTACTGCCAATCAACTTCTCTATCACACTGTACTGCCATTCAACTTCTCTATCATGCTGTACTGCCATTCAACTTCTCTATCACGCTGTACTGCCATTCAACTTCTCTATCACACTTTACTGCCGTTCAACTTCTCTATATCACTGTACTGCCATTCAACTTCTCTATCATGCTGTACTGCCATTCAACTACTCTATCACACTATACTGCCATTCAACTTCTCTATATCACTGTACTGCCATTCAACTTCTCTATCACACTATACTGCCGTTCAACTTCTCTATCACGCTGTACTGCCATTCAACTTCTCTATCACACTGTACTGCCATTCAACTTCTCTATATCACTGTACTGGCATTCAACTTCTCTATCACACTGTACTGTCATTCAACTTCTCTATCACGCTGTACTGCCATTCAACTTCTCTATCACGCTGTACTGCCATTTAACTTCTCTATCACACTATACTGCCATTCAACTTCTCTATCACGCTGTACTGCCATTCAACTTCTCTATCACGCTGTACTGCCATTCAACTTCTCTATCACGCTGTACTGCCATTCAACTTCTCTATCACGCTATACTGCCATTCAACTTCTCTATCACGCTGTACTGCCATTCAACTTCTCTATCACGCTGTACTGCCATTCAACTTCTCTATCACGCTGTACTGCCATTCAACTTCTCTATCACGCTGTACTGCCATTCAACTTCTCTATCACACTGTACTGCCATTCAACTTCTCTATATACCTGTACTGCCATTCAACTTCTCTATCACGCTGTACTGCCATTCAACTTCTCTGTCCCACTATACTGCCATTCAACTTCTCTATATCACTGTACTGCCATTCAACTTCTCTATATACCTGTACTGCCATTCAACTTCTCTATCACGCTGTACTGCCATTCAACGTCTCTGTCACACTATACTGCCATTCAACTTCTCTATATCACTGTACTGCCATTCAACTTCTCTATCACACTATACTACCGTTCAACTTCTCTATCACACTTTACTGCCATTCAACGTCTCTATCACACTATACTGCCGTTCAACTTCTCTATCACGCTGTACTGCCAATCAACCTCTCTATCACGCTGTACTGCCAATCAACTTCTCTATCACGCTGTACTGCCAATCAACTTCTCTATCACACTGTACTGCCATTCAACTTCTCTATCATGCTGTACTGCCATTCAACTTCTCTATCACGCTGTACTGCCATTCAACTTCTCTATCACACTTTACTGCCGTTCAACTTCTCTATATCACTGTACTGCCATTCAACTTCTCTATCATGCTGTACTGCCATTCAACTACTCTATCACACTATACTGCCATTCAACTTCTCTATATCACTGTACTGCCATTCAACTTCTCTATCACACTATACTGCCGTTCAACTTCTCTATCACGCTGTACTGCCAATCAACTTCCCTATCACACTGTACTGCCATTCAACTTCTCTATCACGCTGTACTGCCATTCAACTTCTCTATCACGCTGTACTGCCATTCAACTTCTCTATCACGCTGTACTTCCATTCAACTTCTCTATCACGCTGTACTGCCATTCAACTTCTCTATATCACTGTACTGCCATTCAACTTCTCTATCACGCTGTACTGCCATTCAACTTCTCTATCACACTGTACTGCCATTCAACTTCTCTATCACACTGTACGGCCATTCAACTTCTCTATCACGCTGTACTGCCATTCAACCTCTCTATCACACTGTACTGCCATTCAACTTCTCTATCACGCTGTACTGCCATTCAACTTCTCTATCACGCTGTACTGCCATTCAACTTCTCTATCACGCTATACTGCCATTCAACTTCTCTATCACGCTGTACTGCCAATCAACTTCTCTATCACGCTGTACTGCCATTCAACTTCTCTATCACGCTGTACTGCCATTCAACTTCTCTATCACACTATACTGCCATCCAACTTCTCTGTGACACTGTACTGCCATTCAACTTCTCTGTGACACTGTACTGCCATTCAACTTCTCTATCACGCTGTACTGCCATTCAACTTCTCTATCACGCTATACTGCCATCCAACTTCTCTGTGACACTGTACTGCGATCCAATTTCTCTGTGACACTTTACTGCCATTCAACTTCTCTGTGACACTGTACTGCCATTCAACTTCTCTATCAAATTTTACTGCTGTTATCTGTCAATTGCTCTCCCTGTTCTGTTCTCTCTATCAGTCTCTCTCTCCCTATTAATTCTCCACTCTTCCTTTCAATGTCTCTAACACTCTACTACCTTTTACTCTCTCTCTCTCTACCACCGTGCTCTCTCTCTCCATCCTTCACTTGTTCTTTAGTCCCTCTCTCTCTACCACCGTGCTCTCTCTCTCCATCCTTCACTTGTTCTTTAGTCCCTCTCTCTCTACCACCGTGCTCTCTCTCTCCATCCTTCACTTGTTCTTTAGTCCCTCTCTCTCTACCACCGTGCTCTCTCTCCATCCTTCACTTGTTCTTTAGTCCCTCTCTCTCTACCACCGTGCTCTCTCTCTCCATCCTTCACTTGTTCTTTACTCCCTCTCTCTCTACCACCGTGCTCTCTCTCCATCCTTCACTTGTTCTTTAGTCCCTCTCTCTCTACCACCGTGCTCTCTCTCTCCATCATTCACTTGTTCTTTAGTCCCTCTCTCTCTACCACCGTGCTCTCTCTCCATCCTTCACTTGTTCTTTACTCCCTCTCTCTCTACCACCGTGCTCTCTCTCTCCATCCTTCACTTGTTCTTTACTCCCTCTCTCTCTACCACCGTGCTCTCTCTCTCCATCCTTCACTTGTTCTTTACTCCCTCTCTCTCTACCACCGTGCTCTCTCTCCATCCTTCACTTGTTCTTTAGTCCCTCTCTCCGACTCACCCTGCAAAGGACATATTCTACAGGCCTTTCTCTCTTTTGTTAGCTGTCGATCAAATCCTAACACTTACCTCAGGAATTTATCTGGTAACTGCAGGGCTGTTGGGTTCAAATCCTCAAGACATTCCCCTACCATGAGAAATGCCCTTAACCCAAACACATGCTCTCCATCCAGGAGCACTGACTGCACTGTGCTCGTTGACCCTGTGTGTGTGCGTTTGCAGTAATGAAGTGTCTGTGTTTGTTTATGTGTGTGTGTGTGTGTGTGTGTGTGTGTGTGTGTGTGTGTGTGTGTGTGTGTGTGTGTGTGTGTGTGTGTGTGTGTGTGTGTGTGTGTGTGTGTGTGTGTGTGTGTGTGTGTGTGTGTGTGTGTGTGTGTGTGTGTGTGTGTGTGTGTGTGTGTGTGTGTGTGTGTTTGTGCCATTGCGGGTCATGAATTGTCTGTAATTCCAGAGGAAACCAGACTAAATGGATATGGAACCCAGACTGCTCGTTTTCCTTATTCTGCCTCCTGTCAGCTGTCAGTCCCGTGTGGCTCAGTTGGTAGAGCATGGCGCTTGCAACGCCAGGGTTGTGGGTTCAATTCCCACGGGGGGACCAGGATGAATATGTATGAACTTTCCAATTTGTAAGTCGCTCTGGATAAGAGCGTCTGCAAAATGACTTAAAATGTAAATGTAAATCACTTTGATTTACAGGGGAGACAGAAATGATCATCCATTAAACGTGATTCACTTCCTGTCTTGTTATGTAGCTTCAGGCGATGTGACTCATACTGTCTCTATGAGGAATATGGACCACACACACACACGCACGCACACACGCACACACCTGCGTACACAACAAGATCTCACGGTTTTATCAATTTGATACCAGATTCTGACATTTATCCACATTTCTCCAACATCACATTTCTAAGTTCATCTAAACGTCAAAAAGAAGGCTTATGTTTTTGCACAGGGTTAAAACATTATGTTTAGGCATTCGTTCCAAATGGTTTAGTTAAAGGAAGTCAACCAGCCTCTACCACTGGGATTGAACACGCATTGAACACGCAACCTTCAGATCCAGAGTCATGGGATACGGAGTCATTGGATTACACCCAACCACGACCCTTGTCCCTAACACCCTATAAATAACCCAAGTCCAATTCATGCTAATAGTGCTCGATGTTGTCCCTAGTGGCCGGATTTGAAGCTTTTTCAAATTCGAATTTGAGAGATCTGGCTTTGCAAACCTACATTATATCACAAAGACAGAAATAGATAAAACAATGTGACTCCTATTATGTAGCAGAGAGAGTCTACTTGCTTTAGTACAGACAGAGGAAGCATTAAGTCGTTAAATCCTCTGTCACAACACACGGCTAATGACAGACATTAAAGCAGAGTGTATGCAGTTTCCAACTCTAATGTTTGGACATTGTCTATGACAACAGTCTCTGAACTAGCAACTAAGTAGGCATGCTCTTAGGCAAATACAAGAAGTACATTAAAAACTTCTTAAGACTAGGGGGCGACATTTTCGTTTTTGGCTAAAAAACGTACCCATTTGAAACTGCCTATTTCTCAGCCCCCGAAACTAGAATATGCATAAAAGTGTCAGATTAGGATAGAAAACACTCTGAAGTTTCCAAAACTGTAAATTTCTTGTCTGTGAGTTAAACAGAACTGATATTGCAGGCTAAAACCTGGGGAAAATCCAATCAGGAAGTGACCCTGTTTTTGAAACCTCTCTGTTCCTCTGCATCCCTATTGCCCATTGAAAGGGATATCAACCAGACTTCTTTTTCTATGGCTTCCCTAAGGTGTCAACAGCCTTTAGACATAGTTTCAGGCTTTTATTGTGTCCTGCGTAACAGAGAAAGGCGGCCATTGTTCCTCCCTGTCCTAGTGAAAAGCCAACTGTCCCGGTTGATATATTATCGAATAGATATTTGAAAAACACCCTGAAGATGGATTATAAAAAACGTTTGACATGTTTCTGTGGACATTATGGATATAATTTGGGATTTTTGTTGGCGTTGTCGCGAGCGCTCTTTCCGGTAGATTCCTGGGCATAACGCATGAAACTAACGGAGGTATTTGGATATAAAAAATATCTTTATGGAACAAAAGGAACATTTGTTGTCTAACTGGGAGTCTCGTGAGTGAAAACATCCGAAGATCATCAAAGGTAAACTATTAATTTGATTGTTTTTCTGATTTTCGTGACCAAGTTACCTGATGCTAGGTGTACTTATTGTTTTGTCGAGCGATCGATAAACTTACACAAACGCTTGTATTGCTGAGACGACAGATGGATTAACAAAAGGCTAAGCTGTGTTTTGCAATACTGCACTTGTGATTTCATTAAATTATATTATATTATATACCTGTGGAGCTAGGCTAGGCTATGCTAGTCAGCGTTTCTGATGACAATTATCAGGGATGGGTGGTTGGGTTCAGAAAGGTTAAGGCTTGAAGTGTGGATTGTCTACCCACTTCGAAAGGACATGGAAACACAATCAACTCTCTGATAAAGAATGCAGTTGAATTGCAGAGGTTAACTACACCATAGCTTAGGCTTGACAGTGAAGCCACTTATCTAGACCACAGCACTAATGGCAGTAGCACTAGATTCCTTCCCTGAGACATGTCATATACATGTGAGAAACAGCAGCAGCAGCATTAGCTAGCTTCTCTGTGGCCTGTCATACATATGAGAAACAGCAGTAGCATTAGCTAGCTCCCTGTGGCCTGTCACACATATGAGAAACAGCAGTAGCTTTAGCTAGCTCCCTGTGGCGTGTCATACTATTGAGAAATAGCAGTATCATTAGCTAGCTCCCTGTGGCCTGTCATACATATGAGAAACAGCAGTAGCATTAGCTAGCTCCCTGTGGCCTGTCATACTTATGAGAAACAGCAGTAGCATTAGCTAGCTCCCTGTGGCCTGTCATACTTATGAGAAACAGCAGTAGCATTAGCTAGCTTCACTGTGGCCTGTCACACATATGAGAAACAAAAGTATCACTAGCTAGCTTCCCTCTGTCCTGTCATACATATGAGAAACAGCAGTAGCATTAGCTAGCTTCACTGTGGCCTGTCACACATATGAGAAACAGCAGTAGCATTAGCTAGCTTCCCTTTGGCGTCTCATATGAGAAACAGAGGTAGCACTAGCTAGCTTCCCTGTGGCCTGTCATACATATGAGAAACAGCGGTAGCATTAGCTAGCTTCCCTGTGGCCTGTCATACATATGAGAAACAGCAGTAGCATTAGCTAGCTTCCCTGTGGCCTGTCATACATATGAGAAACAGCAGTAGCATTAGCTAGCTCCCTGTGGCCTGTCACACATATGAGAAACAGCAGTAGCATTAGCTAGCTTCCCTGTGGCCTGTCATACATATGATAAACAGCAGTAGCAATAGCTAGCTTCCCTTTGGCGTGTCATATGAGAAACAGAGGTAGCACTAGCTAGCTTCCCTGTGGCCTGTCATACATATGAGAAACAGCAGTAGCATTAGCTAGCTCCCTGTGGCCTGTCATACTTATGAGAAACAGCAGTAGCATTAGCTAGCTTCACTGTGGCCTGTCACACATATGAGAAACAAAAGTATCACTAGCTAGCTTCCCTCTGTCCTGTCATACATATGAGAAACAGCAGTAGCATTAGCTAGCTTCTCTGTGGCCTGTCATACATATGAGAAAAAGCAGTAGGATTAGCTAGCTTCCCTGTGGCCTGTCATACATATGAGAAACAGCAGCAGCAGCATTTGCTAGCTTCTCTGTGGCCTGTCATAAATATGAGAAACAGCAGCAGCAATAGCTAGCTTCCCTGTGGCCTGTCATACATATGAGAAACAGCAGCAGCAGCACTAGCTGGCTTCTCTGTGGCCTGTCATACATATGAGAAACATCAGTAGCACTAGCTAGCTTCTCTGTGGCCTGTCATACACATGAGAAGCAGCAGCAGCAATAGCTAGCTTCCCTGTGGCCTG
>NC_092107.1:38279842-38312342 GCF_045679555.1 Salvelinus alpinus
GAACCCCAATACTTTAAATGAAGAATGCTTCTTAGAGAGGGAGATCAACCATTTCCAGGCCCAGAGACATGTACAGTTCTAGTCTGTGATGACCTAAATGCCAGAACTGGACAAGAACCTGACACTCTCAGCACACAGGGAGACAAACACCTATATGGAGTTGACAGCATCCCTTCCCCAATATGCCTCCCCCTACACAGAACTATGACAAAACAGCTAACAAAAATGGGTCACAACTCCTGCAGTTCTGTAGTACGCTAGGTCTGAAAACAGTTAATTGTAGGCTTTGAGGGGACCAATCCCACCTAGAGAACTTACGGGACAAAATGTTTCCCTTCAATAGTGAATGTGTAAACTTAGCAATTGGAAGCCTGAACAGTATATTTGATCTAACAGCTAACATATATCATTTTAATTCAAGCAGAAAACCTAAGAAAACTAACAACAATGAAAAATGATTTAATGAAGAATCCAAAAACCTAAGAAAGAAATTGAGAAATCTATCCAACAAAAAAAATTAAGATCCAGGAAAGCTGAGTCTACGCCTTCACTGTGGTGAATCATTAAAACAATACAGAAATACCCTACGGAGAAAGAAGGAACAACACATCAGAAATCAGCTCAATGTAACTGAAGAATCCATAGAATTAGAAAACAATCCATTGGAACACACTAAACAAACAACAACACCAAGAGCTATCTATCTTAAATGGATAAACCACTTCTCCAACCTTTTCGGCCAAGAGCAAAAACATTTACATGATAATTAACTACATTTACAATCAGCTGATGAATTCTACCAGAACCCACTGAATTCTCTAATTACATTGGATGAGCTACAGGACCAAATACAAACCCTCCAACCTAAAAAGGCCTGTGGTAATGATGGTATACTAGACACAATGATCAAATACACAGAGCCCCAAGACAGTAACACAATTAGACACAAACAAATTATGAAAAAGCAGCAATATAACTACTAGCAAATTGGAATGATGTCTGTTCCTAAACAGAGACTACACAGTGGCAGAATACCTGACCTCTGTGACAAATCCTTGACTATGTACTGACTCAGTGAGCATAGCCTTGCTATTGAGAGAAGACAGGCTATGTGGCGACTGCCCACAAACTGAGCTGGAACTGAGCTGCACTTGTTGTTTTGTGTCTTCTCACTTTTGTTTATTGTTTATTTCACTTTTAAATATGATCTATTTCACTTGTGTTGACAATGTAAACATTGCTTGCCATGCCAATAAAGCCCCATTTAATTGAATTATGGCGCACGGCCATGTGTACCGCAGGCATGGACCAAGAGTTTATTTAAAAGGACATTGTTTATCAATATGACATCATCAGAAAGTGATCCAAAAATGATCCAAACAAGCCATAATGTATTAGTCAACCATAACACTTGCCACCAATTATCACACTGGACCCTAGCCCTAGATGATATTGTGATGTCACACTGGACCCTAGCCCTACATGATACTGTGATGTCACACTGGAACCTAGCCCTAGATGATACTGTGATGTCACACTGGAACCTAGCCCTAGATGATACTGTGATGTCACACTGGAACCTAGCCCTAGATGATACTGTGATGTCACACTGGACCCTAGTCCTAGATGATACTGTGATGTCACACTGGACCCTAGTCCTAGATGATAATGTGATGTCACACTGGACCCTAGCCCTAGATGATACTGTGATGTCACACTGGAACCTAGTCCTAGATGATACTGTGATGTCACACTGGACCCTAGTCCTAGATGATAATGTGATGTCACACTGGACCCTAGCCCTAGATGATACTGTGATGTCACACTGGACCCTAGTCCTAGATGATAATGTGATGTCACACTGGACCCTAGTCCTAGATGATACTGTGATGTCACACTGGACCCTAGCCCTAGATGATACTGTGATGTCACACTGGAACTACACACACACACACACACACACACACACACACACACACACACACACACACACACACACACACACACACACACACACACACACACACACACACACACACACACACACACACACACACACACACAAACTGTACACCAGTGAAGGCTCCTCAGATGAGAAAGGGGAGGATCATCCTACTCATTGAATTTCATAAAAAATAAACATGGTAAAATAGTAAAAAGTTATACTTTTGAGATAAAACTATGTTAAATGTAGTTCAGTTCACCAAATAACTGATTAAAATACACTGTTTTCCAATGAAGGTCTACAGTAGCCTCAACAGCACCCTCTAGAGCAGCACCATGGTGTAGCCGGAGGACAGCTACATTCCATCCTCTTCTTGGTACATTGACTTCAATACAAATCATAGGAGGCTCGTGGTTCTCACCCCACCTTCCATAGACTTACACAGTAATTATGACAACTTCCGGAGGATGTCCTCCAACCTATCAGAGCTCTTGCAGTATGAACTAACATCTTGTTCATCCATCCAATCAAAGGATTAGGGAATAAATCTAGTACTGCAAACATACGCTACATCTAGTTAGTACTGCAGTGCATAAAGTGTGGTGGGTAGTTGACTCAAAGAAAGATAAATAAAATATTGGAACAAGTTAATTTCTTCAAAAACTAAGGAGAAGCAGCAGTGAGAGAGAGCTAGCTATATTTCATTGCATTTTTTGTTTAGTTTAACTTTCACTGAACTAATGCGGCTAATTTATCCTGCTAAACAACCTGACTCAAACAGAGAGGAATGCTATTAATGTTAGCTAACTGGATAAGGCTATCCAACTCCAAGTCAAGGTAAGCTTCGGGTGTTAAACATGTATTGCCACTGGGGCCCGCCAGTGTAACTGTTAAACTGCTTGCTGTACACTGTACTGTGTGATTGCACATATGGATTGTGGGTTTAGTAACGTGTTGGTACTAGTTTGTTGACTGTAACATTACAATGACGACAATAATGTAGGATGTGAAGCAGTTAGGGGTTATGGTATGATGGTTGGGCTTGGAGATGTTTTTGCGCCTGGTCACAGACAGGTGTTGTGCTGGGCACTGAAGACCACAAGTGAAGGGAAAAGGTGAACGGATGAGAGCTTATAGATGCGAGAAGGAAATATACAATGAGCAAAGTGATGATGCAGTAGAGTAGTACAATCACCCCTTGACTTTCTCCACATTTTTTTGTGTTACAGCCTGCATTTAAAATGGATTACATTTATATTTTTTTGTCACTAGCCTGCACACAATAACCCATAGTGTCACAGTGGACGTTTTTTTTTTTAAGTTTACAAATTAATAAAAAGAAAAAGAAGAAATGTCTTGAGTCAAAAAGTATTCAACCCCCTTGTTATGACAAGCCTTAATAAGTTCAGGGGTCAACATGTGCTTAACAAGTCACATAACAAGTTGCATGGACTCACTCTGTGTGCAATAATAGTGTTTATCATGATTTTTAATGACTACCTCATCTCCGTACTCCACACATACAATTATCTGTAAGGTCCCTCAGTCGAGCAGGGAATTTCAAACCACAGATTCAACCACAAAGACCAGGGATGTTTTACATTGCCTTACAAAGAAGGGAACATATTGGTAGATAGGGAAAAATATAAAAAAGCAGACAATGAACATCCCTTTGAGCATGGTGAAGTTATTAATTACACTTTGGATGGTGTATCAATAGACCCAGTCTCTGCAAAGATACATGCGTCCTCCTTAACTTGGTTGCCGGAGAGGAAAGAAAACAGCTCAGGGATTTCACTATGAGGCCAATGGTGACTTTAAAACAGTTACAGAGTTGAATGGCTGTGATAGGAGAGAAGTGAGGAATGATCAACAACATTGCAGTTACTCCACAATACTAACCTAATTGACAGAGTGAATATAAGGAAGCCTGCAAAGATTTAAAAAATCTTCCAAAACATGCATCCTGTTTGCAACAAGGCACTAAAGTAATACTGCACAAAATGGCGTAAAGCAATTCACTTTTTCTACTGATTACAAAGTATTACGTTTGGGGCAAATCCAACACGACACATTACTGAATACCACTCTCCATATTTCCAAACAGAGTGGTGGCTGCATCATTTTATGGGTATGCTTGTAATCATTAAGGACTGGGAGCTTTTCAGGATAAAAAAAATAAACAGAATGGAGCTAAACAAATCCTAGAGGAAAACCTGGTTCAGTCTGCTTTCCACCAGTTACTGGGAGATTAATTCACCTTTCAAAAGGAAAATAACCTAAAACACAAGGCCAAATCTACACTGGAGTTTTTTTTTTTTCACCTTTATTTAACCAGGTAGGCAACAAGTTCTCATTTATAACTGCAACCTGGCCAAGATAAAGCAAAGCAGTGCGACACATATAACAACACAGAGTTATACATGGGATAAACAAACGTACAGTCAATAACACAATCAATCTGTATACAGTGTGTGCAAATGAAGTAAGGAGGTAAGGCAATAAATAGGCCAATAGTGGCGAAGTAATTACAATTTAGCAATTTACACTGGAGTGTAAATTGATGACAGCTTTGCATAGTCTTGGCATTCTCTCAAACAGCTTCACTTGGAATGTTTTTCCAACAGTCTTGAAGAAGTTCCCATATATGCTGAGCACTTGTTGGCTGCTTTCCTTCACTCTGTGGTCCTTCTCAATTGGGTTGAGGTCGGCTGATTGTGGAGGCCAGGTCATCTGATGCAGCACTCCATCATTCTCCTTCTTGGTATAGGACAAATTCGAGTATCATGTAGTAGTCTAAACTATCAATGATACATTGAGCTGGGTGAATGGAATATGAATGACACACAGTAAATCAAGTATAGTTGAAATCACAGTGTTACATTTTTGTGGGGTTAAATTGACTATATCTGGAGTTAGCTTAACCCTCAAGAGATTGTTATGCTCCCTGGAGTTAGTGTTGATAACTGGAGTTAATTGGGACAGAGTACTTTTAACTGTGTTAATAGTAACCAGAGACATGGAGTTAAATCTATGGAGTTATCCACAGATGTGGGAAGGGCCTCATTGTTATATTTCACAGCATGATCTGTTGAAGGTAGATTTTTTTTCATTGTTTGTTTCAATATCTGTGTTTTCGCATTTACATAGATTTTTTTTGTATCTTATGCCACACAAAGATAAACTAATTCAGTTGTTCCAGTGGTGTTAGGCCCTCAACCTCAACTCTGGAGCCAGATCCACTGCATGTTTCATTGTTCCCATTGTAATCAGGGACTGATTAAGACCTGGGACACCAGGTGTGTGCAATTAATTAACAGGTAGAACAGAAACCCAGCAGGCTCTGGACCATATAGGGTAAGAGTTGAGTGCCCCTGTTGTAGGTAGTCTTCATGTACTGTATTTTTTCCCTATTTTGACAGGCATTCGGAATGCAAGTAGTGAGTGATGTAACATTGCAAGTTGGCTTCCAACAAAGATATAAAATCTAATTGTAAACTACCATAATGTGAAATATTCAAACAAGGCTTTACTGCCTTATCTTCTTATGGCTGAGGGGCAGTATTGAGTAGCTTGGATGAAAGGTGCCCATATCAAACGGCCTGCTCCTCAGTCAAAGTTACTAATATTTGCATATTATTATTAGTATTGGATAGAAAACACTCTAAAGTTTCTAAAACTGTTTGAATTATGTCTGTGAGATTAACAGAACTCATATTGGCAGGCAAAATCCTGAGTTGAAATCAAAACAGGAAGTCAGAAATCTGAGCTTGTATGCATTCACCAGAGTCCCTAATGAAATCCCCTTGAGCTATGAATGATTTTGCACTGCCTAGGGGTTCCACTAGATGTCAACCATCAATATACATTATAATGAGACTTCTATGATGTTGTGGGAGAGAATGATAGCAAAATCAGTCAGGTGTCCATCAAGCAGCCATTTTCTGATCATGCTTTTTCCTCGTGGAAGTCACTTGCGTTCCATGTCTCACGAAGACAAGAAGGAATACTCCGGTTGGAACTTTATTGAAGCTATATGTTAAAAACATCCTAATGATTGATTGTGTACTTAGTTTGAAATGTTTCTTCGACCGGTAATATCACTTTTTGAAGTTTTTGTCCGATATAACGCTGACCAGAATTAGCGTTTGGATATGTAAACCAGACGCGCTAACAAAAGGAGGTATTTGGACATAAATAACGGATTTTTTTCGAACAAAACAAACATTTATTGTGGACCTGGGATTCCTGGTGTGCTTTCTGATGTAGATCATCAAAGGTAAGGGAATATTTATCATGTATTTTCTTGTTTATGTTGACGCCATCTTTGCCTGTGTGGTATATTACTTTTGAGCACCGTCTCAGATTATAGCGTGCGTTTCTTTTTCCGTAAAGTTTTTTTGAAATCTGACACAGAGGTTGCATTAAGGAGAGGTATATCTATAATTCCATGTGTATAACATGTATTATCATCTATATTTATGATGAGTATTTCGTTTTTTTGCAACTAGTGAATCTAGTCGCCTCAATGTAAACTCAGATTTTGATAGAAATATGAATTTAATCAAACAAAACATGCATGTATTGTGTAACATGAAGTCCTATGAGTGTCATCTGATGAAAATAATCGAAGGTTAGTGATTAATTTTATCTCTATTCTGTTTTTTTGTGAAGCTACCTTTAGCTGGAAAAAATGGCTGTTGTTTTGTGGTGACCTAACATAATCGTTTGTAGTGCTTTCGCTGAAAAGCCTATTTGAAATCGGACACTTTGGTGGGATTAACAACAAGATTACCTTTAAAATGATATAAGACACATGAATGTCTGAGGAATTTTAATTATGAGATTTCTGTTGTTTGAATTTGGCGCCCTGCACTTCGACTGGCTGTTGTCATATTGGTCCCGTTACCGGGACTTCAACCAAGAAGTTATAACTCGATGGAAGTCAACTGAAAGTGAAATGTATTCTGCTGTAGTTGATTGTTAATTCAAAACGACACAGAACAGTGTAAAATGGCAAAGGAGTTGATTAAAAACGACACTGAAAATAGTAAAATGGCAATGTGAGATACATTTTAGCAACTCTCTGAGAGTTTTCTATTTACTCAATTTAGTGTCGTTTTAACTCCCAAAATTACAACACCGTGACTAAAGAAGTTTTAACAAAAAATGGGAGTGGGACCGTATAAACCACAAGATAGTGTTACATTTGACTCCACATACTGTAAGAATGGAAAGTCTCAAAACACCATGATTGTGTAATGAAAGCATGAAAAATAGTGCACATAAATTGTGAACTGGTGTTTGGAGGGTGTTTGAATGTAAACCAAATGAAAGTGTGTTAATGCACAGAAAGTTTTTTTATAACAGACATGAAGTATTCTGAAAGAAACAAAGTGGTTCTTCAACCTTAATATTAGTGGTTTTAGTGTTGTGTGCATGTAAAAGACAGTGTCAAAACACAAAAATGCTGTTTCTCATACAGTCAATGGTTTAGCAATGCAAATGGTTAATAGCCTTAATATAGATTGACGATAAGGGCCAATGGAGAATATTTTTGGTGGAAGTCCACCTTTATTTTTTCAATGCTTTATTTAGACAGACTAGAAACAATAGGGGCATTAAAATGGTACCGCACAGCCAGTCTTTGGTTTTTGACACATGCCTAATTTTAGAGGATTGTGGGTAATTCAAAATGTTTAGACTTTATGATTCTTTCACACAATGTTTTGTACATGTACATGTATATTAGTAATACGCTTGTTGTGCCATGAGGTGTAATGGATCATGATGAATGGGTATCAAAACTGTCAGGCAAATTGATGTTCAGTGAGGACAGCACCCATTCCCACAGTCATGATTGTCAATGTGGGGATGCACTGTCGAACGCTACATCCCGAGGGGTTTGTGCTGATTGTACGGAGATTGTGACAGCCGGTTAAATGGCTTCCCTTGAGACGGCAATGCACAGTTTGTCAGCAGCAGTGCAGTATTATCATAAGGAGACGTATACTTGGAATACGGAGGAGGAATGGAGGGAAAAAGAGAGAGGCAGAGGAGTTTGAAGAGAGAGAGGGTGGAAGAGGGTGAGCTTGAGATGGTTAAAAATGATGGAAAAACTGGAGATAGTTTTTTTATGAAGAACGGTAGGAAGTGTAAGCAGAGTGATGTTGACGCCGGATCGAAGACAGGAGTAGATATGGAAGTGAATGAGGGCGGAGTATCAGAGGTGGTCGGTGTGGTGAAGTTCTCGGAGCCCAAGGTTTGCACCAAGGGTCAGGATAAAGATGCATCTGCGACAGTAGGAGTGACAATTTTGGATAAAGTGAACCATTGCTTTAAGCCTGATCCATTTGGGGTTTCAGGGTGGGTGCTGTGGAATCGGTGAAGATAACAAGTGTTCTTGTAAAATAACTTCACTGGAATCTATGTAAACTGGAAACCATACATTCTGAGGCTGAATTATTGTAGCGGGGATTTTAACAAAGTAAACCTGCGAACGAGACTTCACAAATTCTGTCAGCATATCGAATGCGCGACACGGGCTACTAGCATTTTGGATCATTGCTACTCTAACTTCCGCGATGCATACAAAGTCCTCCCCCGCCCTGCCTTCAGCAAATCTGACTATTTTGTTGCTCCCAGCCTATAGACAGAAAGTAAAACAAGAAAAGCCCGTGCTCAGGTCTGTCCAGCGCTGGTCTGACCAATCAGATTCCACGCTTCAGGATTTTTGCGATCACGTGGACTGGGTTATGTTCCAGATAGCCTCAGACAACAACATTGATGTATATGCTGACTCGATGAGCGAGTTTATTAGGAAGTGTATCGGTGATGTTGTACCCACTGTGACTATTAAAACCTTCCCTAACCAGAAACTGTGGGTTGATAGCAGCATTTGCGCAAAACTGAAAGGGTGAACCACCGCTCTTAATCATGGCAAGGCGACTGGAAACATGACTGAATACAAACAGTGCAGCTTTTCCCTCTGCGAGGCAATCAAACAAGCAAAGTGTCAGTATAGAGACAAAGTAGAGTCGCAATTCAACGGCTCAAACAAGAGACGCATTTGGCAGAGTCTACAGTCAATCACGTATTATAAAAAGAAAACCAACCCCGTCGCGGACATCAACGTCTTGCTCTCAGACAAATTAAACAACTTCTTTGCTCGCTTTCAGGACAATACAGTGCCCGCTACCAAAGCCTGTGTGCTCTCCTTCTCGGTGGCCAATGTGAGTAAAACATTTAAACGTGTTAACCCTCGCAAGGCTGCAGGCCCAGACGGCATCCCTAGCCGCGTCCTCAGAGCATGCACAGACCAGCTGGCTGGTGTGTTTACAGACATATTCAATCAATCCCTATCCCAGTCTGCTGTCCCCACATGCTTCAATAAGTCCACCATTGTTCCTGTTCCCAAGAAATCTAAGGTAACTGAACTAAATTACTATCGCCCCTTTGCACTCACTTCTGTCATCATGAAGTGCTTTGAGACACTAGTCAAGGAGCATATCACCTCCACCCTAACTGATACCCTAGAACCAGTCCAATTTATTTACCGCCCCAATAGGTCCACTGACGATGCAATCGCCATCACACTGCACACTGCCCTATCCCATCTGGACAAGAGGAATACCTATGTAAGAATGCTGTTCATTGACTACAGCTCAGCATTTAATACCATAGTACCATCCACACTCGTCATTAAGCTTGAGACCCAGGGTCTCAACCCCGCCCTGTGCAACTGGGTCCTGGACATTCTGATGGGCTGCCCCCAGGTGGTAAAGGTAGGAAAAAACATTTACACTCTGCTGATCCTCAACACTGGGGCCCCACAAGGGTGCGTGCTCAGCCCCCTCCTGTACTCCCTGTTCACCCATGACTGCTTGGCCATGCACGATTCCAACTCAATCATCAAGTTATCAGACACTACAGTGGTAGGCTTGATTACCAACTACGACGAGACGGTCTACAGGGAGGAGGTGAGGGCCCTCAGAGAGTGGTGTCAGGAAAATAACCCCTCACACAACGTCAACAAAACAGAGAAATGATCGTGGTCTTCAGGAAACAGCAGAGGGAGCAGCCCCAATCCACATCGGCGGGACAGTAGTGGAGAAGTTAAGTTCCTCGGCATACACATCACGGACAAACTGAAATGGTCCACCAAACAGACAGCGTGGTGAAGATGGTGCAACAGCGCCTCTTCAACCTCAGGAAATTTGGCTTGTCACCTAAAACAGTCACAACATTTTACAGATGCACAATCGAGAGCATCCTGTTGGGCTGTATCACCGCCTGGTACGGCAACTGCACCGCCCTCAACCGCAAGGCTCTCCAGAGGGTAGTGAGGTCTGCACAACGCATCACCGGGGGCAAACTACCTGCCCTCCAGGACACCTACAGCACCCGATGTCACTGGAAGGCCAAAAATATCATCAAGGACAACAACCACCGAGCCACTGCCTGTTCACCCCGCTATCATCCAGAAGGCGAGGTCAGTACAGGTGCATCAAAGCTGGGACCGAGAGACTGAAAAACAGCTTCTATCTCAAGGCCATCAGACTGTTAAACAGCCATCACTAACATAGAGAGGCTGCTGTCAACATACAGACTCAAATCTCTGGCCACTTTAATAAATGGACTTAATGAAGGTATCACTAGTCACCTTAAATAACGCCACTTTAATCATGTTTACATATCCTACATTACTCTTCTCATATGTATATACTGTTCTACACCATCTACTGAATCTTGCCTGTGCCGCACAGCCATCGCTCATCCATATATTTATATGTACATATTCTTATTCATCCCTTACATTTGTGTGTATAAGGTAGTTGTTGTGTATTTGTTAGATTACTTGTTAGATATTACTAAATTGTCGGAACTAGAAGCACAAGCATTTCGCTACACTCGCATTAACATCTGCTAAGCATGTGTATGTGACCAATACGATTTGATTTGATTTGATAATTGTTTGTATTTCTGCTTGTCAGAGGGAGTAGGCGCTATGCGTTAAACAAATAGGGACAAGAGAGGTGAATTGTTTTGCTCTCAATGAAAGGGCACCATTGAGAGGAGTGATTACTGTGTTAGTGGGTTTAACTGGGTTACTGGGTTAAATGTGAAAGTTGACGAACTGAAGGGGAAGATTCCCAGAGTTTGTGATGATCGTCGTTTGGTGCGACGCAGATAGGGTGGCGTGAGTGGTGAAACAGAAGAGTCTTTGTCTGTCCTTTTGAGTTTTGATGTTGAGTAGTTGCCCGAAAAAGTGATGTTCGGAAATATAAGTTAACCCTTACGAGCTTTTGCGCAAATACATTACGTTACAGGTGTCTAGCTTATGGTCATGTGGCAGCAGTGTGTAGGAGGGAGGTTCCTAGCTGTGAGAATTGTGCAGAAGGGCATTAGACAAAGGAATATGTAGCATTGGGTATGTGTTAATTGTGGTATGTGTTAATTGTATTGGTATGTGTTAATTGTAGAGGTGCCCATGGGGCTGGGGATCAGAAATGTCCGATGCGAGAGAGGCAGGTTTCCAGCGTTAGAGTAGTGCAGAAGTTGCCATATGCTAAGGCAGTGAAGAAAGTAAAGGAAGATGGGTCAAGGGGGAGGGATTCTGAGAGGAGTGGTGTGAGTAGTAGATCTGTACCAGTACAGAGGGATAAACCAACAAGTGATATATGTTTCAGTAAGATTGGATTTTGGGGATTTTTAGCAATGGTTATCAACTGTACTCCAGGGATGGAAGTCACAGAAAACTGAGGATGTGGTGGCAGCAGCAGAGAGGTATTTACAGTTGAGGTCGAAAGTTTACATACATATTAGCCAAATACATTTTAACTCAGTTTTTCACAATTCCTGACAATCAATCCCATTAAAAATTCCCTGTTTTAGGTCAGTTAGGATTACCACTTTATTTTAAGAATGTGAAATGTCAGAATAATAGCAGAGAGAATGATTTATTTGATCACATTTCCAGTGGGACATAAGTTTACATACACCAATTAGTATTGGGTAGCATTGCCTTTAAATTGTTTAACTTTGGTCAAACATGTCGGGTAGCCTTCCACAAGCTTCCCACAATAAGTTGGGTGAATTTTGGCCCATTCCTCCTGACAGACTGGTGTAACTGAGTCAGGTTTGTAGGCCTCCTTGCTCGCACACACTTTTCAGTTCTCCCCAAATTTTCTATAGGATTGAGGTCAGGGCTTTGTGATGGCCACTCCAATACCTTGACTTTGTTGTCCTTACACAACTTGGATGTATGTTTGGGGTCATTGTTCATTTGGAAGACCCATTTGCAACCAAGCTTTAACTTCTTGACTGATGTCTTGAGATGTTCCTTCAATTTATCCACATAATTTCCTTTCTCATGAAGCTATCTATTTTGTGAAGTGCACCAGTCCCTCCTGCAGCAAAGCACCCACACAACATGATGCTGCCACCCCCGTGCTTCACGGTTGGGATGGTGTTCTTCGGCTGGCAAGCCTCCCCCTTTTTCCTCCAACCATAACAACGATCATTATGGCCAAACAGTTCTACTTTTATTTCATCAGACCAGAGGACATTTCTCCAAAAAGTACGATATTTGACCCCATGTGCAGTTGCAAACCGTAGTCTGGCTTTTTTTATGGCGGTTTTGGAGCAGTGGCTTCTTCCTTGCTGAGTGGCCTTTCAGGTTAAGTCGATATAGGACTCGATTAACTGTGGACATAGATACATTTGTACCTGTTTCCTCCAGCGTCTTTATAAGATATTTTGCTGTTGTCCTCGGATTGATTTGCACTTTTCGCACCAAAGTACATTAATCTCCAGGAGACAGAATGTGTCTCCTTCCTGAGCGGTATGACGGCTGTGTGGTCCCATGGTGTTTATACTTGTGTACTATTTTTTGTACAGATGGACGTGGTACCTTCAGGCATTTGGAAATTGCTCCCAAGGATGAACCAGACTTGTAGAGGTCTACAATTTTTTTTTCTGATGTCTTGGCTGATTTCTTTTGATTTCCCCATGATGTCAAGCAAAGAGGCACTGAGTTTGAAGGGAGGCCTTGAAATACATCCACAGGTACACCTCCAATTGACTCAAAGTATGCCAATTAGCCTATCAGAAGCTTCTAAAGCCATGACCAAATTTTTGGGATTTTCCAAGGTGTTTAAAGGCACAGTCAATTTAGTGTATGTAAACTTCTGACCCACTGGAATTGTGATACAGTGAATTATAGGTGACATAATCTGTCTGTAAACAATTGTTGAAAAATTACTTCTGTAATGCACAAAGTAGATGTCCTAACCGACTTGCCAAAACTATATTGTTAACAAGAAATGTGTGTAGTGGTTTAAAAACGAGTTTTAATGACTCCAACCTAAGTGTATGTAAACTTCCGACTTCAACTGTAGGTTTGCGAGACTTGACGTCAGAAGAGTTACAGGGTGTGTTAAGTGGTGGTGTCCCATCTTTTCAGGTAGGACTAAATATAATTAAATAGTGGAGTACGGTGGTTAGTTTTTAGTGAGGGTAGGGTAAGATGCTAGGGTATTTGTTTATTTATTTTTTATTCAAAGTTTTATCAAGCAAAGTGTAAGGGAGTTATACTCCAGTCTAGTAGGTGGCAGTAATGTAACATGTATTGGATGCCAACACCCGTTAAACCTCATCGAAGAAGTCAGTTACTGTTCAACCCCCAGTTGGTGCTGGTGGTTTGAGCACTGAGCTTGACAATTTCTTCCACAACGGTATAAAATGGGCACATGATCAAATACATAAAACAGTGTTAAACATCTAGACACCAGACAACGGGATCTAATTCTTCACTAGACAGGTCTCAACACATCATAATGGTGTTAATTAAGAAGTTAATGTTAATTAAGAAGCTTTAGAGAGATGACACCGAAAGAAGGTAACTAATTCTGCACTAAACAGGACTCGAAACAGCAAAATCATGTTGATTTATTATTATTTTTTTGCTCCCTGTCTGTTAGTGCTCCCTGTCCGTCGGTGCTCCCTGTCCGTTAGTGCTCCCTGTCCGTTAGTGCTCCCTGTCCGTTAGTGCTCCCTGTCCGTTAGTGCTCCCTGTCCGTTAGTGCTCCCTGTCCGTTGGTGCTCCCTGTCCGTTGGTGCTCCCTGTCCGTTGGTGCTCCCTGTCCGTTGGTGCTCCCTGTCCGTTAGTGCTCGCTGTCCGTTAGTGATCCCTGTCCGTTAGTGCTCCCTGTCCGTTGGTGCTCCCTGTCCGTTAGTGCTCCCTGTCCGTTAGTGCTCCCTGTCCGTTGGTGCTCCCCGTCCGTTAGTGCTCCCTGTCCGTTGGTGCTCCCCGTCCGTTAGTGCTCCCCGTCCGTTGGTGCTCCCCGTCCGTTAGTGCTCCCTGTCCGTTGGTGCTCCCCGTCCGTTGATGCTCCCTGTCCGTTAGTGCTCCCTGTCCGTTAGTGCTCCCTGTCCGTTAGTGCTCCCTGTCCGTTAGTGCTCCCTGTCCGTTAGTGCTCCCTGTCCGCTAGTGCTCCCTGTCCGTTAGTGCTCCCTGTCCGTTAGTGCTCCCTGTCCGTTGGTGCTCCCCGTCCGTTAGTGCCCCCTGTCCGTTAGTGCTCCCCGTCCGTTAGTGATCCCTGTCCGTTAGTGCTCCCTGTCCGTTGGTGCTCCCTGTCCGTTAGTGCTCCCTGTCCGTTGGTGCTCCCTGTCCGTTGGTGCTCCCCGTCCGTTAGTGATCCCCGTCCGTTGGTGCTCCCTGTCCGTTAGTGCTCCCTGTCCGTTAGTGCTCCCTGTCCGTTGGTGCTCCCCGTCCGTTAGTGCTCCCTGTCCGTTAGTGCTCCCTGTCCGTTGGTGCTCCCCGTCCGTTAGTGCTCCATGTCCGTTGGTGCTCCCTGTCCGTTAGTGCTCCCTGTCCGTTGGTGCTCCCTGTCCGTTGGTGCTCCCTGTCCGTTGGTGCTCCCTGTCCGTTAGTGCTCCCTGTCCGTTGGTGCTCCCTGTCCATTAGTGCTCGCTGTCCGTTAGTGCTCCCCGTCCGTTAGTGATCCCTGTCCATTAGTGCTCCCCGTCCGTTGGTGCTCCCTGTCCATTAGTGCTCGCTGTCCGTTAGTGCTCCCCGTCCGTTAGTGATCCCTGTCCATTAGTGCTCCCCGTCCGTTGGTGCTCCCTGTCCATTAGTGCTCGCTGTCCGTTAGTGCTCCCTGTCCATTAGTGCTCGCTGTCCGTTAGTGCTCCCTGTCCGTTAGTGATCCCTGTCCGTTAGTGCTCCCTGTCCGTTGGTGCTCCCTGTCCTCCCTGTCCACACTTGATTAAGTGGTGTTACAACACACCATGTCATGTTTCAAACATCTTCTCAGAATGCTGATCACCAATAGATCCATTATAATACTGGACACAGGACTTCTCTAGCTCCTCATGAACTGTTTTATGTGAACATTTTGATTGATGCTTCAAGTACATTGTGTCATCTAAATAAACCTGGTACCTTCATACGTATGGTTTGGGAATGCCCTCTGGTGTCTATGTTCTTGGATGAAGTAGCTTCGAACTTGTCCCATCCGTTGTCAGTCAATATTACCGCATCTCCTTTTGTTAACTTTTAAATGATTTCTCTCAACTTAATTTATCTTTCTGTCAGAAGCGCATTCTTCTTGCTGGCCTAACGACTGGAAAATGTTTTATTGCAGTATGATGGAAGCATCCACTCTCACTCTCCATTCATCAACGGATACTCCCTTTTTTGGATGTCATTTATATGGAGGTGTCTAACGCTCGCAATCATGGAGCTAAAGAAGACACTTTGAACCAATGGCTTCTTGCTGCAGAAACACGTTGTGATGTGCTGCCTAGATTTTTGTAATTTAATTTTTATTTTGAAACATGTTTGGTTTATTTCATTTGATCTCTTAGGTCACGTGTCAGACTCATTCCATGGAGGGCCCAGTGTTGCAGGTTCCTTCCTTGTACTTAATTGATGATTTAAGGTCACTAATTAGTAAAGAACTCCCCTCACCTGGTTGTCTAGGTCTTAATTGAAAGGAAAAAACAAAACCCTGCAGACACTAGGCCCTCCATGGAATGAGTCTGACACCCCTCCCTCAGGGCCTGGGGTAGGATGGGATGGAGGGGGGGGGGGGGGGGGGGCAACTTCATGTTGAATCACCGTATTCATGTTTGCTGACAATTGTTATTACTAAATAAGAAACATTTGATCACAAAAATAAACATCTCAGGATGATGTGTTTCAATACTCCATCAAAATGACGGTTTAGTCTCCTTCAAGTGGGTGGCAGCTCAGTCGCCTAGTTTTGGTGTTACAAAGCACCTCCTTTTATTAACAGTGCAGGAGATAAATGAACTCTTACAGCTTTACTGTTTAGTCATCCAATATTCTGTCAAATAAATAAGTTCATGCTTTAAATGTGTCCTCCCTAATTGTGAACAGCACCAACCGCCAGTGCAGCACACACACACATAACCGCCACTGCCCTCCACACACATCTCTCCTCTCCTCTCCTCTCCTCTCCTCTCCTCTCCTCTCCTCTCCTCTCCTCTCCTCTCCTCTCCTCTCCTCTCCTCTCCTCTCCTCTCCTCTCCTCTCCTCTCCTCTCCTCTCCTCTCCTCTCCTCTCTTCTCATCCCCCCTCCTCTCTTCTCTTCCCACCTCCTCCCCTCTCCTCCCCTCTCCTCTCTTCTCTTCCGATCTCCAGCCCTCTCCTCTCTTCTCATCTCATCTACTCTCCCCTCCCAGGCTACTCCACTTTTAAATGAAACATCATGACTATTTATGGGTTGCTATTTTTTTCTACTGAGATGCATAATGCTGATCGCTTCCAAAATGTTATTTTGCGCTGTTCTAAAAAGGGTATCCATGAGACTTATTGAGAGTGTGTTTCTTAGAGCAATTAATTTCAGGCTTAAACTTGTCCCCTCATCATATTTATATCTCTCTAAGGTTATCCCTCTCTCCTCTATCTCCTCTATCTCTCTAAGGTTATCCCTCTCTCCTCTCTCTCATCTATCTCTCTAATGTTATCCCTCTCTCCTCTATCTTTCTAAGGTTATCCCTCTCTCATCTATCTCTCTAAGGTTATCCCTCTATCCTCTCTCTCATCTATCTCTCTAAAGTTATCCCTCTGTCCTCTCTCTCATCTATCTCTCTAAGGTTATCTCTCTCATCTATCTCTCTAAGGTTATCCCTCTATCCTCTCTCTCATCTATCTCTCTAAGGTTATCCCTCTCTCCTCTCTCTCCTCTATCTCTCTTCCTGAAGTCTAACAGATGAGTGAATGATGCATGTGTGTGTTGAATGGACACCCTTTACCGTTGTATTTCTGTAATCATCTCTCAAGCCATTCAGGGGAGGACCGGTTTCTTTTTGATGGACTTGGCACTCAATTGCTGACTAAATTCATGGGTTGGGTAGGAAGATCCATCGCTATCAAAACAGTAATGTGTAAGGCCTTATCCAAGGCCTGGGTTGGAAATTGAAATACTGTGGGATCCTTTCTGCTAGATTAAAAACACATGTACACCTTTGTCTCCCCTTGTGTCTCTCTTTAAGATAGAATTTGAATGTGATCTCTATTTCCAAAATCCTGGTATTCTGTGTGTGTGTTTGTGCATGTGTGTGTATGTGTGTGTGTTACGTAAAAAAACATATATACCAATCTCCTTTTCATAAATCCTGCCCGGGGTTCTTGTGTGTCGGAGTGAATTCCCCGTGTTTATTACCGTGACGGCAGATCAGCAGCGTTCCAAAGGAGAAATGTGTTGGGAGCGTGTCTAAGGGGATAGATAATGTTCCCATCACAATCCACACCGGATTACACTCACAGACACGATCACTGCCACAGATAAAACAGACAGGGAGACAGACAGACAGAATCACAGACCCCCCCCCCCCCCCACACACACACACACATACATACACACACATACAGTGTCAGTGTCCCTTAATAATCATTATCTCTCTCATATATTTCCGAGGGAAACACATGGTTGGGCACGGCTCTACCTCAGGGGACGTAGAATACGACAACGTAGAGAGGGTTGAAAGGCATTCCAGCTCATTAGTGGAATCTGACTCACAGATTTCCGAACTGCGTTTGTTCTCCACATCACATTACACCGTATCTCTTAGGTAACTAATAGTGGAAGATCCTGTGTGCATATACAACAGTTACAGATGCGTACATTCATTCTCATAGGACTCAATGACCACGTTCACATGGACAGACTGCTCAAATTTAAAAAAAAAAAAACACACCAATAGAAAAACATGAAACAAAGAGAGAAGGAACCCAGGCCAAGAGAACGGAATGTGAATTACAAAACCAAATCACTTTTCTGCTTAAAGAGGTTTCCCTTTAAGAGATTTCCCATTAAGAGGTTTCCACTTTCAGAGGTTTCCCTTTAAGAGGTTTCCCATTACGAGGTTTCCCATTAAGAGGTTTCCACTTTAAGAGGTTTCCCTTAAAGAGGTTTCCCTTAAAGAGGTTTCCCTTAAAGAGGTTTCCCATTAAGAGGTTTCCCTTTAAGAGATTTCCCATTAAGAGGTTTCCCATTAAGAGGTTTCCCTTTAAGAGGTTTCTCTCTAAGCAAATTCCACCCATTTTGTAAGCATTGTTTCCATACATGTCTATTTATATGATTAATCTACTTCTCATAGAGGATATACATTGTTTTTCATCTGCTCTCATTCCCTCTATGTCTCTTTCTTATACGCACACACACACACACACACACACACACACACACACACACACACACACACACACACACACACACACACACACACACACACACACACACACACACACACACACACACACACACACACACACACACACACACACACACACACACACACACACACACACACACACACACTAACCCTAGACCTAACCCTATCCTATCCCTAAACCTAACCCCTAACCCTATCCCTATCCCTAACCCTGAACCCTAACCCTATCCCTATCCCTATCCCTAAACCTAACCCTATCCCTATCCCTAAACCTAACCCCTAACCCTATCCCTGAACCCTAACCCTATCCCTATCCCTATCCCTATCCCTATCCCTAAATCTAACCCTATCCCTATCCCTAAACCTAACCCCTAACCCTTGAACCTTAACCCTAATTCAAACCTGAAGATAACATACACAAATAAACAAACACAAAAAGTATATCATATTCAACAAACAAATACAATCACAATCAGAAAGAGGCAGAGTCACCCTCACCACCAAACTCACCCTCACCCTAAACACCACCCTCACCACAAGCCTCAACCTCACCACCAACCTCACCCTAAACACCACCCTCACCACTACAACCCTCACCCTAAACACCACCCTCACCACCACCCTCACCCTCAACACCACCCTCACCCTCAACACCCCCCTCAACACCACCCTCACTCTCACCACCATCCCACCATCTTACCTCCACCCTCACCACCAACCTCACCCAAATCAACTGCCTCACCCTCACTAGCAACCACCATCACCACCAACCCCACCCTCACCAACTCCCTCACCCTCACCACCAACCTCACCCTCACCAACTCTCTCACCCTCATCAACTCCCTCACCCTCACCATCAACCTCACCCTCACCAACTCTCTTACCCTCACCAACTCCCTCATCCTCATCAACTCCCTCACCCTCACCAACTCCCTCACCCTCATCAACTCCCTCACCCTCACCACCAACCCCACCCTCATCAAGTCTCTCACCCTCACCAACTCCCTCACCCTCATCAATTCCCTCACCCTCATCTCCCTCACCCTCACCACCAACCCCACCCTCATTAAGTCTCTCACCCTCACCAACTCCCTAACCCTCATCAATTCCCTCACCCTCACCACCAACCCCACCCTCATCAATTCCTTCACCCTCACCACCAACCCCACCCTCATCAAGTCTCTCACCCTCACCAACTCCCTCACCCTCATCAATTCCCCCACACTCATCAACTCCCTCACCCTCACCACCAACCCCACCCTCACCAACTCCCTCACCCTCATCAACTCCCTCACTCTCATCAATTCCCTCACCCTCACCAACTCCCTCACCCTCACCACCAACCCCACCCTCATCAAGTCTCTCACCCTCACCAACTCCCTCACCCTCATCAATTCCCCCACACTCATCAACTCCCTCACCCTCACCACCAACCCCACCCTCACCAACTCCCTCACCCTCACCACCAACTCCATCACCCTCACCAATTCCCTCACCCTCATCATCTCCCTCACCCTCACCACCAACCTTCCTGCCTTTTATTCCATTGCGTTCTTGTTTTCTTTGTCTGACTCTCAGATGTGTGAAAAGTTGGTTGAACAGGCAGTGACCCATATTACCCTGGCAACCAACTGAGACCAATCTGTGTATTGAGGTGTGTGTTTGAACGTGTGTGTGAGTGTGTGAGTGTGTTAACCTGAGTGAACAGGAGGTTGCTAGGTGAGTGGGGTATATACAGTGTGATTGAAGAGGTCAGGTTTTGACAGGCCACCATAGTGCCCCCCATCAATCATCAGCCACTTCAAAGTGTGTGTTTGCGTGTGTGTGTGTGACTGGGTCAGTGGGAGGAGAGAGGAGGGGAATGGGAGCCAAGGAGGTTTACTGCGATCAGTTGTGAGGAATCTTGTGGATGTGTATCTGTGTAGTGAGATTTAGAAAAAGTGGTGCTCCTGTCTCCTCTCCTCCTCTAACGTCCCTTTGCTCTCCACTCTGCTCTCCACAGTGCTCTCCTCTCTTCTCTCCACTCTGCTCTCCACAGTGCTCTCCTATCTTCTCTCCACTCTGCTCTCCACTGTGCTCTCCACTGTGCTCTCCATACTGCTCTCCGCTCTGCTCTCCACTGTGCTCTCCACTCTGCTCTCCACTGTGTTCCTTGCTGTGCTCTCCACTCTGCTCTCCGCTGTGCTCTCCACTCTGCTCTCCGCTGTGCTCTCCACTCTGCTCTCCACTGTGCTCTCCATACTGCTCTCCACTCTGCTCTCCGCTGTGCTCTCCACTCTGCTCTCCTCTCTTCTCTCCACTCTGCTCTCCACTGTGCTCTCCATACTGCTCTCCTCTCTTCTCTCCACTCTGCTCTCCACTGTGCTCTCCATACTGCTCTCCACTCTGCTCTCCGCTGTGCTCTCCACTCTGCTCTCCGCTGTGCTCTCCACTCTGCTCTCCACTGTGCTCTCCATACTGCTCTCCACTCTGCTCTCCACTGTGCTCTCCACTCTGCTCTCCACTGTGTTCTTTGCTGTGCTCTCCACTCTGCTCTCCGCTGTGCTCCCCACTCTGCATTCCACTGTGCTCTCCATTCTGCTCTTCACTCTGCTCTCCACTGTGCTCCCTACTGTGCTCTCCACTCTGCGCTCCACTATGCATCCAAAAGTGAATGGATCCCTTGTGTAAGTGGTAATAACCCAGCCCTATTTACTCTGTCTTCTCTAGGGTTTCTGCAAGAAAATAAGGAAGAACAGAAAAAAGCAATGTGCCTGTTTAGATAACAAGTTGACACTGGTGGTGTGGTCTAGGGATTGGTGTGTGTGTCTGTTAGCATTTATATATATACAGTTGAAGTCGGAAGTTTACATACACTTAGGTTGGAGTCATTAACCTCTAATTCCTCCCAAACCCGGATCCGGGAGCACCCCCATCAGTAAAAAAGCTGACTGGCATAGCCTAGCATAGCGTCACAAGTAAATACTAGCATCTAAATATCATTAAATCACAAGTCCAAGACACCAGATGAAAGATACACATCTTGTGAATCCAGCCATCATTTCTGATTTTTAAAATGTTTTACAGGGAAGACACAATATGTAAATCTATTAGCTAACCACGTTAGCAAAAGACACCACTTTTTTTACTCCACCATTTTTTTACTCCATCAGTAGCCATCACTAATTCGACCAAATAAAGATATAAATAGCCACTAACCAAGAAACAACTTAATCAGATGACAGTCTGATAACATATTTATTGTATAGCATATGTTTTGTTAGAAAAATTTGCATATTTCACGTATAAATCATAGTTTACCATTGCAGCCACCATCACAACTCTCACCAAAGCGACTAGAATAACTACAGAGAGCAACGTGTATTACCTAATTACTCATCATAAAACATTTCTTAAAAATACACAGCGTACAGCAATTGAAAGACACAGATCTTGTGAATCCAGACAATATTTCAGATTTTCTAAGTGTTTTACAGCGAAAACAAAATATAACGTTATATTAGCTTACCACAATAGCAAACATCACAACAGCATTGATTCAAGCCGAACATAGCGATAACATATAAACCACCAAAAGATATTAATTTTTTCACTAACCTTCTCAGAATTCTTCAGATGACAGTCCTATAACATCATATTACACAATGCATATAGAGTTTGTTCGAAAATGTGCATATTTAGCGGCACAAATCGTGGTTATACAATGTGATTAGTGGCCAAAACATCAGGCAATCTGTCCTGCGCCATCTTGGAGAGGCACCTATTCTAATCGAAAACTATTCATAAACTTGACTAAAAAATACAAGTTGGACAGCAAATGAAAGATAAATTAGTTCTTAATGCAATCGCTGTGTTAGATTTTTAAAATTAACGTTACTGCGCAATACAGCGTGCGCTAAAGCGAGACCGCACCATAATTCATGGCGGAATTATTATTTGACATTTGTCAACATAAGTACGAATTAACAGCATAAAGACTGCTTACTATTAGCTGAGCTTCCATCAGAATCTTGGGCAAGGTGTCCTTTCTCCAGAACAATCGTCTTTGGGTTGAAAGATGTCCTCTTGTCCTGTCGAAATAGCCGCTAACGTTAGCCACCCACTGGAGAGGTGTCCAACTCGTGAAAGCGCATCACAAAGAAATCCAGGAAAATCGCAATAAACTGCTATAAACTGCTATAAGTCGGTTTAAATTAACTACCTTATGAAGTTTTTAAGACAAAAAACAAATTAAATCAGAGCCGGAGATATAGAACTGCTAAACCGAAAGCTTTTGAAGAAGCCATGCCGATGTACTTCTTGTGTCAGGCGCCCGGTCGAAAAGGCCGGTACTTCCGTTCCAAGACGTTTTATACTCCCCCAGATGGTGCTCTCCGCTCCATTCAAAGTTTCACCGCTTACTGACATCTAGGGGAAGGCGTATGCAGTGCATGTAGCCCCATAGCTTTTAAGGGAATTTATAAACCGACCCTGGAACAGAGACCTCAATTTCAGAAATCTCACTTCTTGACAGGAAGTGTGCTGTAGAATGAGTTCTGTTTCACTCAGAGAAATAATTCAAACGGTTTTAGAAACTAGAGAGTGTTTTCTATCCAATAGTAATAATAATATGCATATTGTACGAGCAAGAATTGAGTACGAGACAGTTTAATTTGGGAACGATAAATGTCCAAGTTGAAACAGCACCCCCTGTAGTTAATACTCGTTTTTCAACCAGTCCACAAATATCTTGATAACAAACTATAGTTTTGGCAAGTCGGTTAGGACATCTACTTTGTGCATGACACAGGTCTTTGTTAACAGACAGATTATTTAACTTATAATTCACTGTATGACAATTCCAGTGGGTCAGAAGTTTACATACACTAAGTTGACTGTGCCTTTAAACAGCTTGGAAAATTACATACAATTATGTAATGTCTTCAGAAGCTTCTGATAGGCTAATTGACATAATTTGAGTCAATTGGAAGTCTACCTGTGGACATACTTCAAGGCCTACCTTCAAACTCAGTGCCTCTTTGCTTGACATCATGGGAAAATCAAAAGAAATCTGCCAAGACCTCAGACCCCACAAGTCTGGTTCATCCTTAGGAGCAATTTCCAAACGCCTGAAGGTACCACATTTATCTGTAAAAACAATAGTACACAAGTATAAACACCATGGGACCACGCAGCAATCATACTGCTCAGGAAGGAGACGCGTCCTGTCTTCTAGAGATTAACGTACTTTGGTGCGAAAGGTGCAAATCAATCCCAGAACAACAGCAGAGGACCTTGTGAATTTTGCCGGAAGAGGTAAAAAAGTATATATATCCACAGTAAAACGAGTCCTATATTGACATAACCTGAAAGGCCGCTCATCAAGGAAGAAGGAACTGCTCCGAAACCGCCATAAAAAAAGCCAGAAAACGGTTTGCAACTGCACATGGGGACAAAGATCGTACTTTTTGGAGAACTGTCCTCTGGTCTTATGAAACAAAAATAGAACTGTTTGGCCATAATGACCATTGTTATGTTATGAGGAAAAAGGGGGAGGCTTGCAACCCGAGGAACACCAACCCAACCGTGAAGCACGGGGGTGGCAGCATCATGTTGTGGGGGTGATTTGCTGCAGGAGGGACTGGTGCACTTCACAAAATAAATGGCATCATGAGGTAGGAAAATTATGTGGATATATTGAAGCAACATCTCAAGACATCAGTCAGGAAGTTAGAGCTTTGTCGAAAATGGGTCTTCCAAATGGACAATGACCCCAAGCATACTTCCAAAGTTGTGGCAAAACGGCTTAAGGAAAACAAAGTCAAGGTATTGGAGTGGCCATCACAAAGCCCTGACCTCAATCCTATAGAAAACTTGTGGGCATAACTGAAAAAGCGTGTGCGTGCAAGCAGGCCTAAAACCTGACTCAGTTACACCGGCTTATTGTGGGAAGCTTGAGGAAGGCTACCCGAAATGTTTGACCCAACTTAAAAAATTTAAAGGCAACGCTACCAAATAATAATTAAGTGTATGTAAACTTCTGACCCACTGGGAATGTGATGGATGAAATTAAATCTATAATAAATAATTCTCTCTACTATTATTCTGACATTTCACATTCTTAAAATAAAGTGGTGATCCTAACTGACCTAACACAGGGACGATAACTAGGATTAAATGTCAGGAATTGTGAAAAACTGAGTTAAAATGTATTTGGCTAAGGTGTATGTAAACTTCCGACTTCAACTGTATATATAAAAAAAAAAAATGTCCTCTCAATGTCAACTGCATTTATTTTCAGCAAATTTAATATGAGTAAATATTTGTATGAACATAACAAGATTCAACAACAGACATAAACTGAACATGTTCCACAGACATGTGACTAACAGAAATATAATATTGTGTCCCTGAACAAAGGGGGGTCAAAATCAAAATGAACAGTCAGTATCTGGTGTGGCCACCAGCTGCATTAAGTACTGCAGTGCATCTCCTCCTCATGGACTGCACCAGATTTGCCAGTTCTTGCTGTGAGATACCCCACTCTTCCACCAAGGCACCTGCAAGTTCCCGGACATTTATGGGGGGAATGGCCCTAGTCCTCACCATCCGATCCAACAGGTCCCAGACGTGCTCAATGGGTTTGAGATCCGGGCTCTTCGCTGGCCATGGCAGAACACTGACATTACTGTCTTGCAGGAAATCATGCACAAAAAGAATAAGTATGGCTGGTGGCATTGTCATGCTGGAGGGTCATGTCAGGATGAGCCTGCAGGAAGTGTACCACATGAGGGAGGAGGATGTCTTCCCTTTGACGCACAGCATTGAGATTACCTGCAATGACAACAAGCTCAGTCCGATGATTCTGTGACACACCTCCCCAGATCATGACGGACCCTCCACCTCCAAATCGATCCCGCTTCAGAGTACAAGCCTCAATGTAAGGCTCATTCCTTCTACGATAAATGCGAATCCGACCATCACCCCTGGTGAGACAAAACTGCGACTCATCAATGAAGAGCACTTTTTGCCAGTCCTGTCTGGTCCAGCGACGGTGGGTTTGTGCACATAGGCGACGTTGTTGCCGATGATGTCTAGTGAGGACCTGCCTTACAACAGGCCTACAAGCCCTCAGTCCAGCCTCACTCAGCCTATTGCGGACAGTCTGAGCACTGATGGAGGGATTGTGCGTTCCTGGTCTAACTCGGATAGTTTTTGTTGCCATCCTGTACCTGTCCCGCAGGTGTGATGTTTTCATAACTGTGACCTTAATTGCCTACCGTCTGTAAGCTGTTAGTGTCTTAACGACCGTTACACAGGTGCGTGTTCATTAATTGTTTATGGTTCATTGAACAAGCATGGGAAACAGTGTTTAAGCCCTTTACAATGAAGATCTGTGAAGTTATTTGGATTTTTACAAATTATCTTCGAAAGACAGGGTCCTGAAAAAAGTGACTTTTCTTTTTTTGCTGAGTTTATATATACTGTATATAACATTCCTCTTCAGTAGGACTATTTAAATCCCAGAGAATGATGTGTAACATTAATGACCCAAATCCTGACACTAAACAGCTGGATACTGGATGAGGACGTTTCCTTCGCCACCCCCTCTCCTCTATCCCCCTCTCTCTTTATTTCTTTCTTCCTTTTTTCTTCTCTCTCCCTCTCTGTCTCTTCCTCTGTCTATTATCTTTTTCTCCATTATATATTATCTCTCTGTCTATTATATATATTTTTTCAGGTCCCATGTGCCTCCATTTGTCTATACAACTTAAAGTTGTAACCAACAGTACCCCAAAATGAATACATAAGAAAATAAATAAATAAAGTCTCCCCCTGACACCTCTAATGTATTGAGACAAAATGGGCAGTTTTCTACGCCAGGCGTCTGATAAACCTCCATTTGGCCATTGGTAGGGACGACTGGTGTGTGTGTGTGTGTGTGTGTCTGGATGCGTGGTGTGGGCAAGCGGCCGGTCTGGATAACCGCCTGTGGCAGGTTGTGATTACCGCTCCGCTTCCCCTCTCCATCCTCTTTACTTCTCCTCACACACACACACACACACACACACACACACACACACACACACACACACACACACACACACACACACACACACACACACACACACACACACACACACACACACACACACACACACACACACACACACACACACACACACACACACACACACACACACACACACACACACACACACACACACTCACTCACACACCAATACACAACCCCCTCACACACAGATGCATGCATTCTATCCTCTTACCACAGCCCAGCCTTCCCATGTGACCCTCCCATGGTCTGATGCTGTCAGTGTTAGACCCAGGAGATTGCCCACAAGCAAGACAGTCCCCCATATACCAGGCTCTCTTATAGCCACTTTATCCTGATATCAACCTCAACTTGCAGAGCCAGCAGATAGCTAGCACCAAATGAGAGCATGCTGGGAATAGAACAATGGGGCTACAGATGCTCTTACGCTGGGGAAAGCCAGAGCAGACAAAAAACAAGAGGTTATATCTTTGCAAATTAGCTAAACATATTACGTACTTCAGCCTGTTGCATAGGTCTACTATTAACATCAGTCCTTTTTGACCAAGACTTCAGCTAGCTAGCTTTCACTATGGGGATCTATAGTACTGCTAACTTTTAACAACGGTATTGTATATACTAAATATATTTACTTTTACTCCACTACATTCCTAAAGAAAATAATGTACTTTTTACTCCCACACATTTCCCCTGACACCCAAAAGTACTCGTTACATTTAGAATATTCAAGCAGGACAGCAATATGGTCCAATTCACGTACCTATCGATATGACTTTTTGTCTTCCCTACTGCCTCTGATCTGGCGGACTCACTAAACACAAACACTGCGTTTGTAAATTATGTGAATTATGAGTGTTGTCTGAGTGTTGTCCGTAAATTCAAAATAACAAGAAAATCTGTCGAATTCAGTAATTTGATGTATAGTATTTACTTTTTATTTTTACTGATGTTTGACAATTGAGTTTGACAACTACAACTGCAATTGCCAACATCTCTTTTCTAGAAAAACTACAGACGCACACCCAGGTGATGGACAAAAGGTCATCATGTATTTATAGCAAGAAAAGACAACAGAGGATAGAAGAAAAGGAAAGCCTAGTGGACAGATAGAAAGGGTGATTTATCAACCCCTGTCTAAAGCCTAGTGGACAGATAGAAAGGGTGATTTATCAACCCCTGTCTAAAGCCTAGTGGACAGATAGAAAGGGTGATTTATCAACCCCTGTCTAAAGCCTAGTGGACAGATAGAAAGGGTGATTTATCAACCCCTGTCTAACGCCTAGTGGACAGATAGAAAGGGTGATTGTCACCTCTATGCTCCATCTTATATTTTCTTCTGTGTTGTTTTTCAGGGCAGGGATGTGGGATGAGGAGGTTAGTACATCTACCTTACAGCCCATCATGAATCCCATGTTTCCAGGAATACAGAGGGAAATCAAGACCCCAAGTTCACAGACACATACGGTATGTGGGGACACACACACACACATACATGTGGGGACACACACACACATACACACACACACACACACACACACACACACACACACACACACACAGACAGACACACAAACACACACATGCATGTATGCACACACACATTTACAAACATTGATATCAGTTCACACATCGTGTGTGCATGCTCCTGTGTGTGTTTGACTGTTGAGTGTAGAACCTACAGGAGTTTTGTAAGCAGTGGTAAATATGTTGACTGTGCCTGTGTTGACTGTGACAGTGTTGACTGAGAAATCATTGTGTGAGCAGTGGTAACTGCCTGTAAATAAGAATTTGATCTTAGCTGACTTGCCTATTTAAATTTAGGTAAAAACATAATACTCTCCCTCGCCATACAACGTCCTGTTTTGTCACTTTCTCTACCTCTCAAGCTCAATTCCAACTTGCAATCTCGTATACATTCACAACACACAAATGTGCATGTGTACACACAGAGACAGACGTACGGACAGAGAAAGACGTGGAGGGAGAAAGTGAGACAGCAAAAAAAGAAACCGAGATTGAAAAAATGTGAATATGATGGTGAGAGGGAAAGAGGGGATTTTGGATTCCATTTATCAGAGTGCTGTGTACCGTGACAGTATCTCTCCCGTCTAAATAGGCTTGGGCTCATGCATATGGATGAGCTACTGTACAAGGTAATTAAATTGAGTTTTGGTTTGATTGCTGAGTTCTTTTAAATTATTAACGAGGTTGAGGAAAACGAAAAACTACCCACGGAGCATCACTCCACCCTGGACCTGATAGATAGATAGATCACCACACTCGTTACCCAGCACGCCACATTTAACAGCCTGACCTACACAGAGGATTATTTATTAAGAGCTTAGATCAAATCTCATCAATAGTGATCAAAGACACTCTTTTGAGGTATTTTACATTGAATAAGACATTAATTCACAAATAAACGTTTTAGTATGCTGTATATGCCATGCATGTTATGATATGACAAGCAGAGCAGGGGGACCATCGGAGGCCTATTCAGCCTGACACCTTATGAAGACTCTCATTCCCTCGCAGGTCCCACCCCACAAGTCAGTATTTGACGTTCATCCATGTCTGAGGACGTCGGGAGATGACATGGAAACGGGCCACTAGGGGCAACAGTGAGCGCTGTTACTTTGAAGTAGGTTTCCTTTTTTTCTAGTGCGTTGTGAACAGGGATGGCGGATGGGCGTAAGCATCTGCCTCTGATTCCATCTGCCTCTGATTCCATCTGCCTCTGATTCCATCTGCCTCTGATTCCATCTTCCTCTGATTCCATCCGCCTCTGATTCCATCCGCCTCTGATTCCATCCGCCTCTGATTCCATCCGCCTCTGATTCCATCTGCCTCTGATTCCATCCGACTCTGATTCCATCTGCCTCTGATTCCATCCGCCTCTGATTCCATCTGAATCTGATTCCATCCGCCTCTGATTACATCCGCCTCTGATTCCATCTGCCTCTGATTCCATCTGAATCTGATTCCATCTGCCTCTAATTCCATCTGAATCTGATTCCATCTGCCTCTGATTCCATCCGCCTCTGATTCCATCTGAATCTGATTCCATCCGCCTCTGATTACATCCGCCTCTGATTCCATCTGCCTCTGATTCCATCTGCCTCTGATTCCATCTTCCTCTGATTCCATCCGCCTCTGATTCCATCCGCCTCTGATTCCATCCGCCTCTGATTCCATCTGCCTCTGATTCCATCCGACTCTGATTCCATCTGCCTCTGATTCCATCCGCCTCTGATTCCATCTGAATCTGATTCCATCCGCCTCTGATTACATCCGCCTCTGATTCCATCTGCCTCTGATTCCATCTGAATCTGATTCCATCTGCCTCTGATTCCATCTGAATCTGATTCCATCTGCCTCTGATTCCATCCGCCTCTGATTCCATCTGAATCTGATTCCATCCGCCTCTGATTACATCCGCCTCTGATTCCATCTGCCTCTGATTCCATCTGCATCTGATTCCATCTGCCTCTGATTCTATGTGCCTCTGATTCCACCTTCCTCTGATTCCATCCATCTCTGATTACATCTTCCTCTGATTCCATCTGCCTCTGATTCCATCTGCCTTTGATTCTATCTGCCTCTGATTCAATCTGCCTCTGATTCCATCTGCCTCTGATTCCATCTGCATCTGATTCCATCTGCCTCTGATTCCATCCGCCTCTGATTCCATCTGCATCTGATTCCATCCGCCTCTGATTCCATCTGCCTCTGATTCCATCCGCCTCTGATTCCATCTGAATCTGATTCCATCCGCCTCTGATTACATCCGCCTCTGATTCCATCTGCCTCTGATTCCATCTGAATCTGATTCCATCTGCCTCTGATTCCATCTGAATCTGATTCCATCTGCCTCTGATTCCATCTGAATCTGATTCCATCTGCCTCTGATTCCATCTGAATCTGATTCCATCTGCCTCTGATTCCATGTGCTTCAGATTCCAAAGGTTGCAAGTTTGTGTCCAGTGATAAAAAGTGGTTTTTTATATTTTTGTTTAAAGCCTATCCCAAACCTTAACCTTAACCCTTACCTTAACCATACAGAGTTAGTATCTGACCTTACACTTAAACACTTTGAAATGCAATGTTTGGAACAACTTTGAAATTAGAGAAACATGGATGAACGTCTAATTCTGATGTGAGAATTTTATATCTGGTAGGTCATTACAGTATCACCCCAACATCAACACAGTGGGGTGACCAGGTCAGAGAATGCACACACACACACACACACACGCGCACACACACACACAGTGTTGCTGAGGCACATTACACACCGTAGACTACCGTCCTCCCTCTTTGGATAAACACACTCAAACCTTCCCAGCGTTCCTTAATCCAATTTAGCCCAACAAGGATGTGATTAGAATGGGAGTACTGTTACTAAATATACTGTATATAGAATATATTACATTAATGTAGCCAAGGGGGAGAAGGAAACATTGCTTTCCACTCTCCTCTCTCTATGCATCTCTCAACCCCTCCAACTTTCCAACATATTCTGACTCCTTTCCCACTCGATGGCAGGCCATTAGAACTACCCGGCATGAAACTGCATAGACTCCCACCCATATCAAGTATGGTGCGACAGCAGGAATAGGAGTTTATTTACCGGGCCTGCAATAAAAGGATAACAAACAACCACATTCATAGTTTTTTATGTTGCTGTTGTTATTTATTCCTTTATCTGGGCTTTTGTGGTATAATATGCATCAATCTACAACCTCCCTCTTAAAACAGGTTACGTCATGGAGACTATCATGGGTAAATACTGGTTAGATAAAAAAAAATGTCAGGGAATTAGAGACCAGAATATACACAAATCGGACCATGTACGAGAATGTACTGGGAATTTTATCTGAATGACTCAGTCTATTTTCTGAACAACCCTGTCTCTGATCTTATAGTCTGGAAGAAAAAACACACCAGACTACAAGGTTCATGTCAAACCCCACTAAACTATAATGTTCAGGTCAAACCCCACTAAACTAGAATGTTCAGGTCAAACCCCACTAAACTAGAATGTTCAGGTCAAACCCCACTAAACTAGAATGTTCAGGTCAAACCCCACTAAACTAGAATGTTCAGGTCAAACCCCACTAAACTAGAATGTTCAGGTCAAACCCAACTAAACTAGAATGTTCATGTCAAACCCCACTAAACTAGAATGTTCAGGTCAAACCCCACTAAACTAGAATGTTCAGGTCAAACCCCACTAAACTAGAATGTTCAGGTCAAACCCCACTAAACTAGAATGTTCAGGTCAAACCCCACT
Source organism: Salvelinus alpinus (assembly GCF_045679555.1). NCBI lineage: Eukaryota > Metazoa > Chordata > Actinopteri > Salmoniformes > Salmonidae > Salvelinus > Salvelinus alpinus. The sequence continues at coordinate 38,311,838 of NC_092107.1, forward strand.
AAACTAGAATGTTCAGGTCAAACCCCACTAAACTAGAATGTTCAGGTCAAACCCCACTAAACTAGAATGTTCAGGTCAAACCCCACTAAACTAGAATGTTCAGGTCAAACCCCACTAAACTAGAATGTTCATGTCAAACCCCACTAAACTAGAATGTTCATGTCAAACCCCACTAAACTAGAATGTTCAGGTCAAACCCCACTAAACTAGAATGTTAAGGTCAAACCCCACTAAACTAGAATGTTCAGGTCAAACCCCACTAAACTAGAATGTTCAGGTCAAACCCCACTAAACTAGAATGTTCATGTCAAACCCCACTAAACTAGAATGTTCATGTCAAACCCCACTAAACTAGAATGTTCAGGTCAAACCACACTAGACCAGAAGGTTCAGGTCAAACCCCACTAAACTAGAATGTTAAGGTCAAACCCCACTAAACAAGAATGTTTTGGTCAAATCCCACTAAACTAGAATGTTCAGGTCAAACCCCACTAAACTAGAATGT
>NC_092107.1:38314842-38374842 GCF_045679555.1 Salvelinus alpinus
GTGCAGGTTTCAGTGCTGCTATTAGTGTGTGAGAATATGTGTGTGTGGATATGGGTGAATGTGCATGTGTTTTTGTGTGTGTATGTTTGTGTGTACATGTGTGCGCGTACATGTGTGTGTGCATATGGGTGAATGTGCATGTGTTTTGGTGTGTGTATGTTTGTGTGTACATGTGTGCACGTACATCTGTGTGTGCATATGGGTGAATGTGCATGTGTTTTTGTGTGTGTATGTTTGTGTGTACATGTGTGCGCGTACATGTGTGCGCATGTGTGAGCGTGTGTATGTGTGTGTGTGGGTTATTGACAGCGAGCAACTGCTTGCTGGGGACACTGGCTCAGCTGAGAGCCCAGTTCCAGGGATAAGGAGAGGAGAGCTCAGGCTCTGAGCCAAGACACGCTTTGATCACACTTTTATTTTCTCTCCTATATATCTCTCTCTCTCTCTCTCTCTCTCTCTCTCTCTCTCTCTCTCTCTCTCTCTCTCTCTCTCTCTCTCTCTCTCTCTTTCTCTCTCTCTCTCTCTCTCTCCCTTTGTAATACTTAATAGTTAGCAAGCCCTGCCCCATCTGACAAGCATCAGAGATGGCGTTGTAGGACGCCATCTTAGTCCTGTATTGATGCTTTGCCTGTTTGATGGTTCATCTGAGGGCATAGCGGGATTTCTTATAAGTGTCCGGATTAGTGTCCCGCTCCTTGAAAGCTTCAGCTGTAGCCTTTAGCTCAGTGCGGATGTTGGCTGTAATCCATGGCTTCTGGTTGGGATATGTACGTACGGTCACTGTGGCGACAACATCATCGATGCACTAATTGATGAAGCTGGTGACTGATGTGGTGTACTCCTCAATGCTATCAGATAAATCCCGGATCACATTCCAGTAGCAAAACTAGCAAATGCAAAACAGTCCAAAACAGAACCTTTAGTTTCTGGTTGTAAGCATGAATCAGGAGGATAGAATCATGGTCAGATTTGCAAAATAGAGTGTGAGGGAGAGCTTTGTACGCCTCTCTGTGTGTGAAGTAAAGGTGGTTTAGAGTTTTTTTTCTTCTGGTTGCACATATGGCATGATGTTAGAACGGATTTAAGTTTTACTGCATTAAAGTCCCCAGCCTCTAGGTGCGTCGCTTCTGGGTGAGCATTTTCTTGTTTGCCTATGGCCTTATACAGCTTGTTTAGTGCAGTCTTAGTGCCAGCATCAGTTTGTGATGGTAAATAGATAGCTATGGAAAATATAGATGAAAACTCCTCTACCTCAGGTGAGACAAACCTTGAGACTTCCTTAATATTCGAGCTTGCACCAGCTATTATTGACAAATAGACACAGACCACCACCCCTTGTCTTACCGGAGGTAGCTGCTCTGTCTTGCCGATATACTGAAAACTCAGCCAACTGTATATTATCCATGTTGTCGCTCAGTGAAACATAAGATATAACAGTTTCTAATGTCTCATTGGCAGGATAGTCTCGAACAGAGCTTGTCCGGTTTATTCTCCAGTGATTGCACGTTGGCCAATAGGACCGATGGTAGAGGCGGGTTACTCACTCGCCGACAAATTCCTACAAGTTACCCGGATCTGCGGACTCTGTATCTCCGTCTCCCCTTCATGTGAATGACAGGGATTTCTGCCTGCTCCGGGAGCAACAGTATATCCTTTGCGTCAGACTCATTTAAGCTTGCGGTTCACTCAGCTTTGTCCAGTTTGAGGTGAATAATCGTTGTTCTGACATCCAGAAGCTCTTTTTGGTCATAAGAGACGGTACCACAAACATTATGCACAAAAAAAGTTAACAATGCAAAAAAACACACAAAATAGCACAATTCGTCAGGAGCCGTTAAAACGTCAGCTATCCCCTCCGGCGCGATTCCAAATATCACATTCTTACTGCCATTTGGATCATAACAGTTATCCCTTGTGTGGTGTTCATGTTTTTGTTATTCACCCAATGTTCCCTGTGTCTGATGGACCCACATTATTGGGTTTTTAAAACAGTACAGAGATAACAATGTATGTAAAAATATTTAACACTTAGATGTTGACTTCTATATAAAGCATACATGGTTAATATTTGCCATTTACCTCTGTTTGATCACATTTATCAATCAAAGCACTATGCATTTTTATAAAATGTTATTTTTGAAAATAAAAATCTATTATAATAAAGACATGGGTAAAAAAAAAATGTTTTTATCTTGATGAAATATAAATGTAACAAGGTATTCATCACCACTGATGTGTATTGCTTTGAACTGAACAAATTGTAAGGACACATTTTACATACAGTATTTTACGGAAATTATAAATGAGCCCCATTGAACCCAAATTAAGATCGGTCTACACACCACATGAGGGACAGAGTGTTACAAATGTATTTATTGCATTTGATTAATGTGTACTGTGTCTTCCTGTCCTTCTTGGGTCCACACACATCGCAGCACTTCTTCTTGTTGCTACCGGCTGCAATCTAGAATGATGAAAATATTTAACCATGTATCTCGGAGTGGACTTCTAGTCCGATTCAGGAGGTGTGCACACCACCTACCACATCCGGGTATATTGCTCGCTAATGTTCAGTCTCTGGATAATAAAGTTGATGAGCTGAGGGCAAGGATTTCCTTCCAGAGATGTCAGGACCCGGTGCGAGAAACAGTCACTAAATAATCGTCAGAACCCAGAAGATGAGGCAGACACAGCAGTACTAGAGATGGTGGTTTAATTAAAGAACAAAATCTTCAGGCAAAGAAACTAAATCCACAATGTCCAAAAATAAAGCCAAAAGGCACAAAATGGAAATCCTCCAAAATACAAAAGAAACTCCACAAAGTGGTAAAAAACAGCAGGGAAAAACAAACCTCAAAAGACTACTCAAATAATACACAAGAACTAAACCAGAGAACCTCTGGAAAATCCAACAAGAGAAATATCTGAATAAAACAAGGCTTGGGCTGGGGCTGGTTGCTAACTTACAAACACTGAGCAAGGAACTGAGGAACACACAGGGTTTAAATACTAACAAGGGAATGACCTACAGGTGCAAACAATAATTAGAGCAAGAAAAACAAAAGGTACAAAAAAGGTGCAATGGGGACATCTAGTGACCAAAACCCGAACAGTCTTGGCCAAAACCTGACAGAATCCCCCTCCTAGGAACGGCTCCTGACGTTCCTACCAGCCTTCTCAGGGTGGAGGGTCCTGAACTGACGAATGAGGTCAGGGTCCAGTATGTCCTTGGCAGGAACCCAGGAGCGCTCCTCGGGACCGTAGCCTTCCCAGTCCACCAGATACTGCCAGGACCGCTGCACCCGGCGGGAATCCAGTATCCGGTGGACGGTATAAGCCGACTGGCCACCGATGACACGGGGCGGAGGGGGAGGTCTGCCTGCCGGGATAAGGGGAGAAAAAACAACAGGTTTTAATAAAGAAATGTGAAATGTTGGATTGATCTTAAGGGATCTGGGTAAGTGCAGGCGAAAAGTAACGGGATTGACTCTCCTGGCAATCTTAAAGGGACCGATGAACCTCTGGGACAGCTTGCGAGACTCCACCCGTAGTGGTAAATTCTTAGTTGAGAGCCATACTCTCTGGCCGGGGTACAGGGTAGGACCGGGACGGCGACGGCGACGTCTGTTGGCTTGTCGTTGGTACTGCTGAGAGGAACGCAGAAGATTAAGACGTGCCTTCTTCCACGTAAGCCGACAGCGTCTGATGAACCTCGAGGCTGAAGGCACTCTGACTTCTGCCTCCTGGTCCGGGAACAATAGAGGCGCATAGCCAAACTGACACTCATGCGGGGATATACCAGTGGAGGAGGAGCACAAGGTGTTGTGCGCGTACTCGGCCCAAACAATGAATGATGACCATGTGGACGGGTTGTTGGAAACCATGCATCTGAGGGTGGTTTCCAACTCCTGATTCATCCTCTCAGTTTGGCCATTGGACTCCGGATGGTACCCTGAAGATAAACTGGCCGTGGCCCCTATGAGTTGGCAGAAGGCCTTCCAAAACCTTGAGGCGAACTGGGGACCTCTGTCGGAAACCATATCTTGCGGAATCCCAAAGACTCGGAACACATGGTTAATCACCAACTCAGCTGTTTCCTTGGCAGAAGGTAATTTGGTCAAGGGAACAAACGTGGCTGCCTTAGAAAACCTGTCGATGATGACTAGGATCGTAGTATTACCATGGGACGGAGGAAGGCCAGTAATAAAGTCCAACGAGATATGGGACCAGGGTCGGTGGGGAATAGATAGAGGGTGAAGGAGTCCTTGAGGGCGGAGGTGAGAAGATTTGCCCTGGCAGCACACGGAACAGGCCTTGACGAAAGTGGCAACGTCTTCTTTTATGGTGGGCCACCAGAACTTACGCTGGATGAACTCCAAGGTGCGATCTACGCCCGGGTGACAGGTGAGGCGAGAGGAGTGCCCCCACAGAAGGACTTGGGACCTTGCTGCCTTGGGAACAAACAACCGATTAGCAGGACCTCCTCCAGGGCCCGGTTCGATGGCTTGAGCTTGTTTCACGGTATCCTCCACTTGCCACGAGATCGGAGCCACGATCTTAGCGGCCGGAAGGACAGTCATGTCAGTATCTTCTCGAATGGCAGGAGAGTAGATTCGTGACAAGGCGTCCGGTTTGAGATTCTTCGACCCGGGTCTATAGGTGAGGATAAACTGAAATCGGCTGAAGAAAAGAGACCATCGAGCTTGTCTGGAGTTCAACCGCTTCGCCTGCTGGATATACTCCAGATTTTTGTGGTCCGTAAGCACTTGAAACGGTTGATAAGCCCCCTCGAGCCAGTGTCTCCATTCCTTCAATGCCATCTTAACCGCTAGGAGTTCACGATCCCCCACATCGTAATTCCTCTCGGCCGGGGTAAGCCGGTGAGAGAAGAAGGCGCAAGGATGAAGCTTCTTGTCTTCACCCCTCTGAGACAGTACAGCTCCAACCCCAACCTCTGATGCGTCTACCTCCACCACAAAAGGTTCATCCACCGTTGGTAGTGTCAGGATGGGAGCAGAGAGGATGCGCTGCTTGAGTCCTTGGAAGGCCGTCTCAGCTTCTCTTCCCCACAGAAACCTTGTGTTGCCACCCTTGGTTACAGCTGAGAGAGGGGCTGCCACCGAGCTGAAGTTCTTGATGAACTTGCGGTAAAAGTTGGTGAAGCCCAGGAAACGCTGAACTTCCTTAACGGACTTGGGGGTGGGCCAATCCGCTACCGCCCCTACCTTCTTGGGGTCCATCTGGACTCGACCGGGTTCCACTATAAATCCCAGGAATTGTACTCGAGAGATATGGAATTCACACTTCTCCGGCTTAACGTACAAATGGCTGTCTAGGAGGCGTTTGAGCACTTGTCTGACATGCTTAGTGTGTTCTTGAAGGGAGCTCGAAAAGATGAGGATGTCATCCAAGTAAACAAACACGAAGATGTTAAGCATATCCCTAAGCACATCGTTTATGAGCGCTTGGAACACAGCCGGAGCGTTGGTCAGGCCGAAGGGCATCACCGAGTATTCGTAGTGACCAGTAGGCGTGTTGAAAGCGGTCTTCCACTCGTCCCCGGGTTTGATCCGCACGAGATAGTATGCGTTCCGCAGGTCAAGCTTAGTGAAGACAACTGCTTCCTGGAGCAGCTCAAAGGCTGTGGCCATAAGGGGTAGCGGGTAGCGGTTACGGACGGTTATGGCATTGAGTCCCCGGTAGTCGATGCAAGGTCGTAATCCACCGTCTTTCTTGGCCACAAAGAAAAACCCTGCTCCCGCCGGCGAGGTAGATGGACGCATGAGGCCTGCTGCCAGAGCGTCCTTGATGTAGGTATCCATAGCAGCTCGTTCGGGAGGAGAAAGGGAAAAGATCCGACCCCTGGGAGGGCAGGTCCCCGGAAACAGGTCGATGGTGCAATCGTAAGGTCTATGGGGTGGTAGTTTGGTGGCCCTCTGTTTGCTAAATACCAGTTTGAGGTCATGGTAACACTCGGGAACTCGGGACAGGTCGATGGATTCTAGAGACTCGGAAGGGGAACTCGGGGAACTCGGGAAGATACAAGTGGCTTGGCACGTAGGACCCCACTGCTTGATAGTGCCCACAGACCAGTCGATGTGAGGGTTATGGCTGTGAAGCCAGGGATAACCAAGGACGAGAGGGAACTCGGAACAGGAGATCAGATGAAAGTTCATCACTTCCTGGTGTTGGGAACCTGAAAGTCGCAAGGGGGTAGTGGCACGAGTAACAAGTCCAGATCCCAAAGGGCTTCTATCCAACGTAGTAACCCTTATGGGGTCACTCAGAGGTTCAGAAGGAACGCCATTCTCTTTCGCCCAGACCCCATCCATGAAGTTACCTGCGGCTCCAGAGTCTACCAAGGCTTGAAGAGAAAACTCGTGGTCGTCCCAGGAAAGGGTAACTGGAATGAGCAGGCGGGAGTTGGATGGATGGGAGGAGGTTATGTTTCCCGTTACAGTCCTCCCAGGCCTGCACGGGAGAGTGCGTTTCCCTGGAGCCCGGGACACGTGGAGCGGAAATGGCCCGGTTTGCCGCAATATAGACAGCATCGCTCCCTCATCCGGCGGTCTCTCTCAGCCTGGGAGATGCGTCCAACCTGCATGGGTTCTGGTGGAGCCAGCGAGGATAAAGGTGGAGACTCGGAGCTGGAACCGATAGGAGCTAGGGTGAGCGGTCTACGGTTGAGTTCTCTCTCTCTCAGACGCTGGTCTATGCGTGAAGCCAACTTGATAAGGGACTCGAGGTTGTCCGGTGGTTCCCGAGTGGCCAGTTCATCTTGGATGGTGTCAGAAAGACCCTTCAAAAAACACACTGTGAGCGCCTCGTCGTTCCAGCCACTTGCTGCTGCCACAGTGCGGAACTGGATGGCATAGTCCGTCACGCTGCGCCGACCTTGGCGGAGAGTCAGGAGCTGTTTGGCTGAGTCAGGGCCGTTGGTAGGACCTTGAAACACTCGCTTGAATTCTTCAGCAAAGGTAGAGTAGCTGGCACAGCAGGGACTTTGGGCATCCCACACAGCAGTAGCCCAGGCTAGGGCTTTTTCCGACAGCAGGGTGATGATATATGCTATCTTGGACCGGTCGGTGGGAAACGACGATGGTTGCAGCTCAAAGGAGAGAGAACATTGGGTAAAAAAACCCTTACAAACACTCGGATCCCCTGAGAACCGTTGGGGAGGCGGCAGACGAGGTTCAGCCAGGGGCACTTGAATCGGATGAACTGGAGCAGAAGCGGTTGCCGGGGAAAGTCGATCCGAAATCTGCTTTATGGAAGTCAGCATCTCTGACAGAAGTTGAGAATGTCTAGCCATTAAGGCCTCTTGCTGAACCAGAGCAGCTTCGTGGCGTTGGACAGTCCCCTCGTGGTGGGACAGCATGGAAAAAAAATCCTGGATACTGGCTGCCTCTGGGTTCATTATAATGGCTCAGTGTTTCTGTCAGGACCCGGTGCGAGAAACAGTCACTAAATAATCGTCAGAACCCAGAAGATGAGGCAGACACAGCAGTACTAGAGATGGTGGTTTAATTAAAGAACAAAATCTTCAGGCAAAGAAACTAAATCCACAATGTCCAAAAATAAAGCCAAAAGGCACAAAATGGAAATCCTCCAAAATACAAAAGAAACTCCACAAAGTGGTAAAAAACAGCAGGGAAAAACAAACCTCAAAAGACTACTCAAATAATACACAAGAACTAAAGCAGAGAACCTCTGGAAAATCCAACAAGAGACATATCTGAATAAAACAAGGCTTGGGCTGGGGCTGGTTGCTAACTTACAAACACTGAGCAAGGAACTGAGGAACACACAGGGTTTAAATACTAACAAGGGAATGACCTACAGGTGCAAACAATAATTAGAGCAAGAAAAACAAAAGGTACAAAAAAGGTGCAATGGGGAGATCTAGTGACCAAAACCCGAACAGTCTTGGCCAAAACCTGACAAGAGAGACATCAGGGATTGTAACAGACGCCGTTTCACGGAAACATGGCTAACTCTGAATATACTGTCTGAGTCCGTACAGCCAGTTGGGTTCTCAGTTCATCGCGCAGACAGGAATAAATATTTCTCCGGGAAGAAGAATGGCGGGGGTGTATGTTTCATGATTAACAACTCATGGTGTGATTGTGGTGTGATTGTGATAACATACAGAAACTCAAGTCCTTTTGTTCACCTGACCTAGAATACCTCAAAATCAAATGCCAACCGTATTATCTCCCAAGGGAATTGTCTTCGGATATAGTCACAGCCATGTATATTCTCCCTCAAGCCAATACCACGATGGCCCTCACAGAACTTCACTGGACTATGTGCAAACTGGAAACCACACATTTATTATAGCTGGGAATTTTAACAAAGCACATTTAAGGAAAACGCTACCGAAGTTCTATCAACATATTTCCTGCAGTACTCATGCTGCTAAAACACTCGACCAATGCTATTCCAACTCCCGGGATGCCCCCCCCCACCCTCCCTTCGGCAAATCTGACCACGACTCCATTTTGCTCCTTCACTCCTATAGACATAAACTCAAACAGAAAGTACCCGTGCTAAGGACTATTCAACGCTGGTCTGACCAATTGGAATCCACACTTCAAGATTGTTTTGATCACGCGGGCTGGTTGAGAGAAAGCCAAGAGTGTGCAAAGCTGTCATCAAGGCAAACGGTGGCTACTCTGAAGAATGTCAAATATAAAATAAATACAAATATAACATTTGTTTAACACTTTTTGGGTTACTACATGATTCCATATGTGTATTTGTATGAATGTATGTGTACATGTGAGTACAGTACCAGTCAAAAGTTTGGACACACCTGCTCATTGAATGGTTTTTCTTTGTTTTTAGTACATAATGCCATGTGTGTTATTTCATAGTGTTGATGTCCTCACTAGTAGAAAATAGTAAAAAGTAAAGAAAAACCATGGAATCAGTAGGTGTGTCCAAACTTTTGAATGGTACTGTATATATACATATTTTTTATGAATACATTTTCCTTCATTATTTTCTGCAAACCCCTTCAACACTACTAATTAAAGTAAACTAACAAACGACAACACTTAGGCTTCTACTTCCAGGTTATTCATACTATATACATTTTACGGATACAATAGTTACATTTTGTTTGTTTTTAGTCCTGTCCTTCCTCTACCCCCAACTTCTCCCATCTCTTTCAATCCTGTTTGATTTGCCAAATATTTTTAACTCTGCTGTTTCACAAAAGTTCTGAACCTACATACATTTTACACACACAATATATTTTACATTTGCTCTCTTGTTGTTATTAGTCAAACTATTCTTATACATAATTTCCATCTGAGCATTTGGATTAATGTGCTCATTTGGAGGTTACCCTCCCATCTTCATGTCCTCACCACTCCTTGTCTTTCAGATGATGGACATAATAGGAGAGTTTGTCCTGAAGATAGTCACACAGGCCCCTGGGGCTGTAGGTCTTAGTACATGGTCTACTTCCACTAATTAAATTATATAAAGCAAACCCATTTCAGTTCTGTGAGCCACTAACAACGCCCACTCTCCATGTCACCCATCTCTCTCTCTCTCTCTCTCTCTCTCTCTCTCTCTCTCTCTCTCTCTCTCTCTCTCTCTCTCTCTCTCTCTCTCTCTCTCTCTCTCTCTCTCTCTCTCTCTCTCTCTCTCTCTCTCTCTCTCTCTCTCTCTCTCTCTCTCTCTCTCTCTCTCTCTCTCTCTCTCTCTCTCTCTCTCTCTCTCTCTCTCTCTCTCTCTCTCTCTCTCTCTCTCTCTCTCTCTCTCTCTCTCTCTCTCTCTCTCTCTCTCTCTCTCTCTCTCTCTCTCTCTCTCTCTCTCTCTCTCTCTCTCTCTCTCTCTCTCTTCTTCTTCTGCACAGTTAGGAAAGCCTGAGAGGAGGTCCAGGGGTCCTGGTGAGTCAGATATAATCTGCTGATGTCATAAGAGCGAGACAGCCTTGCCCTTCAGACTCCTGAATATGACTCACATAATCCTTATCTCCATGATATGGTACAATGGGGTATGGGACCATAGTATGTGTGTATGCACGTGTCACTAGCATTTAGATGGAAAAAGACTCTGGTAAAATGTTTTGTATCTCTATCTTCCATACACCGTTTCTCTGTAGGAGCTGGTAATGGATCTACAAAGGGACTCTCGTGGCTCTCTTGGATAAATCACCCCTCTCTCACACACACCAATACACATCCGCGCACACGCACACACACCTTCCCTGACACTCAACTCTGCTGTAATAAATCAATTGAGATTCAGCCCAATCCATCCTATCCTTTAGCTTTCAGAGCGAGTGAAACTCACGGTGTAGCGGGCTTAAAATCTCACATCAAAGAGACAGCAGAGCTCCAATAAAGCTGTAAATACACCACACAGCGAAAGATAGTGGGGTAGGTGGAGAGGACACCATGGAAGGAGAGAAGAGAGTCCATACTCCGCCAGGTGATTTTGTGTGCAGAAGGCAAGTGGAGCGAGAAAGGCCACGAATCAAAGCAACAAACAACTCCTTCAAATGATGAAAAACCACGGTTGAACACGCCCAACGGCATAGCTACATGTGACTAAATAATCATTGCCTCTGGTGACTTTGGTCTGGCAGTGAATGTACCAAAAGAAAAGACCTGCAAAGCATTTTATCCTATAAAAAGATCATGTTAAAAAATAGATATTCAAATCCAAATCTGCAGCAAAATATTCAATAGTTTAATTTTACCAATTGCGCTACTACATGGCAGTGAGGTTTAGGGTCCAACCTGTAATTACGCTTTTAGGCATTGGGTGAAAAACCCAATAGAAAATCTTAATACAGAATTCTGCAGTATGATCCTAAAAATATATGTTCTAAGTACCAAATAATGCTTGCAGAGCAGAACTCGGAAGATTCCCTCTAATTGTAAATATAAAGAAAAAAGGCACAAAAAATGTGGTAACATTTAAAATCAAGCCCTACAACATCCTTACAATTCAAAGCACTGGAATCTCAAGAGCTAAACCCTGAAAGAGTCCCCTGTGTCAGCTGTTAAAAACACTAAACAAACCCATGATCCAAACACACAGGGAAATGAATCAGGATGTTTCAGAATTGAAAACCTCATTTTTGACAAATTGGGGAAAAAAAATAAATATATATATTAAATTGCTATTTGGCACAAAAAGATAATATATAAACAAAAACAGATCCTGACCAAATACAGGCTCAGTGACCACCAGTTGGCGGTAGAAAAAGGGAGACATAAAAAGACATGGCTACCCAAAGAGGAGTGTGTATGTGGTCACTGCACAACAAGGGAGGTAGAGGCATAGATTTAAAAAATGTCCTTAGCAAGAGACAGGGTTAGGGTCAATTCAACATTTTTGAATTTTATTCAATTCAACCAATGAAGAAATTACAAAATGTATTGCACATTTCTAATGATTAAAACGATATACACTTATGGTTGAAGGAGACACGGCTCCAAATATGTAATTGCCTGCAAAAGTCTGCCATAGCCTGCAGACCACTGAATAATTACATCAGAATAATGCGCAGTAACACTTCTTATTAGTGTTATTATAAAGGGTAGTAGGGTTGATAGTAAAAAAACTAGTGTATTGGTAGTAGGGGTGATGGTAGTGGTAATCGTAGTAATGACGATGGTAGTAGAAGTAGTAGTAGAAATTATGATAGTGGTGGTAGTGGTATTAATGATGATAGTAGTGGTAGATGTAGTGGTAGTAGTAATGATTATAGTAGTGGAAGTGGTAGTAATGATGATAGTAGTGGTAGTAATGATGATAGTAGTGGTAGTAATGATGATAGTAGTGGTAGTAATGATGATAATAATAGTAGTAATGATGATAGTAGTGGTAGTAATGATGATAGTAGTGGTAGTAATGATGATAATAATAGTAGTAATGATGATAGTAGTGGTAGTAATGATGATAGTAGTGGTAGTAATGATGATAATAATAGTAGTAATGATGATAGTAGTGGTAGTGGTAGTAATGATGATAGTAGTGGTAGTGGTAGTAATGATGATAGTAGTGGTAGTAATAGCAGTAATGATGATAGTGGTGGTAGTAATGATGATAGTAGTGGTAGTAATGATGATAATAATAGTAGTAATGATGATAGTAGTGGTAGTGGTAGTAATGATGATAGTAGTGGTAGTAATAGCAGTAATGATGATAGTGGTGGTAGTAATGATGATAATAGTGGTAGTAATGATGATAGTGGTGGTAGTAATGATGATAGTAGTGGTAGTAATGATGATAGTAGTGGTAATAATGATTATAGTAGTGGTAGTAATGATGATGTAGTGACAGTACTAGTAGTAATGATGATAGTAGTGGTAGTGGTAGTAATGATGAGAGTAATTGTAGTGGCAGTAATGATGATAGTAGTGGTAGTGGTAGTAATGATGCTAGTAGTAGTAGTGATGATGATAGTGGTGGTAGTAATGATGATAGTAGTGGTAGTGGCAGTAATGATGATAGTAGTTGTAGTGGTAGTAATGCTGATAGTAGTTGTAGTGGCAGTAATGATGATAGTAGTGGTAGTGGCAGTAATGATGATAGTAGTGGTAGTAATGATGCTAGTAGTAGTAGTGATGATGATAGTAGTGGTAGTGGTAGTAATGATGATAGTAGTGGTAGTAATAGCAGTAATGATGATATTAGTTGTAGTGGTAGTAATGATGATAGTAGTTGTAGTGGCAGTAATGATGATAGTAGTGGTAGTAATGATGATAGTAGTGGTAGTAATGATGATAATAATAGTAGTAATGATGATAGTAGTGGTAGTGGTAGTAATGATGATAGTAGTTGTAGAGGCAGTATTAATGATGTAGTGGTAGTAATAGTAGTAATGATGATAGGTAGTCGTGGTGATCCCACTGTGAGTGTCCCCACAGGAGAACCCTTTGAATAACCATCTTATGCCAGCCTTTGGCCTACAGAGCTGGAACCCAGACTTCCTCAAGGAAATGTGGAAATAAAGACATTGTCATACTACAAGAAACATGGTATAAAGGAGACGGACCTCCTGGTTGCCCTCCAGGTCACAGAGAGCTGGTAGTCCCATCCACCAAACTACAAGCTGTCAAACAGGGAAGAGACTCAGGGGTTATGCTAATTTGGTATAGAGCAGACCTAACCCAAAACAGGAACATTTTTCATCTGGCTAGAAATGAATAAGGAAATGATCTCAACAGAGAATTTTTTTTTTATGCGTGCTACCTACATCCCCCCAATAGAATCCCCACAGCTTCTCCATTCTAGAGGGGGAAGTCAACCATTTCCAGGCCCAGGGACATGTACTAGTCTTTGCCAGAACTGGACAAGAACCTGACACCCTCAGCACACAGGGGGACAAACACCTACCCTGAGGTGACAGCATTCCCTCCCCCATGTGCCCTCCTAGACACAACTACAGCAAACAACAAACAATAATGGGTCACAACTCCTGCAGCTGTGCTCTTCGAGGGGACTTCTACGGTAGGTACACCTATAGCTCATCTCTTGGCAGTAGTACTGTAGACTATTTTATCACTGACCTCAACAAAGAATCTCTGACATGCTGACAAGACCGCACGCTTGCGCCATCGCGCATGATGATTTTGTTCAAAATCAGGACACGCAGGTTGAAATATCAAATCAAACTCTGAACCAACTATATTAATTTGGGGACAAGGCAAAAAGCATTAAACATTTATGGCAACTTAGCTAGCTAGCTTTCAGGGGCATGAACATTAACCATTTTCACTGTAGTGTCCAGAATTATTTCAAGCTGTCAGGCATTCCCTTGGCAGCAAGAGCCTCTCGGTGGATGCTGCAGTGTACCCAAGTGGCAAGTGGCGTCGGGAGCAACATCAGGCACGCGCGTTACCACTCCACTATCTCTCCCTGTCATGGCTTTTGTGCCATCAGTACAGATACCAACATGAGCATCAGCTACGTTTGGCTACACACGGACCGTTAGTGGAATTCCCACCAGAGAATAGCAGTTCATGTGATTGGATGTTAATTATTTGGCTAGGCTACCTGTATTTGATATTGTTGTTATTTCGCTGAACACTAGATGGTAAAAAAAATGTGGGGCAGTGAAACGAGGCTACTCGGGTGAGAAAAAAACCTCACCCAAATGTATAGCCCCGTCAGAAAAAATAAATGGACTGTTTGAAAATTGTTTTATTTAAAAGTAAATGTGAATCACATTTTTATTTGGCGTACCCCCGGCGACATTGTGCGCTCCCCTGTTTGGGAATACCTGCCCTAGAGCACACAAAACTATACATACTTCGGTCTAAACATCAGCGCCACAGGTAACTTCCACAAAGTTGAGAACGATCTGAGAGACAAGGCAAGAAGGGGCTTCTATGACATTAAAAGGAACATAAAATTCAACATACCAAATAGGATCTGGTTAAAAATACTTTAATCAGTTATAGAACCCATTGCCCTTTATGGCTGTGAGTTCTGGGGTCCGCTCACCAACCACAAATTCACAAAATGGGACAAACACCAAATTGAGACTGCATGCAGAATTCTGCAAAAATATCCCCAGTGTATAACGTGAAAACACCAAAGAACGCATGCAGAGCAGAATTAGGCCGATACCCGCTAATTATCAAAGTCCAGAAAAGAGCTGTTAAATTCTACAACCACCTAAAAGGAAGTGCTTACCAAACCTTCCATAACAAAGCCATCATTTACAAAGAGATGAACCTGGAGAAGAGTCCCCTAAGCTGGTCCTGGGGCTCAGTTTACAAACAAAAATAGACCCCACAGAGCCCCAGGACAGCAACACAATTAGACCCAACCAAATCATGAGAAAACAAAAAGATAATTACTTGACGTAGGCAGACCTGGCTCTCAAGAGAAGACAGGCTATGTGCACACTGCCCACAAAATGAGGTGGAAACTGAGCTGCTCTTCCTAACCTCCTGCCCAATGTAAGACCATATTAGAGACACATATTTCCCTCAGATTACTCAGACCCACAAAGAATTCGAAAACAAATCCAATTTTGATGAACTCCCATGTCTATTGGGTGAAATACCACAGTGTGCAATCACAGCCATCACCATTTTTTATTGTTTATTTCTCTTTTGTTTATTTTCTATTTCACTTGCTTTGGCAATGTAACATATGTTTCACATGCCAGTAAAGCCCATTCCACCTTGGCCTAGTTTACGTCTAACAGTATACTTCAGCTGAGGAAAGTCTTACACAACCTACATCAGAAAGAGAACAGATAGGACAACAATAGAGAGAGAGAAAGGGAGCTAGATGGAGAGAGATAGATAGATGGAGTGAGAGAGAGAGATAGAGAGAGAGATTGGGAAAGAAATGGAGCGAGATGAGATGGAGATGGAGGGAGAGAGAGAGAGAGAGAGACAGAGAGAGAGAGAGAGAGCAAGATGGAGAGATGGAGAAAGCAAGATGGAGAGAGAGATAGATGGCGCACGATGGAGAGAGAGAGAGAGCACGAGAGAGAGAGATAGAGCAAGAGAGAGAGAGAGACAGAGACAGAGAGAGACAGAGAGAGAGAGCGAGAGAGAGAGATGAAGCAAGAAAGAACAATAACATTTGTCACTTTATTTCAAACAAGTATCGGCCCAGCCGTCGCTAAACTACATTGTATGCATAAAAACATGAGCTTGGAGAGTTGTTACAAAACTTGTCTTATCTTCCTCAAATAATTATATTATACTTTCCACTTTTCTCCATCATAAGCTTTCTACATTTCACCTGTCTCCCCCTCTGTTGTTCAATGTCAAGAAATCCCTTCACACTTTCAGAGGCTGTGTTTAATTTTCTCTCTCTCTATCGTTCAATCTTTTTCTCTATAATTTGCCTGTCTCATTGAAATGATGCGTCACTCTATCCCCGATGACAGCATAGTGCACATCAGCTCTCACGTTGCCATGGCATTTATTCCCTGGCATCTTATGACGTCTCAGGAGGGAGAATACGTGTACATCTATGGGGAATTCATGTTAGCTGGGGGCGGGGACTACCTTTTGAGTCTTACAGTTTAGTGTGTTTTCTCCTTCAAATTGTGATGTCATGCATTTGTCAAGCTGGTGTCAGATTAGACTGTTACTATCTGACTATGTGGACATTTTTCTAACCACAAGTTCCATTTAAATTCATTTTGAATTCATACCTTCATAGGGACAAGCATTTTCTCTCTATGTCCCCAATCTCTCTCTCCTTTCCCTCTGTATCTCTCCCTGTCTCACCCTCTGCTTCTCTCCTTCCATTTGGCCCTGAAATTAGAGTCTCAATACGCAGGGGTAACACAGTCTGCCTGTCTGTAACGCCCTATGATAAGACTCTGTGGCCAATACCCGAGTGTAACCCAGTCTGCCTGTCTGTAACTGTCTATGATAACACTGTGGTCAATACTCGGGTGTAACCCAGTAACAAAAGAGATGAAGAGGAGAGAAAAAGAGGCGAGGTAAACTATTGGTCTAAATCTATGCCAGCTTTGGATTGCAATTAGGTGTCTAATTAGAGACAACGCAGTGGTTTTCTAGGGCAGGAACCTCTAGGCACAGCGGAAATCACTAGGAGAAATAACCCAGGTCCCTGTGGACAACTCGCTCTTTCTCTCACTTTCTCTCTCTTCAAGCCCACTCTGTCTGCCCTTCTCTCCCTCCTCCTCGTGTCTGGTCCTTTCTACCTATCTTTCTCTATTTTATCTATCATTTAGATTCCTTTCATTATTTAAACCTCAGTCTAGTGTCTGACCCTAAAGAGACTGTCCCTGCCTTCCAGAGCAGTCGTCCAGCCTCCACAGTGATAAATCAGGCCTCACCTCACAGCCACCTCAGACGAACGACCAGTAGTTGTGAGGTTGGCTGTCACTTTTTTATTCGTATTACTTTTTAACCTTTATTTAAACCAGGAAATGCCATTGAGATAAAGGACCTTGCAGAGTAGGCAGCTCTAATGTGTGTTTGTGTGTGTGGATATATGTGTGTATGTGTCACAATAAAACATGTTAAATGTTAAAGTGTCAGACTTACATATACAAGCCCAAATCTGTTCTGACAGTGATTTGATAGGCAAAAGACACAATCACATCAAAACAATTTTTCTAAGTTCTAGGCAATCCAGAAACCCTAATTTTAGAAACAGACATGATGTGAAACGATGCCCAAAAAATTAAACATAAGATGAAAAATGGGACACAACTGAAACTTTATTTAAAGTTAAATATACACACGTTTTACACCTCAAAGGCAATCAAACTAAAGAAGAAAGCAAAACCAAGCCTTTAAGAGGTCCATCACCTACACTGCTCATGTGCCATCACACAAACATACTTAAAAACTCACCTTCTGTACCACCCAGACAGCTCATTTATAGTCTCTCTCTCTCTCTTTGCAAGGATCCATAAGGTATGACTTCCACCACAATGTACAATGTACTCTCTCTTTGGAAAATGCCAAATGTTTTCATAAACGAGGGCACACCAATGACACGGGTAACGTCAACGGTCTCCCCCTATCTTCACCCTCTACACACAGTCTGAGGTGGGAGCCGGCAGTCATCTTACACAGAGTCTGTGTGTGTGTGTGTGTGTGTGTGTGTGTGTGTGTGTGTGTGTGTGTGTGTGTGTGTGTGTGTGTGTGTGTGTGTGTGTGTGTGTGTGTGTGTGTGCGTGCGTGCGTGCGTGCGTGCGTGCGTGCGTGCGTGCGTGCGTGCGTGCGTGCGTGCGTGCGTGCGTGCGTGCGTGTGTAGGTTTTTGAGGAACAATTCAAACTGGTTATGGCCCAAATAATAGGCTACGGCATTTAAGGATCTCAGATCATCTGTCACAGAAAAATACATACATAACAAGTAAAAGAGATGAAGAGATCAATGAACATCCTACTCAGAGCAGTCAGCGTTATCCCCACCAAATAGAATGCATAGTTCTGTATGAACAATTAATTTGTTCATTAAATCGACATGAATACACACACAGACACAGTAAATAAACAGTGAACATATACGGTACACACGGACAAAGACTCACACATACATACACACACACACACACAGATAAATGAACACAAATGAATCTTGCGTCAAAGGATTATAATTTGTCATATAAAAGATAATCCAATCAGAATAGTTTATTTCCTATTGATTTTCTTTAAGTCAACACTATGTGACCTTTGCATTGTTACTCTGCTTAATCTCCTGTTACTTTACCCCACCAAACATCTCTCCTGTTACTTTACCCCACCAAACATCTCTCCTGTTACTTTACTCCACCAAACATCTCTCCTGTTTCTTTACCCCACCAAACATCTCTCCTGTTACTTTACCCCACCAAACATCTCTCCTGTTACTTTACCCCACCAAACATCTCTCCTGTTACTTTACCCCACCAAACATCTCTCCTGTTACTTTACTCCACCAAACATCTCTCCTGTTACTTTACCCCACCAAACATCTCTCCTGTTACTTTACCCCACCAAACATCTCTCCTGTTTCTTTACCCCACCAAACATCTCTCCTGTTACTTTACCCCACCAAACATCTCTCCTGTTACTTTACCCCACCAAACATCTCTCCTGTTACTTTACTCCACCAAACATCTCTCCTGTTACTTTACCCCACCAAACATCTCTCCTGTTACTTTACCCCACCAAACATCTCTCCTGTTACTTTACTCCACCAAACATCTCTCCTGTTACTTTACTCCACCAAACATCTCTCCTGTTACTTTACCCCACCAAACATCTCTCCTGTTTCTTTACCCCACCAAACATCTCTCCTGTTACTTTACCCCACCAAACATCTCTCCTGTTACTTTACCCCACCAAACATCTCTCCTGTTACTTTACTCCACCAAACATCTCTCCTGTTACTTTACCCCACCAAACATCTCTCCTGTTACTTTACCCCACCAAACATCTCTCCTGTTACTTTACTCCACCAAACATCTCTCCTGTTACTTTACTCCACCAAACATCTCTCCTGTTACTTTACCCCACCAAACATCTCTCCTGTTACTTTACCCCACCAAACATCTCTCCTGTTTCTTTACCCCACCAAACATCTCTCCTGTTACTTTACCCCACCAAACATCTCTCCTGTTACTTTACCCCACCAAACATCTCTCCTGTTACTTTACTCCACCAAACATCTCTCCTGTTACTTTACTCCACCAAACATCTCTCCTGTTACTTTACCCCACCAAACATCTCTCCTGTTACTTTACTCCACCAAACATCTCTCCTGTTACTTTACTCCACCAAACATCTCTCCTGTTACTTTACCCCACCAAACATCTCTCCTGTTACTTTACTCCACCAAACATCTCTCCTGCACACAGAATCATCTCTCATGTTACTGTACCCAAACCAAACACACAGAATCATGTCACCCATTACTTTACCCCACCAAACACACAGAAACATAACATTGTCAGATACACAAAGCAAGACACAGGTCCAATTGAAAGGACAAGAACAAACAGATATAGCAGTGATCAGTGAAAAGGTCTGGCATTACATTCAGAAACAAATGATGGTTGTGAACTTTTCTTTACCGACACAATGTATTGTCTCGTTGAAAAGCAAAGTATAATTTTTCAGTTAGTCTTGATGGGTTGAGGGGTCCAGTCAAATGTCTAGGGCTCCAAGGGCCTCTGGTCACAGTCCTGCTGCTTCTGACCCTCTGGGCTGCTCATGCTGTGGTCAGAGTAGTAATTCCTCCACTCCAACATGTACGACATCCAACGATGGAAGTGATTCCTCCACTGCTGTTCTAACTCATCTACGCTCACTGACAGAGAGACATAGGGAGAAGGAGGGAAGGGCGAAGGACAGAGAGACAGAGGGAGAAGGAGGGAAAGGCGAAGGA
The DNA here is from genome assembly GCF_045679555.1 of Salvelinus alpinus. Taxonomy (NCBI): domain Eukaryota; kingdom Metazoa; phylum Chordata; class Actinopteri; order Salmoniformes; family Salmonidae; genus Salvelinus; species Salvelinus alpinus. The sequence continues at coordinate 38,334,694 of NC_092107.1, forward strand.
GAGAGAGACAGAGGGAGAAGGAGGGAAAGGCGAAGGAGAGAGAGACAGAGGGAGAAGGAGGGAAAGGCGAAGGAGAGAGAGACAGAGGGAGAAGGAGGGAAGGGCAAAGGACAGAGAGACAGAGGGAGAAGGAGGGAAAGGCGAAGGAGAGAGAGACAGGGGAGAAAGAGGGAAGGGCGAAGGAGAGAGAGACAGAGGGAGAAGGAGGGAAGGGCGAAGGAGAGAGAGACAGAGGGAGAAGGAGGGAAAGGCGAAGGAGAGAGAGACAGAGGGAGAAGGAGGGAAGGGCGAAGGACAGAGAGACAGAGGGAGAAGGAGGGAAAGGCGAAGGAGAGAGAGACAGAGGGAGAAGGAGGGAAGGGCGAAGGACAGAGAGACAGAGGGAGAAGGAGGGAAGGGCGAAGGAGAGAGAGACAGAGGGAGAAGGAGGGAAGGGCGAAGGACAGAGAGACATAGGGAGAAGGAGGGAAGGGTTGAAGGAGAGAGAGAGACAGAGGGAGAAGGATGGAAGGGCGAAGGACAGAGAGAGACAGAGGGAGAAGGAGGGAAGGGCGAAGGACAGAGAGACAGGGGAGAAAGAGGGAAGGGCGAAGGAGAGAGAGACAGAGGGAGAAGGAGGGAAGGGCGAAGGAGAGAGAGACAGAGAAGTGAGCATGATTTAGATTGCCTGAGAAGGGGCTGTAAAGTTAAGTGTTTCCAACATTCAAACACTTTCCAACTCAGCATAACTGAACATCTCAGAATCCGAGTGAGAAATGAGACTTGACATTCAGCTCATCCTCAAAATCAAAATTCCCTTTCAGAAATCTACTCCTACGATCCCTCTATACTTTAGCTATAGCTGATCCCATGTGATTCTACAGGGATGAGAACAGACTGGTCCCATATGATTCTACATGGATGAGAATAGACTGGTCCCATGTGATTCTACTGCCAAGGGAACAGACTGGTCCCATGTGATTCTACTGCCAAGGGAACAGACTGGTCCCATGTGATTCTACAGGCATGAGAACAGACTGGTCCCATGTGATTCTACTGGCATGAGAACAGACTGGTTTCATGTGATTCTACTGGCATGAAAACAGACTGGTCCCATGTGATTCTATTGCCATGAGAACAGACTGGTCCCAGGTGATTCTACTGCCATGAGAACAGACTGGTCCCATGTGATTCTACAGGGATGAGAACAGACTGGTCCCATATGATTCTACAGGGATGAGAACAGACTGGTCCCATGTGATTCTACTGCCATGAGAACAGACTGGTCCCATGTGATTCTACAGGGATGAGAACAGACTGGTCCCATGAGATTCTACAGGGATGAGAACAGACTGGTCCCATGAGATTATACTGCCATGAGAACAGACTGGTCCCATGTGATTCTACTGCCATGAGAACAGACTGGTCCCATGTGATTCTACAGGGATGAGAACAGACTGGTCCCATGAGATTCTACAGGGATGAGAACAGACTGGTCCCATGAGATTATACTGCCATGAGAACAGACGGGTCCCATGTGATTCTACAGGGATGAGAACAGACTGGTCCCATGAGATTCTACTGCCATGAGAACAGACTGGTCCCATGTGATTCTACTGGCATGAGAACAGACTGGTCCCATGTGATTCTACTGCCATGAGAACAGACTGGTCCCATGTGATTCTACAGGGATGAGAACAGACTGGTCCCATGTGATTCTACAGGGATGAGAACAGACTGGTCCCATGAGATTCTACTGCCATGAGAACAGACTGGTCCCATGTGATTCTACTGGCATGAGAACAGACTGGTCCCATGTGATTCTACTGCCATGAGAACAGACTGGTCCCATATGATTCTACTGGCATGAGAACAGATTGGGCCCATATGATTCTACTGGCATGAGAACATACTGGTCCCATACTGAACATGTGTTGTATTCCTTAAAATCACCCCAACATATGTAGTACCAGTCAAAAGTTTGGACACAACTACTCATTCAACGGTTTTTCTTTATTTTTATTATTTTCTATGTTGTAGAATTAGCTCCAGATGAGGAAATGTTAGAAAATGACTAAATAATTTGAGCATGTTTTAGTATGTTTATAACTATATAAGTGGCCTAGCAGTAGTGATTAACGTGTTATGGGTTAGATGGAGTGATCTACTGTATGTGAAAATGTATTGACGGCCGGAGGCGAAGTACATAGGGGGTCTGTCTCTTTAATAGAGCTATTACCACAGATTGTGAACTATTGCCCTATAACACTGTCTTATAGCTTCACTGTTTTATATCATAATATTCTCTCTCTCTATGTTTTGCATTATGATATTCACTTGAGTATGAATGGGTCGCTCATTCTCAAATAGCTCTTTGTGTGTGAGTCCGGATAATTAACAATAGACTGAGGCAAGGTGCAAGGACGTACACTCCCTACTGATTAGAAGACCAGGAATTGTGTGGAGGAGTACCAAAGACCCTGGACTCAGGCGATAACACCACCTACTTAGCCACAGAGATGCATTGTACATTTGAAGTCGTAAGTTTACATACACCTGAGCCAAAGACACTTAAACTCAGTATTACACAAGTCCTGACACAATTCATTATCCGTTATCAGTAAAAGGAGAGTAAATAAGAGTGCACATAGTGTGATTATAGGTCACGTCTCAGCGGTATAAAACATATAAATCAACAGAGAATATTAATCATGTTTTTCCTGTTCATTATAAGTAATTTCAAAGTGTACGTATATAATGTTAAACAGGAATTACTATTAAAAAAGGAGGGACTGTTATGGTTCTAGCTTGAAATATACTTATTCATGTTACCATACTAGAACTTATGGATTGCTTTACACGTATATAAGGAATCTACACTTGAAGTCGGAAGTTTACATACACCTTAGCCAAATACATCTATTAAACCCAGTTTTTTTCACAATTCCTGACATTTAACCTAGTAAGAATTCCTTGTCTTAGGTCAGTTAGGATCACCGCTTTATTTTAAGAATGTGAAACGTCAGAATAACAGTAGAGAGAATTTTTTATTTAAGCTTTTATTTCTTTCATCACATTCCCAGTGGGTCAGAAGTTTACATTCACATTACCAGACCTTAGTATTTGGTGGCATTGCCTTTTAATTGTTTAACTTGGGTCAAACGTTTCAGGGAACCTTCCACAAGGTTCCCACAATAGGTTAGGTGAATTATTGTCCTTAAGCCATTTTGCAACAACTTTGGAAGTATGCTTGGGGTCATTGTTCATTTGGAAGACCCCTTTGCGACCAAGCTTTAACTTCCTGACTGATGTCTTAAGATGTTGCTTCAACATATCCACATAATTTTCCTCCCTCATGAAACCATCTATTATGTGAAGTGCACCAGTCCCTCCTGCAGCAAAGCACCCCCACAACATAATGCTGCCACCCCCGTGCTTCACGGTTGGGATGGTGTTCTTCGGCTTGCAAGCCTCCCACTTTTTCCTCCTAACAAAATGATGGTCATTATGACCAAACAGTTCTATTTTTGTTTCATCAGACCAGAGGACAATTCTCCAAAAAGTACGATCTTTGTTCCCATTTGCAGTTGCAAACCGTAGTCTGGCTTTTATATGGCGGTTTTGGAGCAGTGGCTTCTTCCTTGCTGAGCGGCCTTTCAGGTTATGTCGACAAAGGTCTCGGTTCACTGTGGATATATATACTTTTGTACCTGTTTCCTCCAGCATCTTCACAAGGTCCTTTGCTGTTGTTCTGGGATTGATTTGCACTTTTCGCACAAAAATATGTTCATCTCTAGGAGACAGAACGCGTCTCCTTCTTGAGCGGTATGACAGCTGTGTGGTCTCATGGTGTTTAAACTTGTACTTATATTGTTTGTACGGATGAACGTGGTACTTTCAGGCATTTTGGAAATTGCTCCCAAGGATGAACCAGACTTGTGGAGGTCAACAACATCTTGGCTGATTTCTTTTGATTTTCCCAAAGAGGCACTGAGTTTTGAAGGTAGGCCTTGAAATACATCCACAGGTACACCTCCAATTAAGTCGAATTATGTCAATTAGCCTATCAGAAGCTTCTAAAGCCATGACATCATTTCCTGGAATTTTCCAAGCTGTTTAAAGGCACAGTCAACTTAGCGTATGTAAACTTCTGACCCACTGGAATTGTGATACAGTGAATTATAAGTGAAAAAATCTGTCTGTAAACAATTGTTTGAAAAATTATATAGCCAGCATCAGCTGTGCAAAAGTGGGGTTGTGATGGAGACACGAATGAGGATGTGTTCAACCCTCAGTTCCGAAGTGTATTTACTCCGTTTGTTTTGTTGTATTTAAAAGTGTGCTTTGTAGCCTTGTCTCAAGTTTAACCAGGATCGGAACCACTCATTGCTTTCTTTGGACTTCACATCTCAGTTGGTCTCCGCTGGTTCTTCAATGCCTTTCTCCTCTGTTGGCGGATTCGATTGTCTGACTGACGAATGGCAACAACTTTTTTGTTCTAATTAAAGAACAACTAGAATATTGTTAAAGAACACTCACCTTGTCACGTTACCAGACATAAAGAACACTCACCTTGTCACGTTACCAGACATAAAGAACACTCACCTTGTCACGTTACCAGACCTAAAGAACACTCACCTTGTCACGTTACCAGACATAAAGAACACTCACCATGTCACGTTACCAGACATAAAGAACACTCACCATGTCACGTTACCAGACCTAAAGAACACTCACCATGTCACATTACCAGACCTAAAGAACACTCACCATGTCACGTTACCAGACCTAAAGAACACTCACCATGTCACATTACCAGACCTAAAGAACACTCATCACCTAGCAACCTAGAGAGAGAAACAGTGAGAGGGAGACCGAGAGAGCAAGCGAGAGAGCGAGAGTTGGGAGAATTTTTGTTTGTTAGTAAAGGGACAGCTAATGAGGAAAGTTAATGATTAGGCATCGACTCCATACACATTATTCCAATAAAACACGTATTAATGCCAAATTGGTGTTTTTACCTTTGACCTTTACAAAAATATTTGCCTCTTGCTTTTCCCAATATGCGATAATTTCCAAAGTTCTTTGTCATTCACATTGTTCACTCTGTTCCAGTTTGTTCATGCTTTGCTATATCTTTTGAATGCAATGCTCACCCCCATCTAATAGACTTCGGACAAAGCCAACCATAAATAACACTGCAAATGACAATGGCAACAACATTGTGCTGGCATCAACCACCTCTGCACATCAGGAGGTGTGTGTGTGTGTGTGTGTGTGTGTGTGTGTGTGTGTGTGTGTGTGTGTGTGTGTGTGTGTGTGTGTGTGTGTGTGTGTGTGTGTGTGTGTGTGTGTGTGTGTGTGTGTGTGTGTGTGTGTGTGTGTGTGTGTGTGTGTGTGTGTGTGTGTGTGTGTGTGCAACAAATTAAGACAGAGAAAACGTTTTTTTTTGTGCCATTCTGTGCAACGAAGCAAAACAAACAGTGGAATCTGTGCACAGGAATTAGACTCCATCTCAAAGTCAAAATCAATCACGCTTTCCCAAATCACAAAGGCCGGGGTCTCCAATGTCCTGCTCCAATCAAATACACACAAACTCCAAAACAATGTTAAGCTATCAGCTTTTATCTCTTAGGATGAAAGAAAACCTAACCAACTAAAAGTAAATGTTTTTTTTGCATTGAACTCCAAACAAACTAACATTTAGAAAACTCAGCCTCCATTTAGATATCAACCTCATATCTACACAATACTGTAGTCTTTCAAAAAGCCTAAACAATGAAATAACGCAAGTGAATCTAAAAAGGCTTCCTAAATAAAACAATTCCGATGAGTTATCTTTGACCAAGTAGTTTAATGACAAAATTATCTTGAGCTGAAAATTCCCCCATGGGTTGCACCTCATACACATGCACACCCGCATCATGAGTTTCAAACCGGGGAGGCCACGGATTCTGTTTGTATAATGAGCCCGATGTGTGTGTCTAATAAATGAATTGCAGTGGAGAGAGAGTGTTATTCACCCTCCACAGTTTTTGAAGAAGAGGGGGAGCTTGAGCCTGGGCCAACCCAGCCATGGTGCACCTCCACAGGCTAGTTTAGGCACCAGAGGCCCCTGGATGGACCTGATGCAGCATCACTCAATCCTTGGACCACTATGTGCAAGGTTAGTGTGCAAAAGAAGAAAGGATATTTTTGAGATGCGGCCTGACACGGCCGTCACACTTGCGCATGTTTGTGCCTGCTTGTGTTCTCACCAGTGACGTCCTGCAGTTTGGGGAGGAAGTTGTTCCAGAACTGGCATTGATGAGCTGCAAGCCTCTTTTGTGTGTGTGGAGGGGATGAGTTTAGGGTGATGTATTCCTGTTGGTCCACGGTGAAAAGTGGCCAATCCCCTTCCTCTATGCTTGGGTTCCTGCCAGGGAAAACACAACAACCAACCAATTATGTAAGTAAACCATGAGAGTAATTTTACACTGACTTAAACCTCATATAGTTTTTCTATTATAATGTTTGTATGTTAGGATGTATGTACAGTGCATTCAGAAAGTATTCAGACTCCTTTACTTTTTCCACATTTTGTTACGTTACAGCCTAATTCTAAAATGGATAAAATAAAATACTCATCAATGACAAAAGAAAAACTGATTTTTAGAAATGTTTGCAAATGTATAAAAACAAACCAGAAAAACCTTATTTACATAAGTATTCAGACCCTTTGTTTAAAGACTCGAAGTTGAGCTCAGGTTAATCGTGTCTAATCGTGTCTATATAAGGTCCCACAGTTGTCAGCACATGTCAGAGCAAAAACCAAGCCATGAGGTCAAAGGAAATGTCCGTAAAGCTCAGAGAAAGGATTGTGTCGAGGCACAGATCTGGAGAAGGGTACCAAAAGATTTCTGCAGCATTGAAGATCCCCAAGAACACAGTGGCCACCATCATCCTTAAAAGGAAGAAGTTAGAAACCACCAAGACTCTTCCTAGAGCTGGCCGCCCGGCCAAACTGAGCAATCGGGGGAGAAGGGCATTGGTCAGGGAGGTGACCAAGAACCCGGTGGTAACTCTAAAAGACCACTAGAGTTTCTCTGTGGAGATGGGAGAACCTTCCAGAATGACCACTATCTCAGCAACACTCCACCAATCAGGCCTTTATTTTAAGAGTGGCCAGACGGAAGCCACTACTCAGTAAAAGGCACATGCCAGTCCGCTTGGAGTTTTCCAAAAGGCACCTACTCTCAGACCATGAGAAACAAGATTATCTGGTCTGATGAAACCAAGATTGAACTCTTTGGCGGGATTGCCAAGCGTCACATTAGGATGAATCCTGGAACCATCCCTACAGTGAAGCATGGTGGTGGCAGCATCATGTTGTGGGACTGTTTTTCAGCGGCAGGGACAAGGGGACTGGTCAGGTTCGAGGAAACGATGAACAGAGCAAAGTACAGAGAGATCCTTGATGAAAACCTGCTCCAGAGCGCTCAGGACCTGAGACTGGGGCAAAGTTTCACCTTCCAACAGGACAACAACCCTAAGCACACAGCCAAGACAACGCAGAAGTGGCTTCGGAACAAATCTCTGAATGACCTTGAGTGGTCCAGCCAGAGCCAGGACTTGAACCCGATCGAACATCTCTGGAGAGACCTGAAAATAGCTGTGCAGTGACGCTCCCCATCTAACCTGACAGAGATTGAGAGGATCTGCAGAGAATGGGAGACAATGCCCAAATACAAGTGTGTCAAAATCCAACCAGGAAGTGCGAAATCTGAGGTTTGTAGTTTTTCAACTCTTTGCCTATCCAAGATACAGTGGAAATGGGGTCATATTGCACTTCCTAAGGCTTCCACTAGATGTCAACAGTCTGTAGAACCTTGTTTAATGCTTCTACTGTGAAGGAGGGGGGAATGGGAGCTGAATGAGTCAGAGCTCTGCCAGAGTGGCATGAGCTGGTCAAGCGCGTCCACGTGAGAGGTTGCTTGCGTTCCATTGCAATTCTACAGACAAAGGAATTCTCCGGTTGGAACATTATTGAAGATTTATGATAAAAACATCCTAAAGGTTGATTCTATACTTCGTTTGACATGTTTCTACGAACTGTAATATGACTTTTTGTCTGAACTTTCGCCTGGACCTGACCATGCGTCATGAGTTTGGATTGTGTACTAAAAGCGCGAACAAATAGGAGTTCGTTGGACATAAATGATGGACTTTATCGAACAAATCAAACATTTATTGTGGAACTGGGATTCCTGGGAGTGCATTCTGATGAAGATCATCAAAGGTAAGTGAATATTTATAATGCTATTTTTGACATTGTTGACTCCGCAACATGGCGGATATCTGTATGGCTTGTTTGGGCTCTGAGCGCTGTACTCAGATTATTGCATGGTGTGATTTTTTGGTAAAGCTTTTAAAAAATCTGACACAGCGGTTGCATTAAGGAGAAGTTAATCTAAAGTTCCATGCATAACACTTGTATTTTCAACAACATTTATGATGAGTATTTTTGTAAATTGATGTGGCTCTCTGCAAAATCACCGGATGTTTTGGAAGCAAAACATTACTGAACGTAACGGGACAATGTAAACTTAGATTTTTGGATATAAATATGAACTTTATCGAACAAAACATACTTCTATTGTGTAACATGAAGTCCTATGAGTGTCATTTGATGAAGATCATCAAAGGTTAGTGATTCATTTTATCTATATTTCTGCTTTTTGTGACTCCTCTCTTTGGCAAAAAATATGGCTGTGTTATTCTTTGACTATGTACTGACCTAACATAATCGTTTGGTGTGCTTTCGTCGTAAAGCCTTTTTGAAATCTGACACCTTGGCTGGATTCACAACAAGTGTAGCTTTAACTTGGTGTATTGCATGTGTGATTTCATGAAAGTTACATTTTGTTAGTAATTTATTTGAATTTGGCGCTCTGCACTTTCACTGGATGTTGGCCATGTGGGACGCATGCGTCCCACTCCCAGCATGTGTCCCACTCCCAGAGAGGTTAAGCAAAGTGCTGAGTACAGGGTCTAAATACTTATGTAAATGTCATGTTTCAGCAGTGGAGGCCACATAAAAGGAGCACTGTGGTATACCGCGGGGGAGAAGAGAGAGACCGACACAGAGCAGAAGCTGAGAAGAAGGACCGAGCCAAACCTACGTGATTTGGGATAACCCAGATGGCGAGCTATGTCACCTTCTGTTTGGCACACAACGAGATGGCTCCTCTGATGGTTCCTGTACGAGTCGAGTCGATGGCGTCGACACCAGCGCTCTGCTGGAGTCCGTCAGTATGGTGACCCTTGTCCACCCGTAGTGGCTCACACAAGAGGGGAAAGACGAACCCGGGGGACGAGGAGGTGACAGTGTCCTGTGTACACAGGGACACGAAGAGGTACCCAATCGTGCCAGTGTGGATAACCAACCCAAGGGGGGAGTGCCAGATGCTTGTGGTGGCTGTTCCTTACCTGCCTGTTTCCATTCTCCATGGTAGAGATTGACCTCTCTTCCAGGCGCTGTGGAGGAGAGACCTGGGGAGGCACGCACGCGAGGTAGGAAGGAGAGGAAAAAGGACGCCCCACCTTGAGAGGTGTCCACTGTGCCTGATTCGGACCCGGAGGAGGGAGACGACCCCACTCTGGGAAGCGAGCCATCGTTCGAGGAAGACCTCAGGCTCCCCTTTATGGAGGTGGAGGCACCAGACAGAACTCACCACACGGGAATCTTTATGGGTCAGTTCCGGACAGCCCAGTTAGAAGACCCCAATCTCAAGAACGCGAGGGGACAGGTGATTGTGGTGGATGGCGTACTGTTACCTGGGGTAAGTGAGTGGCGCTACCCCCACTTCGCCATCAAGCATTGTTTATTGTGTCAGGTAGTAAAGCACAATGGGGAGACAAAAGACTTGTTTCTCAAACCCAGCCACTATGTTAGGACTGTCTAGCACCTTGCCCACACCCACTTGCTTGGGGCACACCTGGGGATGGCGAAAACCAGGGAGCGGATCGGGAATTGGTTCCACTGGCCCTGGAGTCAAGCACGCCGTGGAGGACTACTGACGTACCTGCCTGGAGTGCAATACATCCAGGTAACCTTGGCTTACGCCACCTGGTTTCCTGAGGTAATACCGTTACGCACACAGCAGCGAAAGGCATCACATTTATTCAGCCAGGTGGGTATTCCGCAGGAAATCCTGACGGACCAGGGCACCGCATTCATGTCTCTTGTGATGAAAGATGTCTGCAATATATTACGAATCAAACAGGTGAGGACCAGTGTGCATCATTCACAAATGGAAGGGCTAGTCGAACGCTTCAATAAGACCCTAAAATAGATGCTAAAGAAGGTCTTCGAGAGAGACGGGAGGAACTGGGACCATGTTTGCAGTACACGAGGTAAACCAAGCGTCCACTGGGTTCTCCATCTTTAAGCTCCTGAATGGCCGTTGGCCCCGCGGACTGCTGGACATAGCCAAGGAGGTCTGGGAGGAGACAACGACCCCCCTTCGCAGTGTGCTGGGACAGGTGGAGGAGATGAGGGAAAGGATGACTGCAAACCCCTCCAACTTTACCATGTGAATTTACTGAAGATGTGGCACGCACGAGTGGCACTGTGTGTAACATGGACCCGGCCACAGCAGAGCCCACCCTTTGTCAAAGTTGCCATGGGGGAAGACCTGAGCCCGACCCAACGACAAGAGCTCAGAGAGTTGGTCCAGCAGAATACTGCCGCGTTCTCCGAGGTGACGGGATGCACGGATCTCGTGGAACATCATATCCACATATCCAGGAGAAAAAAGGTGTATACGGCCATACCGGATACCAGAAGTCCAATGGCTGTGGTCCAGCGGGAAGTGGCAACAATGCTAGAGGTGGGGGTAATTGAGGAGTCCCACAGTGAGTGGTCAAGACCTATAGTGCCGATACTGAAACCGGACAGAACCGTCCAGTTCTGCAATGACTTTCGGGGCCTGAACGAGGTCAGTAAATTCGACACCTACCCCAAGCCCCGGGTGGACGAACTGATCGACCGCTTGGGGATGGCGAGATACGTCAGCACCTTGGACCTGACGAAGGGGTACTGGCAGGTGCTGCTAGCAGCGGCCTCCCGGGAGAAGAAGGCCTTCTCCACCCCAGGGGGCTATAGCACTACCGGGTTCTTCCTTTTGGGCTCCATGGGGCCCCAGCGACCTTTCAGCGACTCAATGACCGCGTCATAAGGCTGGTTGAGAGAATGCCAACAGTGTGCAAAGCTGTCATCAAGACAAAGGGTGGCTACTTTAAAATATCTCAAATATAAAATCTATGTTGATTTGTTTAACACTTTTTTGGTTACTACATGATTCCATATATGTTATTTCATAGTTTTGATGTATTCACTATTATTCAACAATGTAGGAAATAGTAAAAATACAGAAAACCCCTGGAATGATTGGATGAGTCCAATCTTTTGACTGGTACTGTATATGTTGAGTATAATGTGTATACTTAAGGTATATATACAGGGCATATTTGTAAAAGAGACCTAGGTCTCAATATGTCAGTCCAGGCGGACTGTCATGTGCCTTTTAAAATAAGTATATTGTCTTATATGCATAATCTCTTTGATGTCTCACCTGGTCCCAGACTCTATATAATATCTATATGAAGTCTCACCAGGTCCTAGCCATGTCTATATGAGGTCTATCTCATATATGAGGTCTATCTCATTGGGGCAGCAGGTAGCCTAGTGGTTAGAGCGTTGGACTAGTAACCTGAAAGGTTGCAAGATCAAATCCCTGAGCTGACAAGGTAAAAATATGTTGTTCTGCCCTTGAACAAGGCAGTTAACCCACTGTTCCTAGGCTGTCATTGAAAATAAGAATTTGTTCTTAACTGACTTGCCTAGTTAAATAAAGGTCAAATAAATCTAACCCGGTCCTAGCCATGTTGGCCCAGTACTTCATCATCCTCCTGCTCATGACCACTTCCTCCTCCAGGTATCCCAGGGTTCTGTTCAGCGGCATTCCAAAGACAAACTCAATCTCATAGCCGTGCATCACGCCCATCCATGCTGGCCAGGGATTGGTGGAGGAGTGGTGATCAAACAGGAAGAGGTGGGCCTTACCCCCATGTTCTGTGTACCTGGGGGCAGGTATGGTAATGATTGGTGAGTTCATTACAAACTGAGCAGAGGGGGCCAGATACTAACTACATAACACAACATTGCATGTAATTAACACATTGCTGTACATGCAGTATTTGTGCAAAATTTAGAGCTGGGCTCTCCAACCATGTTCCTAGAGAGTTAACATCCTGTAAGTTTTCATGCGAACCCTAATCTAATGCACTTGAGTCTAATAATTACCTGGTTGATGAACTGAAGCAGGTTAGTTACAACTGGGGTTGGATTAAAAACGTACAAAGGGGTATCTCTCAAGAAACAGAATTGGACAGTCCTGCATTAGAGCTTTGTGGAACTCTTTGATATGTTGTCCTTACCTCTGGGCAAACTCCAGCACAGGACAGTTAAAATCACGGTCTCCCAACATTCGCCCAAGCAAATCACGATTATTCATCCCACTATTCTCATCCGTCCAATCAGTGTACTGGAAGATGGCTGTCTCCCTTGTGACATCACTGAATCCCGGCAACACTAGGTCCACCCCTTTCAGGAAGTTCTCCCTGCTGATCAGGCTCTGGCTAGTTATGTCATATCCTGGTGCCCCGTAAACCAGGAAGTAGGTCCCCTCATCTTGATTCAAACCAATCAGCACCTCTGTCTTCAGGAAGTGTCCCGTCCGGAGCAGAACCTATACGACCAGATAAAGAAGATTAGAGATTATGACATTATGCCATTGGAAATATATACAGGATTCAACTGCTTCATTGTTCAGTGCCTTTGGGCCCAAAACAAGCAACCATAAATTCATACACACCTCTGGCATGTCTGGTAGGAAGTTTTGGTCGACAGAGGGGGTGAATGGTAATGCTAGGAGTGTGGGGAGAGACAGGACGTTATACTGCTGCTTGATTATATCCTCTGGATGGGCTTTCTGTAGACACTGCTCCAGGACAGCCAGAGGTGCCAGGGGACAACCCAGCAGCCTACCCAGGGACAGGGACCTGTTCCAGGCCTGCTGTTGGGTCGTGACAGCCCATGGAGTGTTAGGAGAACCACTCTGTAGTATTGCCCTGTTGAACAGACCATGGCTGCCAGGGGAGAGGAGATGGAGACCTACAGACGCAGAGCCAGCACTTTCCCCAAACAACGTCACCTGACAACAACATAAAAACAGAGAAAAACTAAACGTGGTAAAACAAAGAATAACAACAAAAAAAGAGTAATAGAAAAAAGCTGAGTAACCTTTGAAGGGTCGCCACCGAAGGCAGCAATGTTATTGGCTACCCAGTACAGAGCCAAGCGCTGGTCCAGCATTCCAGCGTTACCACGGACACCCTCGCTCTCAGGAAGAGACAGGAAACCCAATGGGCCGAGCCTGTGTCCAATGAAAACAAACGTTATTATCGGTGTATTTTTAAAACATGAAGCTCAAATAAGTACGTTAGTCTAATTATATTGTGCCAGGACAACCTGTAGTTCATAGACACCACCACGACGCCTTCTGATTGGCTAAGGAATTGTCCGTCATACAGGTCTAGGGAGGCGGTGCCTGTAGTGAACCCGCCTCCGTATATCCACACCATGACAGGAGCCAATGAGGAACCAGGGGAGGAGCTCTTGTAACGTTTAGGGTCCTCTCTCTTAAACAAAGGGGGAGGAGTCCATATGTTGAGGTAGAGACAGTCTTCACTCATCTTGGTGTTGGGGTTCCACATCTCAGCTCCACGGAACCCTGGGAGTAAGGAAGTCAGAGTCAAGTACGTGTAGATAATGACTTGATTACAAAACAACATTGAGTACGTTTACATTGTAAAAAATTATTGTCGATGCGGGCGCTAAGTAAAGAGGAATTGTGCATTCCTAGAAGTAGCATTCTCTACCGCATAGTGTCATGCCTGTGGACCAATTTTAAATGGCGTCACGGACTTGGATGTGGGATTGTGTATGGGGAGAGCATCAGTGAAGGTATGCGAAGGAGACACCGGTGTCACTGTTTGCGTGAGAGAAATTCCTGTCCAACCAAAGATGACATGGACCCGCCCTGACCAGACCTACACTGATGACTGCCAGGGGGAACTCACCACATTCACGAATTTGAACATGACAACCCACTGAATTTCAGTAAGTCAATTTACAACCCACTAAACTTCGGCAAGTCAATTTAAATTAATTTGTAGTGAAAGTAAAAGTAGTGACAAGGATCCTAAATCCCAGAGAGTGGACTTGGCAGGGCTAGTGAGAGCCCCGTTGACATTACTGTTTGTAGGCATAAGATAAATGTCTATGTATCCTGAGAGCTACGGGTAGTGAAAACAGGCATACAATAAATGTCTATGTATCCTGAGAGCTACGGGTAGTGAAAATAGGCATACAATAAATGTCTATATAGCCTGAGAGCTACGGGTGGTGAAAATAGAGAAGTGAAAGTTGAATACTGAACAGTGGGGTGTTGAACATGTATGAGAGAATAAGGGTGAATGACTAACCCTTTTGACAGGAGGAATAGTGGATCCTGAGGATTGCTATTTCTTAGAATGTAAATTATAAGATTAATAACCAATAAAATGAATGTGAAGCAAACAGTGAATATCCAATGTCGATTGGTTAAACGGGAGTTATCAAAGGTCGTAATTCCAATTGTATTTGTTATTTTGATTTCACATGTTTTTTTGGGATGCATTAATCACAATGTGAGTAGTGTCCAAAGGGGGAATTACCAGTCCCCTAGCGCGCTTTGTTAAATATGCAAATTGTTTTCCTCACATGCCTTCCTGTAAAAATAAAAAAAAATATATGTTGGTAATAGTTGACAGTTACTTCAATTGGATTGAAGTTTTTCCCACCTAGAGTGATGTATGTGTATTGCTGTTGTTATTTTGTTTTGTTTTCATTGTTTTGTTTAATTTTCTTTGTTTTTGTCTTGCTTCAATAACAAATCTCATCAGATTGTGTCTGCTGGATGGTGGTATTTCTCCCAAGGATTAGCCCTCTAACTCTCTGACCCTGTAACTCTGCGGTGAGGTCGCCAATATGATAAAGGAGTATAAGGACATTTGCAAAAATTGTTTTAATGGTGTGTTGTTATTCTAGTTGACATTTGTCTTAGAAATCTGTATTAAGATTGTTGAATAATGTATAATTTGTCATACAATAAATCATTTGTCTGGATTTCTTGAATCAGAAATGCCCTACACTAAACTGGTATTCTGTTCTGTCGTCTCTCAAGGTTATGGTGAAGGTGACCACAGATGGTATCTAGATTCATAGAAGGGATAATTCAGCTGGGAACAGTGTGGCGTGTGCTAAATTGAGGGTCTTATATTAAAGTGATAGAACCAACGTGAAGCACTAAGGACTGTCATTCTAAATTTGGGTTGGATAATTTATCAATAGGTCAAATTAGGATTCGGAAAGGCGAGAAGGAGAGACAGAGAGCTGCCCCTAAACTGTGAGTAGACCACAAAGTGAGGGGAGGGTGGACTGCTCGTCCTGCAGGTGGCTTCTGAAACTAATTCAACATTTGTAAGAATCCAGTGAGTCTAGGTAGGTTTCCTCCTAGGGAAACCTTATCTTTTTGTGTCTTACGAGAGGGAGGTAATCAGAAATCCCACTGGATTGTAGCTTGGGCTATCCATTATTGGGATGTTGAGAGTATGGGCTTTGTGGTCCTTGCCCAATCTCATTCTTATCAAGATTGGTGTGAAACGGTGTTCTCTATCTTCCCTGTGAAAGTCAAAAAGGGTTTCTAGGTCGTGTGAAACATGTAGGTGATCATGTGAAGGCTCCCAAGTGGCACAGCAGTTTAAGGTGTGTCACTACAAACCCTGGTTTGGTCCCGGGCTGTATCACAACTAGTCGTGATCGGGAGTCCCATAGGGCGGTGCACAATTGGCCCAGCGTCGCCCGGGTTAGGGGAGGGTTTGGCCGGGGTAGGCCGTCTTTGTAAAAAAATAACTTGTTCTTAATTGACTTGCCTAGTTAATTAAAAGTTTTAAAACATATATTGTACATGTATATACAGTTGAAGTCGGAAGATTAAATACACCTTAGCTAAAAACATTTAAACTCAATTCCTGACATTTAATTCTAGTAAAAATGTCCTGTCATTAGGTCAGTTAGGATCACCACTTTATTTTAAGAATGTGAAATGTCAGAATAATATTAGAGAATGATTTATTTCAGCCTTTATTTCTTTCATCACATTCCCAGTGGGTCAGAAGTTTACATACACTCAATTAGTATTTGGTAGCATTGCCTTTAAATTGTTTAACTTGGGTCAAACTTTTCGGGGAGCCTTCCACAAGCTTCCCACAATAAGTTTGGTGAATTTTGGCCCATTTCTCCTGACAGAGCTGGTGTAACTGAGTCAGGTTTGTAGGCCTCCTTGCTCGCATGCACTTTTTCAGCTCTGACCACAAATTGTCTACAGGATGCAGGTCAGGGCTATGTGATGGCCACTCCAATACCTTGACCCTGTTGTCCTTAAGCCGTTTTGCCACAACTTTGGAAGTATGCTTGGGGTCAATGTCCATTTGGAAGACCCATTTGTGACCAAGCTTTGACTTCCTGACTGATGTCTTCAGATGTTGCTTCAATATATCCACATAATTTTCCTCCCTCATGATGCCGTCTATTATGTGAAGTGCACCAGTCCCTCCTGCAGCAAAGCACCCACACAACATGATGCTGCCACCCCCGTGCTTCACGGTTGGGATGGTGTTCCTCAGCTTGCAAGCGTCCCCCTTTTTCCTCCAAACATAACGAAGGTCATTATGGCCAAACAGTTCTATTTTTGTTTCAACAGACAGGAGGACATTTCTCCAAAAAGTAGGATCTTTGGCCCCACGTGCAGTTGCAAACGTAGTCTTGCTTCATTATGGCGGTTTTGGAGCTGTGTCTTCGTCCCTGCTGAGCGGCCTTTCAGCTTATGTCGACATAGGACACGTTTTACTGTGGATATAGATCATTTTGTACCTGTTTTCTTCCAGAATCTTCACAAGATCCTTTGCTGTTGTTCTGGGATTGATTTGCACTTTTCGCACCAAAGTACGTTCATCTCTAGGAGACAGAAGCGTCTCCTTCATGAGCGGTATGATGGCTGCGTGGTCCCATGGTGTTTATACTTGCGTAGGAGAGTTCCATCCCCAGAAGGGGAAGATGGCCACGGGACTGCGTTGCACCATTTTATTTTCTGTCTGTCTGTTTTTGTGTGTCTTAGCAGCAATGACTCTCAGCTTCTCTATTGGTCAGATGCCAGAAGAACACACTCTACAGTGTTTTTTACTGATGCAAACTTGTCTTGTGTGACTTAGTCATAAGTCTTGGCGTACAAATAGTAGCCGTTCGGGTGCAACCGCAGCATGTGACATCCTGTTCTCACAATCTGCATGAACGTAGCTGTGTGGAAACTTGCAGGAAGGAACAGATCACCTTTTACACTATATTCCGCCCCTGTTTCCACACATCTGCTAACTGCCACGTAAAAAAAGAGGTTGTAGTTTCTCATGAAAGCTAAGAACCAAATCTCTTCGTTGGACTCCAGCGATTGTTAGCCGCTCCATTTTTGTAAATCTTATAAAAAAGTTGTTGTTTGAAGAATCTATAGTCTTTCTTCTCTTTACGTTTTGAATTTCCATGACAAGGTCTTGAGCCAAAGGGACCGACGCCGGCCCGGAGTAGCGGCCCAGAAGTAGATGGTCATCGTAGAAGAAGGTCCCGAGCCTAAGGAACCAATGCAGACCTGGAGTATAGGCCCAGATGTTAGAAGCAGCAGAGGAGGGCATTGAAGGACCCCCCCCCCCAGCCCAACAACATCCCAATTTCTTTCTGAGTAGAGCCAACATTGTGGCTAAAGCAGCAGTTGGTGAGAGGTCATGTTGGGTCTGGGACCCCATACAAGGGAGTTCCATGTATGGGGTCCCACTGGGACTGAATCACACCCTAAGTGTGATGTCATTCCTGCCCTTTATCACCTATCCCCAAAAGAGACCAGACGACATGACATTGTAAAGCCCCCAAACTCTGTGATGCTTATTCACGTCCTGGTAATAGTAGTAATCCCCCTATCCCCACTGTGGGTTTTCTGGTGGCCACCTGGTGTATTATAGGTAAAGGTTGTGTGGGAAAGACAGCCTGACTGTCCATAGTCTCCGCGTTTGGAGGATGGATCAAGCAACTGTGTCCATCCATTTGTTTTAGTCACTGTACTGATTCTGTTTATTGTTCTCATGCTAAAATGTTGCTGCAATATGTGTTTAAAACTGGTAACGAATCCAAGACCAAATGTAATGTTAATTTTTGCCATGACCCAGGGCCAGAATCCAGTTGTGAAGGATTAGCTGAGCTACCCTTTTCTGCTAAAGACAGTGATGTCTGACCTTTACCCAGTGCCCAGTTGGGCACCAACCCCTCACCCCTCAGCTCTGGAAGAAGAATCCCTTCTTTAAATGATTGTATCTAATCATTAGCATAAACTGGCAAGTTAGAAGTGTATATGATTTGTGAGGGGTTGGAGGTTTTAAACTCAGTCTCACAACCGATGACACAAGGAGGAATTGGTGGACTACGGGATATTATTCCTTTAGAAGCTTGCTACATTTAAAATGTATTAAATAATTGTTCAGGGATTAAAAAAAGGGAGAAGTATAATGGAACATTTCAATTGTATGTGTCCACATAACTGAGTATGTGACTAACCTTGTGAAACTGTGTGGAACTGCCCTATTAGAACGCCCTGTTATTCACTCTGAGCTCAGAGAAAAATAATCTTGGTTTGACTTTGACTCGGATCCTTATTTTAGAATATCCACGACAACATGCATAGTAATATTTTTATATTAAACTGATTGTGGCCGTAGCCAGATTATGCAATAGTCATGTAAACACGTTACTCTGTTTATCTTAAGTCGGCATAAGGTCAAAATGTAAGTAAGCTGATAAAAACACCTGGTTTTCTCAGCGATCTTCGACTTATTAGAACATGTAAACAACTTATTCGGCGTTCCGGCGATGTGTTTGATCTGTGCCAGCACCAGCCGAGAGCCTCCCTCTTTAGCGCGAGTGAAGTGAGTTGGGAACAACTGTATGTACGCGTCTTAGAAGTAGTTTTCACCTACACATTTTATATGACTGAACTCAGAATCAAACATACTTCCCCAAAATAACACATTCGCTGTGGTAGAATGTTTTTTTTAACTGCCGATTTTCTGAATTTATCAGAATGCCATCAGGTAGCCTGATTTCAGACGTGTCCATGTCAACAGGACTATTAGGGAGATCGTTCTTCTTGAAAACCATGTAAATGTTTTAATCTAACTATTATATTATTATGATTATCCACAATAATGGGATTATCACGTGTAACCGTGCTCAATGACTGTAGCCTGTCACTAACATCAACAGGTTTAAAGGCACACAAACATATATTGTACATTCATGTAGGTGTAGTAATCTATGCCAGTTTACTATACAAGCCTATGTCATCGTTTTGAAATCATATCCCTACCAGGAAATAATGTATCCTGGGGTTGGAGGCAGGAGTTGGGGTAGCGTGTGGCGTGTAGTACCCCTGTCCACCCATCTGCAGGCTGAGGAGGGCGAAAACGCAGTTCCCCAACGGGGGGGTTCCCATAGGGAATTCCCAGGAATGCCCTGACATATCCACCACCTGGTACGGGAAGCCGAGTGCCCCGGACTCTGCCACGGTCCGTGGCGACAATGACGTCATCGATGAGGTCATCAACCTGAGACGTTGTGGCCGGGAGAATGTGGAACAGCAGGAGTGACAGGGTGATGTGTGTGTGAGTGGTCACCATGGTAACACGTTCAAGTCTGGAGAGGAGAAAACAGACAGAAGGATGTGGAGGTCAACAGAAATATACACAGTCACAACAGAAATATACACCATACACACACTATCACTCAGTGATAACAGGAGATGATTGATAGTTACGTATCCATTAGATTGTTGAAGCATTCAAGATTTTCCAAAGATAGTCACCGGCTTCAACAAGCACAGAACAACTAGGGCAGAGGAAGTGGAGCGAGAAGGAGGGAGGGAGTGAGGGAGGCCGGCAGCTATTAATGACACCATGAATTCAGCTGATATCAGGATAAGAGTGTGTGGGGGGGTGCACAGTGAGAGGGGGGGGGGACGATCAAATATCTCCCTCTGACTCATTCAACGCTAGACAGCCGTGCACACACACCCACCACATTTGCCTTCCTCTTCTCAGATTACTCAGCTGAAAGGGCGAAACATATTAATGTCTAAAATTAGAGAGGGTGATTGCTTGTTGGGATAGTGGATAAATCCTGGATTAATCAGGTCTACACTGACCAGACAGATTTTCACAGAAGTCTAACATGACCTTAGAGGCAGAATGAATAGAACTGGCAGGCAGGATATCTATACCACATCTACCTCTCCTCATGGACTTTAAATAAAACACAACCTAGATGGCGGAAATACACTATGCATACACAAAAGTATGTGGACACCCCTTCAAATTAGTGGATTTGGCTATTTCAGCCACACCCGTTGCTGACAGGTGTATGAAATCAATTCACAGATATGCAATCTCCGTAGACAAACATTGGCAGTAGAATGGCCTGAATGGCACTGGAAAGCTCAGTGACTTTCAACGTGGCACCGCCATAGGATGCCACAATTTCAACAAGTCAGTTTGTCAAATTTCTGCCCTACTAGAGCTTCCCACGTCAACTGTAAGTGCTTTTATTGTGAAGTGGAAACATCTAGGAGCAACAATGGCTCAGCCACGAAGTGGTAGGCCACACAAGCTCACAGAACGGGAGCGGTTGCAACACTCACTACCGAGTTACAACCTCTGAAAGCAAGATCAGCACAATATCTCTTCGTCGGGAGCTTCATGAAATGGGTTTCCATGGCCGAAGAGCTGCACACAAGCCTAAGATCACCATGCGTAATGACAAGCGTTGGTTGGAGTGGTGTAAAGTTCGCCGCCATTGGACTCTAGAGCAGTGGAAACGCGTTCTCTGGAGTGATGAATCACACTTCACCATCTGCCAGTCAGACGGACAAATATGTATTTGGTGGATGCCAGGAGAACGCTACCTGCCCCAATGCATGGTGCCAACTGTAACGTTTAGTGGATGAGGAATAATGTTGTGGACTGTTTTTCATGGTTCGGGCTAGGCCCTTTAGTTCCAATGAAGGGATATCTTAAAGCTACAGCATACAGTGACATTCTAGACAATTATCTGCTTCCAACTTCGTATCAACAGTTTGGGGAAGGTCCTTTCCTGTTTCAGCATAACAATGCCCCAAGGCACAAAGCGAGGTCCATAGAGAAATTGTTTGTCGAGATCAGTGTGGAAGAACTTGACTGATCTGCACAGAGCCCTTACCTCAATCCCATCGAACACCTACACCTACACATACACAAACACACAAACACACACACACGCACACACGTATACACCCACCTAAACAAAAACACTAGTATTCAACCACTTTCCCTTTTCTAAAGAAAGACAAAACACTTCTGACGGTGTCTGGTGAAAGAATGGGTTGCCACAACAGCCAATCATAGCTGACGCGTGAGACCAAATATCACCATTATCAAGTAGCACACAGAGAAACACGCATATGCAAGCAGACAGGCACACTCACATAGGCTGCACACACACACATAGCTTTGAAGTTAGAGTGTTGGGACAGTAACCAAAATGTTACTGGTTTGAATACCGGAGCCGACAAGGTGAAACATCTGTCACTGTGCCCTTGAGCAAAGCACTTAACCCTAATTGGCTTGCTGGTGTCTCGGTGGGAGTTGGAATATGCAATAAACACTTCCATTACACACATGTGTGGAACAGGCAAATATAAGAAACCCCCAAATTATTATTTACACACACACACACACACACACACACACACACACACACACACACACACACACACACACACACACACACACACACACACACACACACACACACACACACACACACACACACACACACACACACACACACACACACACACACACACAGTCTATGTAACAAGCTAGCTAAATGTCAGACACACCCCAGGGGTATTCTGCCACATTGTTACAGTGAATAATGCCATTTGAAGAAGCTATCTGTGCTGTGGTTTGAGGAGAAAGATACAACAGAACAAGTGGTGGTGGGAGACGCTCCCTCGTGCTGCTGGGAGACGCTCCCTCGTGCTGCTGGGAGACGCTCCCTCGTGCTGCTGGGCGACGCTCCCTCGTGCTGCTGGGAGACGCTCCCTCGTGCTGCTGGGAGACGCTCCCTCGTGCTGCTGTGAGACGCTCCCTCGTGCTGCTGGGAGACGCTCCCTCGTGCTGCAGTGAGACGCTCCCTCGTGCTGCTGGGAGACGCTCCCTCGTGCTGCTGGGAGACGCTCCCTCGTGCTGCTGGGAGACGCTCCCTCGTGCTGCTGTGAGACGCTCCCTCGTGCTGCTGGGAGACGCTCCCTCGTGCTGCTGGGAGACGCTCCCTCGTGCTGCTGGGAGACGCTCCCTCGTGCTGCTGGGTGACGCTCCCTCGTGCTGCTGGGAGACGCTCCCTCGTGCTGCTGGGAGACGCTCCCTCGTGCTGCTGGGAGACGCTCCCTCGTGCTGCTGGGAGACGCTCCCTCGTGCTGCTGGGTGACGCTCCCTCGTGCTGCTGGGAGACGCTCCCTCGTGCTGCTGGGAGACGCTCCCTCGTGCTGCTGGGAGACGCTCCCTCGTGCTGCTGGGAGACGCTCCCTCGTGCTGCTGTGAGACGCTCCCTCGTGCTGCTGGGAGACGCTCCCTCGTGCTGCTGTGAGACGCTCCCTCGTGCTGCTGGGAGACGCTCCCTCGTGCTGCTGGGAGACGCTCCCTCGTGCTGCTGGGAGACGCTCCCTCGTGCTGCTGGGAGACGCTCCCTCGTGCTGCTGGGAGACGCTCCCTCGTGCTGCTGGGAGACGCTCCCTCGTGCTGCTGGGAGACGCTCCCTCGTGCTGCTGTGCCCCACTGACCCCTCTACTGTTAGAACGGAAGACAACCTCACAAGAGGTTACAACAACAGCCAAATGGTGGTAAGAAGTTTGTTGTTGAGAAAGTGTTTGGTCAGTCCCTCTTTTAACTATTTTAAAAATGAATAAGAGGTCTTTGGGGTGTTTGAGAGGGATGGCGTTCGGATTTAAAGCAAACAAAAGCTCCCTGTCAAGCCAATCATTGTTTCACAATAAAAACACACCGTTTGTTGGTCGCCTTCCCTATAAACTTCACTCTTCTATGCCTCTAATAATAGTCCTTCACTTGAAGCATATTAAAGCAATCGGCGATATTAAAAGCATCCATACATACGTATGCATACATACGTCTTATTCATAAGAAGCACCTTCTCATCTGGCAAGTTGGCAAAACATGAATTCCTATGCAGCAAGGTTCTGTAGCAGGACAGAGGACTTGTGGATTTAAAGGGACACTTGGCCAATTGAACAGTACAAGAGACACACACTTAGCATAGGTTAATTAAAAACAACACAATGAATAGTCTACACAGCACAAACCAACACTCACCCTCTCTGATTTCTTCTCTCTTCAGTGATCCTGCTGAGAGATATTTGAGGCGGTAGTGGTGTATCTCTTGGCCAATGGTTTTCCAATGTAAAACAGTAACGTCAGAAAAGTGAAAATGGTCAGTCTTTCGTTTTTGATGTTTTTTTTTTTAAAACGAAAAATGACTGGATTTTTGTTTTTCGTTTTATTTCAGAAAACAGAATAACAAATTGACCTTATTAAAATATTTTCAAAAAAATACATTGTTTGGTTTTATTATTATTATTATTATTTGCATATAAAAAGCAACAACTTGATATTTTGATTGTCGCAGGTCGGTGGGGTTAAATGTGAAATGTCTTTCATTGGCCAAATGCACAGCAAACTTATTTTTGTAAATCTACTATTTATGAATTAATCTGCTATTAATTCACCTACTGCTATATTAATGGTAGGCTTGCTACGTGCTATCAACGTTAGTAAGAGTTTGTGTGTGTGTGTGTGTGTGTGTGTGTGTGTGTGTGTGTGTGTGTGTGTGTGTGTGTGTGTGTGTGTGTGTGTGTGTGTGTGTGTGTGTGTGTGTGTGTGTGTGTGTGTGTGTGTGTGTGTGTGTGTGTGTGTGTGTGTAGGGGCTGCCAAGATGCAGTGGTGTGTATGAAGACTCTGTGGAAGAACTTCCCGGAAAACATAACCTTCCTCTCCGTGTTATGTCAGTTGTTTTAGTCTACTCATAAAAGTGTGTGAGAAATATCTGTGTTTTTACAAGGTTTGTGTGTTCTTGGTTGTGTTTGAATGTGTATTGACCATGTTGTGGGTGTGTATGTGGTCAGAGGGAGCTGGACTGCAGACAGAAAATGTTGGGAGTGGAAGTGGTTGAATTTTTTTGGGCGTGGAGAGGACGGTGGACATTGGTTAAGTTTTCTTTGCGGAGGAAAGACATTTACGTACCGGGATGAAAATGTAATTACAAAACAAAAAAATGATGTGCAAAATATTCAAATGACATTAGTTTGACCTGTTGTAAGGAAATAGTAAGTTGTGAATACAACCCAATACATTTCAGTTCAGATTATGGATGAAATACTACCAGTTCAGATTATTTTACGAGGATGAAATACTACCAGCTTCAAATGAAATTGTATTTCTCACAAGCTTTGTGCACAACGGGTGAAAGGTTTACTTACATGCCCTTCCCAACAATGCAGAAAGAGAAAGAATTAGAAAATAAAATAAATAGACAAATAATAACACAAGGAATAAATACACAATGATTAATGATGATTATATACACTGAGTATACAAAACATTAAAGACACCTGCTCTTTCTATGACATAGACTGACCAGGTGACTCCAGGTGAAAGCTATGACCCCTTATTGATGTCACTTGTTAATGGGGAGGAGAGGCTAGCGTCGTCCCACATGGCCAACATCCAGTGAAAATGCAGAGCGACAAATTAAAATAAATTACTATAAAAATGTAACTTTCATGAAATCACATATGCAATACACCAAATTAAAGCTACACTTGTTGTGAATCCAGCCATCGTTCAGATTTCAAAACGGCTTTACGACGAAAGCACACCAAACAATTATGTTAGGTTAGTACATAGTCACAGAATAACACAGCCATTTTTCAAGCCAGAGAGAGGAGTCACATAAAGCATAAATAGAGATAAAATGAATCACTAACCTTTGATGATCTTCATCAGATGACACTCATAGGACTTCATGTTACACAATACATGTATGTTTTGTTCGATAAAGTTCATATTTATTTCCAAAAATCTCAGTTTACATTGGCGCATTACGTTCAGTAATGTTTTGCTTCCAAAACATCCGGTGATTTTGCAGAGAGTCACATCAATTTACAGAAATACTCATTATAAATGTTGATGAAAATACATGTGTTATGCATGGAACTTTACATAAACTTCTCCTTAATGAAACCGCTGTGTCAGATTTCAAAAAAGCTTTACCGAAAAAGCAAACCATGCAATAATCTGAGTAAGGCGCTCAGAGCCCAAACAAGCCAACGAGATATCCGCCATGTTGTGGAGTCAACAAAGTCAGAAATAGCATTATAAATATTCACTTACCTTTGATGATCTTCATCAGAATGCACTCCCAGGAATCCCAGTTCCACAATAAATGTTTGATTTGTTCAATAAAGTTCATAATTTATGTCCAAACAACTCATTTTGTCCGCGCGTTTAGTACACAATCCAAACTGACGATGCGCTGGCAGGTCCAGGCGAAAGTTCAGACAAAAAGTCATATTACAGTTCGTAGAAACATGTCAAACGAAGTATAGAATCAATCTTTAGGATGTTTTTTTATCGTACATCTTTAATATGGTTCCAACCGGAGAATTCCTTTGTTTTCAGAAATGCAATGGAACGCAAGATACCTGGTTGGATTTTTTCTCAGGTTTTTGCCTGCCATATGAGTTCTGTTATACTCACAGACATCATTCAAACAGTTTTAGAAACTTCAGAGTGTTTTCTATCCAAATCTAATTACATGCATATTCTAGCTTTTAGGACAGAGTAGCAGGCCACCTCGACAACAGCCAGTTAAATTGCAGGGCGCCAAATTCAAAACAACAGAAATCTCAATATTAAAATTCCTCAAACATACAAGTATTTTACATCATTTTAAAGATACAATTCTTGTAAATCCAGCCGCAGTGTCCGATTTTCAATAGGTTTTACGGCGAAAGCACACCAAACGATTATGTTAGGTCAGCACCTAGTCAAAGAAAACCATAAAGCCATTTTCCAGCCAAGGAGAGCCCTCACAAAAGTCAGAAATAGCGATTAAATTAATCACTAACCTTTGATGATCTTCATCAGATGGCACTCACAGAACTCCATGTTACACAATAAATGTGTGTTTTGTTCGATAAAGTTAATCTTTATGTCCAAAATCCTCATTTGAAATATGTGTGTTATGGTCAAAAATGCATTGTCTCAAACAAACATCCGGTGAAAGTGCAGAGAGCCACATCAAATTACAGAAATACTCATCATAAACATTGATAAAAGATACAAGTGTCATTCATGGAAATATAGATAAACTTCTCCTTAACAAGTTGAATCCAGTGAGCTACCTCTAGAACAGCTAGGGGTCTCCAAGGAGAGTGTTGAGAATAACTGACTGATTTTGTTAACTTCTTTCAGCTAGGGGGCTGAAAAATAAAAAATAACGCTCCCAAGGTAAACTGACTATTTCTCAGGTACAGATGCTATAATATGCATATAATTGACAGATTAGGATAGAAAACACTCTAAAGTTTCCAAAACTGTCAAAATATTGTTTGTGAGTATAACAGAACTGATTTTGCAGGCGAAAACCTGAGGAAATCCAATCCGGAAGTGCCTTTTATTTGGAAAAATCCCTGTTCCGTTGCATGCCACTCCTCCATTTAAAGGGGTATCAAACAGTTTCCTTTTCCAATGGCTTCCTCGGGCTGTGACCAGGCTTTAGACATAGTTTCAAGCTTTTATTTTGAAAAATGAGCGAGATTTTTCAAAACGCGTCAGGTGTCCTTTGATTAGTTCCTGCGCGCGAGAGATGAAGCTCGACATTTTCTTTCTCTGTAGTATTGAATAGGTTACCGTCCGGTTTAAATATTATCGATTATGTATTTTAAAAACAACCTGAGGATTGATTATAAAAAACGTTTGACATGTTTCTACGAACATTATGGATACTTTGGGGAATTTTCGTCTGCCTTTCAGGACCGGAACGAGCCTGTGGTTTTCTGAACATAACGCGCAAACCAAATGGCGGTTTTTGGTTATAAAACTAATCTTTATCGAACACAAATAACATTTATTGTGTAACTGGGAGTCTCGTGAGTGCAAACATCCGAAGATTATCAAAGGTAAGCGATACATTTTATTGCTTTTCTGACTTTCGTGACCAAGCTAATTTGGGGTTAGCTGTTCTTACTGTTTTGTCTAGTGATAAACTGATTAACTCTCAAACGCTTGGATTGCTTTCACTGTAAAGCATATTTTCAAAATCTGACAGGATAGGTGGATTAACAACAAGCTAAGCTGTGTTTTGGTATTTTTCACTTGTGATTTCATGATTATAAATATTTTTTGTATTATTTTTTTATTTGGCGCTCTGCAATTTAGCGGTTGTTTACGAAAATGATCCCGCTAAAGGGATCCGTGCGGCAAGAAGAACCAGTCTCAATGGAACCATCACCCCTTCAAAGAACCCTTGAGGAACCCACTTTTTTTAGTGTGTACATGTAACCTGCATAGAAATACAAACGATGGCATACTTGGCTGCCATTGTGAGTTTACCCATGAGTTTACCAGTGAAACTTCCAGGGTTAGAGGTTCCAAGTCCATTCTAAACAATATATTTCTGGTTAGGGTGTCTCCTACCTCCCTTTCCTCTCCTCTCTCTCCTCGCTGTCTTCCCCTTTCTCTCCACATTGACATGTCAGTAGTGGTGATTCATCATGCTGTGATGTGTCTTCCTGTCCCCAGCGCACTCCGGCCCCTTTACAGCTGATTGCAAGATGATGCGTGAAATGACTGCATTTCAAACTGCCTCATTTCACACTCATCTCTTTTAATGCCTTTATTTATTCATATTCACTGTGTATATTTATTCCCTCCTGAAAGGAGATGACAGTCCTATAACTTGGTCAGTCAAAGCGTTTGGTGTGCATTGATGCTACACAGCTTCATGGGTGATGTGATGCAAGCATTTGAAAGGGCTAGGGGAGAATTAAGGGATTACATTACCAGTTGGATGGATGAATGAGTGTGTGTGTATGTGTGTGTGCGTGTAAGTGTGTGTATATGTCTGTCTGTGTGTCAACGCTGTGGATAATAAGTGTAAAGACCCGTTATGTTGTTCTGAGGCAGGAGACAGGCTTGTCTGACATGACACACTTTGTCATTGAAACAAAGTGATCTCTCTCTCTGTCTTACTCTCTCTCTCTCTCGCTCATTTACACTTAAAATAAATGAGAAGACTAGTAATACAGGCAGGAAGTAGTAAGGGAGGGATGGAGGAAGTTGGAAAGTAAGGTCGGCTGTTTAGAGCAATTTAAGAAACGTACAATATGTTACGGATTTGCAAATTGTGCTATATATTACGGATTTTCAAAACTATTATATGTTACGAATTCTAGCTAGGTGCCTAACGTTAGCTATCTGACTAACGTTAGCTAGGCTAGGGGTTGGGGTGAAGGGTTAAGGTTAGGTTTAGGATTAAGTTGTCCTTGATGAGATTCGAACTAGCAACCCCCCTGACCAACCACTCGACTTTAGTGTTTGCTTTAAGTAATCTGTTTTATGCAACCATACCAAACATAACATATCACACTAATTTGAGGGTCCAGGACATGCACAGTCATTTGCCACAGCAGACACTGACAGTATTCAATTACAGTTGCTACTTTGGGTCTCTCTACTCTGGAAAGCTCTCTACTCTGGAACACTCTCTACTCTGGAACATTCCCTACACTGGAACACTCCCTATACTGGAACACTCTCTACTCTCTACTCTTGAACACTCTCTATTCTCTACTCGGAAACATTCTCTACTCTGGAACACTCTCTACTCTGGAACACTCTCTACTCAATTCTCTGGAACACTCTCTACTCTGGAACACTCTCTACTCTCTACTCTGGAACACTCTCTACTCTCTACTCTGGAACACTCTCTACTCTGGAACACTCTCTACTCAATTCTCTGGAACACTCTCTGCTCTGGAACACTCTATACTCTGGAACACTCTCTACTCTGGAACACTTTCTACACTCACACTCTCTACTCTGGAACACTCTCTGCTCTGGAACACTCTCTACTCTGGAACGCTCTCTACTCTTGAACACTCTATTCTCTACTCTGGAACACTCTCTACTCTGGAATACTCTCTACTCTGGAACACTCTCTACTCTTGAACACTCTATTCTCTACTCTGGAATACTCTCTACTCTGGAACACTTTCTACACTCACAGTCTCTACTCTGGAACACTCTCTACTCTGGAACACTTTCTACACTCACAGTCTCTACTCTGGAATGCTCACTACTCTGGAACACTTTCTACACTCACAGTCTCTACTTTGGAACACTCTCTACTCTGGAACACTTTCTACACTCACAGTCTCTACTCTGGAACACTTTCTACACTCACAGTCTCTACTCTGGAACACTCTCTACTCTGGAACACTTTCTACACTCACAGTCTCTACTCTGGAACACTCTCTACTCTGGAACACTTTCTACACTCACATTCTCTACTCTGGAACACGCTCTACTCTGGAACACTTTCTACACTCACTACTCTCTACTCTGGAACACACTCTACTCTGGAGCACTCTCTATTCTGGAACACTCTCTACTCTGGAATGCTCACTACTCTCTACTCTGGAACACTTTCTACACTCACAGCCTCTACTCTGGAACACTCTCTACTCTGGAACACTTTCTACACTCACAGTCTCTACTCTGGAATGCTCACTACTCTGGAACACTTGCCACACTCACAGTCTCTACTCTGGAACACACTCTACTCTGGGACACTTTCTACACTCACATTCTCTACTCTGGAACACTCTCTACTCTGGAACACTTTCTACACTCACAGTCTCTACTCTGGAATGCTCACTACTCTGGAACACTTTTTTCACTCACAGTCTCTACTCTGGAACACTCTCTACTCTGGAGCACTCTCTATTCTGGAACACTCTCTACTCTGGAATGCGCAGCAACCCTCTTCTGTTGCTGTCTCTCTTGTCTGCCCTCTTCTGTTGCTGTCTCTCTTGTCTGCCCTCTTCTATTGCTGTCTCAGTATTATATGTTGCTGTCTCTCTTGTCTGCCCTCTTCTATTGCTGTCTCAGTATTATATGTTGCTGTCTCTCTTGTCTACCCTCTTCTATTGCTGTCTCAGTATTATATGTTGCTGTCTCTCTTGTCTGCCCTCTTCTGTTGCTGTCACTCTTGTTTATCCTCTTCTGTTGCTGTCTCTCTTGTCTTCCCTCTTCTGTTGCTGTCTCAGTATTATATGTTGCTGTCTCTCTTGTCTGCCCTCTTCTGTTGCTGTCACTCTTGTCTATCCTCTTCTGTTGCTGTCTCTCTTGTCTACCCTCTTCTTTTGCTGTCTCTTAGTAATATATGTTACTGTCTCTTTTGTTTGCCCTCTTTAATTGATGTCTCTCTTGTCTGCTCTCTTTTGTTGTTGTCTCTCTCGGCTGCCCTCTTCTGTTGCTGTCTCTCTTGTCTGCCCTCTTCTGTTGCTGTCTCTCTTGTATGTTCTCTTTCATTACTGTCTCTTAGAATTCTATGTTACTGTCTCTCTTGTCTGTCCTCTTCTGTTGATGTCTCTCTTGTCTACACTCTTCTGTTGCTGTCTCTTAGTATTATATGTTGCAGTCTCTCTTGTCTGCCCTCTTTTGTTGTTGTCTCTCTTTTCTACCCTCTTCTGTTGCTATCTCTCTTGTCTGCCCTATTCTGTTGCTGTCTCTTAGTATTATATATTTCTGTCTCTCTTGTATGTTCTCTTTCATTGCTGTCTCTTAGAATTCTATATTACTATCTCTCTTGACTACCCTCTTCTGTTGCTGTCTCTCTTGTCTGCCCTCTTCTGTTGCTATCTCTCTTGTCTGCCCTCTTCTGTTGCTGTCTCAGTATTATATGTTGCTGTCTCTCTTGTCTGCCCTCTTCTGTTGCTGTCTCTTAGTATTCTATGTTGCTGTCTCTCTTGTATGTTCTCTTTCATTGCTGTCTCTTAGAATTCTATGTTACTGTCTCTCTTGTCTACACTCTTCTGTTGCTGTCTCTCTTGTCTGCCCTCTTCTGTTGCTGTCTCTTAGTATTATATGTTGCTGTCTCTCTTGTCTGCCCTCTTCTGTTGCTGTCACTCTTGTCTATCCTCTTCTGTTTCTGTCTCTCTTGTCTGCCCTCTTCTGTTGCTGTCCCTCATGTCTACCCTCTTCTGTTGCTGTCTCTTAGTAATCTATGTTGCTGTCTCTCTTGTGTGTTCTCTTTCATTGCTGTCTCTTAGAATTCTATGTTACTGTCTCTCTTGTCTATCCTCTTCTGTTGCTGTCTCTCTTGTCTACCCTCTTCTGTTACTGTCTCTCTTGTCTACCCTCTTCTGTTGCTGTCTCTCTTGTCTACCCTCTTCTGTTGCTGTCTCTCTTTTCTACCCTCTTATGTTGCTGTCTCTTAGTATTCTGTGTTACTATCTCTCTTGTCTGTCCTCTTTTATTGCTGTCTATTAGTATTATATGTTGCTGACTCTCTTGTCTGCCCTCTTCGGTTGCTGTTCTTAGTATTCTATCTTGCTGTCTCTCTTGTGTGTCCTCTTTTATTGCTGTCTCTTAGTAATCTATGTTGCTGTCTCTCTTGTCTGCCCTCTTCTGTTGCTGTCTCTATTCTCTACCCTCTTCTGTTGCTGTCCTCCATCCTCGCTCATCATGTCCTGGTTGTAAAAAGTGTAAAAGTAAGCAATTGTTTTAATAATAATTTCAGAGGCTTTTTCACATCACATGCACATTCTGTGTAAACAATGTTTTACTTTTTCACTGTGTGTATTTCCCCTCTTATAATTAGTGCAAATAATTATTTGAATTTAATCTCTATCTCATTTGAATCTATAGAGCAGCTTGAAGTTATACAGTTAACTGTGTGCTCAATCCACCTCTGTTCTCTCTCCATATGTCCTCTTCTGTCACTGTGTCTTGTCTATTACTGTCTTTTTTGTCTATTCAATTCTGTGATGGCCTTCTGGTGTCTCTCTCCATCATATCCTATTATTCCGTTGCTGTCTCTGTGTCTTGTCTGGTGTCTCTCTCCATCACCTACTCTTATGTTGCTGTCTCTGTGTCTTGTCTGGTGTGTCTCTTTAGTGTTGCAATCCAAAACCGTCAAGGGGATAATAGGGAACTTGCGTCTGGGTCACCTAAATCATCCTCTTCCGTCCCATTTTCCCTTGGCTGCTGCTGTTCTAAATGCTCCACTGGCCTGCTGTTCTCATCTGTCCTCCTCTTTGGCTAATCTGAAAGGTAGAGGTGCAACATGTATTTAGTCAGTTTTAAGGGGCGACTGCACTTCCTGATTTGACAGGAAAATAAATGATATGTATATTTTTAGGGGCAGTTGCTCTTTATTGTTACTGTATACTGACACGACCAGGGCAAATAACCTGTAAAGACAAATTAAAGTATCCTCATAACAGCACAAAACAACTCCAAACATGACAGATAAGAAGCTACATAAACCCTAGGCTATATGAATATAAAGAGACATGAGCTAAAATCATTTTACCTGTAGAATTAAATAAGCTATAGGACCTCTATGATTCACTTAATTTAGTCAGTTATACAAGCTAATGTGAGATTTTTAGATTACATAACATTTGGGTACACATAACACATAACAATCTATCGACAAAGCCGGCCATCTTTCCCCCTTCACTTCTAAGTTTAATTTCAAGTCCGTTTATTTGTCATATACACACGATGTACATGGAGTACAATGAAATGCTTACTTCAGGTTGTCCTCTCGACAATGCAACAACAAAATAAAAAGTATGTCGCTAAGTGAATAAAAAGAGTAATACAAATAAAAGGTCAATGAAATAAATTTAAAAATGGGAAGTTTTTTTTTTACAAGTAGTTACACAGCCATTTGGAAATAATAGACATGAAACAAGCATGTTCACCTGAAGAATTGAATAGGTTATGATTCATTCCATTTTGTCCGTTCTAGCACATCAGTATTGCACATGTTATACAAGGTTAAATATAATGTAAAAAAAATCAGCTTCAGTCCACTGTGTCACTGTCATAAAATACAGTGTTTGCTTCAGTTAGAAAAATGTTCTCTCATCTCTTCAATCTCAGCTAGCTAGCCAAGCTAGTAGCTATCAAAGTGGCTAGCCAGCCAAGCTAGTAGCTACCAAAGTGGCTAGACAGCCAAGCCAGTAGCTACCAAAGTGGCTAGCCAACCAATCTAGTAGCTACCAAAGTGGCTAGCCAGCCAAGCTAGTAGCTACCAAAGTGGCTAGCCAGCCAAGCTAGTAGCTACCAAAGTGGCTAGCCAGCCAAGCCAGTAGCTACCAAAGTGGCTAGCCAGCCAAGCTAGTAACTACCAAAGTGGCTAGCCAGCCAAGCTAGTAGCTACCAAAGTGGCTGGCCAGCCAAGCCAGTAGCTGCCAAAGTGGCTAGCCAGCCAAGCTAGCTACATAAACAAAACCTATCAAAATACACTTTCTGGACATAAATACTTTTCTTAATATCATGATTTATATCAATATTCTTAGATTGCCAATTCACTAAATACACTACCCGCAAGGAATTGACATCTACCTTGGATAACATTGGTTTTATGCCATTTATGCCTGTTATACTATCTGGTTAGCAACATTATTACGATTCAAATATAGCTAACTGATAGTAAAACATTTGCTTTGTGTATATCTTGTTTCATCTCTATTGCCTTTGTCCTGGATAGAAAAAGGAAGATTCAGTGAATGGGTATGTCCATAGTAAGTCCATAGGGCTAACTGGCTAGCTAGCTAGCCATGAAGAGTAGTTAGGTAGCTACTCATGAAGAATTGACATCTTCTGTACCTTGCATATCATTCATTTTAGGTCATTTTTGCCTGTTTAAGTAGATGCTGTCTAGCTAGATTATAACGATTCACATATATCTAGCTGATAATTATGAAGTAAAACATTTGCTTTGTGTATATCTTGTTGCGTCCATTGTCGTCATTGTCCTGGCCGGAAGAAGGTTCAGTGAATGGGGAGGTGCCGTGTGAGGTAACACAGTAAGGGTGGTGTGAGTACTTCTCAAATGTAATGTTTAATGTGTTCTCCCCACTCTTGGCCTCACAAGAATGGACTCAAGAGAACTTCCTGGGAGAATGCACTTGGAGCATGAGAGTGTGGAGCACGGTAGTATGCATATTGAGAAACATTGAGAAACACCTATTGTCATCTAACCGGTGCTGTAGCGGTGGGGGAGGGGTCAAGGTACGTGATCGGGCCACTGCGTGATCGGGCCACTGCGCTATGTCATCTCGACCAATCACCGCGTCACTAACCGGGGTTTATTGCAGTACCTGCTACTGCCTAGCGCAGTGTATTGTGTTGTATATTTTGTTCATGATTTTATAAATACTGCATAGCCTAAGTTATATCTGGTAAGGAAACTCATATCAGACCGAAATGTAAAAAAAAAAGAAAAATACAATTGAAAGATTCGGGGCTGGATCAAAACCATCCAGGGCTGAAGTCCGGGAAGCACAGAACGAATAACGCAACTGATTTAAAGGCTTGTAGTGCTCAGAAGGGGGTCTAAATAGAGGGAGGGGGAGTGTAAACAGTGTTTTTCAGAAGGGAGTAATCTTGAACCTTACCATGTGCCATAGGGATTAGCCAGTAAAAGGGAGAACTGACAGGCATTTGATTTTGGGCCTTTGAGAGAATGTATCTTTCATTCTAAGATCATTAAACCAGGTCTGAGACAGCAGCAAACATCACAACAGACTGAGTTTCACAGACGTCCATTTAATGTCAATCTCCGTTTAGAATATTTACACATAAAAGTAAAACAAATGTATTCATCTAGCGTCCTCTTGTGTGTTACAGGGTACGATGTGCTATTACATACATTACATGACCAAAAGTATGTGGACAACTGCTCTGCTTATTCCAAAGTCACGGGTAATAATATGGAGTTGGTCCCCCCTTTGCTGCTATAACAGCCTCCATTCTTCTTGGAAGGCTTTCAATTAGATGTTGGAACATTGCTGCAGGGACTTGCTTCCATTCAGCCACAAGATCATTAATGGGGTTGGGCACTGATGTTGGACAATCGCTTTGTGCACTTGGGCATTGTCATGCTGAAACAGGAAATGGCCTTCCCCAAACTGTTGACACAAAGTTGGAAGCACAGAATCATCTAGAATGTCATTGTATGCTGTAGGGTTAAGATTTCCCCTTACTGGAATAAAATGACCTAGCCGGAACCATGAAAAACAGCCCC
Organism: Salvelinus alpinus; assembly: GCF_045679555.1. Classification (NCBI taxonomy): domain Eukaryota; kingdom Metazoa; phylum Chordata; class Actinopteri; order Salmoniformes; family Salmonidae; genus Salvelinus; species Salvelinus alpinus. The sequence continues at coordinate 38,370,347 of NC_092107.1, forward strand.
CAGACCATTATTCCTCCTTCACCAAACTTTACAGTTGGCACTATGCATTGAGGTAGGTAGCGTTCTCCTGGAACCCGCCAGACTCAGATTTGTCCTTCGGACTACCAGATGGTGAAGCATGAACCATCACTACAGAGAACACGTTTCCACTGCTCCAGAGTCCAATGGCGGCGAGCTTTACACCCCTCCAGCTGACGCTTGGCATTGCGCATTGTGATCTTATGCTTGTGGGTCATTGAAACCCGTTTCATGAAGCTCCCAACGAATAGTTCTTGTGTTGGCGTGGCTTCCAGAGGCAGTTTTGAACTCGGTAATGAGTGTTGCAATCGAGGACAGATGATTTTTATGCGCTACGCACTTCAGCAATCTGCTCTCCCGTTTTGTGAACTTCAAGGCTGAGCTATTGTTGCTCCTAGAGGTTTCCATTTCATAATAACAGCACTTACAGTTGACCGGGGCAGCATGAGAATGGCCAAAAATTTGACACACTGACATATTGGAATTGTGGCATCTATGACGGTGCCACTTTGAAAGTCACTGAGCTCTTCAGTAAGGCCATTCTACTGCCAATGTTTGTTTATGGAGATTGCACGGCTTTGGGCTCAATTTTATACACGTGTCAGCAATGGGTGTGGCTGAAATAGCCGATTACACTACTTTGAAGGGGTGTCCACATACTTTTGTATAGATAGTATATATTTTCCTTGCATCTCCGAGAGGATTTATTTATTGTTTAACATGTTTGAATTTAGGCCTGCTGAATGTTTGATGTCAATCATACTACTGAGGTATTTTCAGCACTACTGCATGTGAAGACCTAGTCACACCTACTGGGATTCCAGCTTTTCCATTACGCATGGAACCAGTTGAACTGGGAAACAACTTACCACAGAGAAAGCCGTTGTTATTAATGTGTTGCCGCCAAACTGGAGGCAGCTGTGAAAAAAGTCAATACTTGGACGAGATGCAGAGTTAATTGAAAATAATGCCATCGTTGATTAGATTATTTTTTTTATTAATTAGGCTATTATCTCTTGAACCATATGGTCTATCTACTAGAAACTCATGGACAATATGGACACAGATATAAAAAATTAGTACTGTATATGTTAAGAACATATAAAAAAAAAAATGTATCCTAGTATAATTTACAAAAGTTACAATAGATTTCCATAGACTACATGTTATTTATCAAATTTAGTAACAGATGTGTAGCCAGCCTAACTGAGAGACAGTGATGTAGCCAGCCTAACTGAGAGACAGTGATGTAGCCAGCCTAACTGAGAGACAGTGATGTAGCCAGCCTAACTGAGAGACAGTGATGTAGCCAGCCTAACTGAGAGACAGTGATGTAGCCAGCCTAACTGAGAGACAGTGATGTAGCCAGCCTAACTGAGAGACAGTGATGTAGCCAGCCTAACTGAGAGACAGTGGTGTAGCCAGCCTAACTGAGAGACAGTGGTGTAGCCAGCCTAACTGAGAGACAGTGATGTAGCCAGCCTAACTGAGAGACAGTGATGTAGCCAGCCTAACTGGGAGACAGTCGTGTCCAGGGCTCAGACCAGCCTAACTGAGAGACAGTGTTGTCCTTGGCTCAGACCAGCCTAACTGAGAGACAGTGTTGTCCTTGGCTCAGACCAGCCTAACTGAGAGACAGTCGTACCCAGGGCTCAGACCGGCCTAACTGAGAGACAGTGTTGTCCTTGGCGCAGACCAGCCTAACTGGGAGACAGTCGTGTCCAGGGCTCAGACCAGCCTAACTGGGAGACAGTCGTGTCCAGGGCTCAGACCAGCCTAACTGGGAGACAGTCGTATCCAGGGCTCAGACCAGCCTAACTGAGAGACAGTGGTGTAGCCAGCCTAACTGAGAGACAGCGTTGTCCTTGGCTCAGACCAGCCTAACTGAGAGACAGTCATACCCAGGGCTCAGACCGGCCTAACTGAGAGACAGTGTTGTCCAGGGCTCAGACCAGCCTAACTGGGAGACAGTCGTATCCATGGCTCAGACCAGCCTAACTGGGAGACAGTCGTGTCCAGGGCTCAGACCGGCCTAACTGGGAGACAGTCGTATCCAGGGCTCAGACCAGCCTAACTGAGAGAAAGTGGTGTAGCCAGCCTAACTGAGAGACAGTGATGTAGCCAGCCTAACTGAGAGACAGTGGTGTAGCCAGCCTGAGAGACAGTGATGTAGCCAGCCTAACTGAGAGACAGTGATGTAGCCAGCCTAACTGGGAGACAGTGATGTAGCCAGCCTAACTGAGAGACAGTGATGTAGCCAGCCTAACTGAGAGACAGTGATGTAGCCAGCCTAACTGAGAGACAGTGGTGTAGCCAGCCTAACTGAGAGACAGTGATGTAGCCAGCCTAACTGGGAGACAGTCGTGTCCAGGGCTCAGACCAGCCTAACTGAGAGACAGTCGTACCCAGGGCTCAGACCGGCCTAACTGAGAGACAGTGTTGTCCTTGGCTCAGACCAGCCTAACTGAGAGACAGTCGTACCCAGGGCTCAGACCGGCCTAACTGAGAGACAGTGTTGTCCAGGGCTTTGACCAGCCTAACTGGGAGACAGTCGTATCCAGGGCTCAGACCAGCCTAACTGGGAGACAGTCGTGTCCAGGGCTCAGACTGGCCTAACTGAGAGACAGTCGTACCCAGGGCTCAGACCAGCCTAACTGGGAGACAGTCGTATCCATGGCTCAGACCAGCCTAACTGAGAGACAGTCGTGTCCAGGGCTCAGACCAGCCTAACTGGGAGACAGTCGTATCCATGGCTCAGACCAGCCTAACTGAGAGACAGTGGTGTAGCCAGCCTAACTGAGAGACAGTGTTGTCCTTGGCGCAGACCAGCCTAACTGGGAGACAGTCGTGTCCAGGGCTCAGACCAGCCTAACTGGGAGACAGTCGTATCCAGGGCTCAGACCAGCCTAACTGGGAGACAGTCGTATCCATGGCTCAGACCAGCCTAAATGGGGGAAGCAGAAGAGAGGTGTAGGGGAAAACTGTCCCAGAATAGTTGTCATTCTGCCAACGAAAATGAAATACAGAACACGAGTCAACTGTAGAAAATATACTGAATAGTAAAGACACTCACACACACACATGCAGACGTACTCTTTCACAATCACAAAGAGAACGAAAGAGGTTTATATATTTTGGTGTTTAATTAAACTTCTTATGGCTGCAGTCCCTTTAATGGGACCGATATGACAACAGCCAGTCGAAGTGCAGGGCGCCAAATTCAAAAAACAGAAATCTCATAATTAAAATTCCTCAGACATTCATGTGTTTTATATCATTTTTAAGGTAATCTTGTTGTTAATCCCACCAAAGTGTCCGATTTCAAATAGGCTTTTCAGTGAAAGCACTACAAACGATTATGTTAGGTCACCACAAAACCACAATAATCACAGCCATTTTTTCCAGCTAAAGGTAGCTTCACAAAAACCAGAATAGAGATAAAATTAATCACTAACCTTCGATTATTTTCATCAGATGACACTCATAGGACTTCATGTTACACAATACATGCATGTTTTGTTTGATTAAATTCATATTTATATCAAAAACTCTGAGTTTACATTGAGGTGACTAGATTCACTAAATGCAAAAACATCAAGTGACTTTGCATAGCCACATCGTTTCAACGAAATACCACAGCTGCAAAGATGGCGTCAACATAAACACGAAAATACATGATAAATATTCCCTTACCTTTGATGATCTACATCAGAAAGCACACCAGGAATCCCAGGTCCACCAGAAATGTTTGTTTTGTTCGAAAAAATCCGTTATTTATGTCCAAATACCTTATTTTGTTAGTGCGTCTGGTTTACATATCCAAACGCTAATTCTGGTCAGCGTTATATCGAACAAAAACTTCAAAAAGTGATATTATCGGTCGAAGAAACATTTCAAACTGAGTACACAATCAATCATTAGGATGTTTTTAACATATAGCTTCAATAAAGTTCCAACCGGAGTATTCCTTCTTGTCTTCGTGAGCACTGGAACGTAAGTGACTCCACGAGGAAAAAGCATGATCAGAAAATGGCTGCTTGATGGACACCTGACTGATTCTGCTATCATTCTCTCCCACAACATCATAGAAGTCTCATTATAATGTATATTGATGGTTGACATCTAGTGGAACCCCTAGGCAGTCAAAATCATTAATAGCTCAAGGGGATTTCATTAAGGACTCAGGATTTTGCCTGCCAATATGAGTTCTGTTAATCTCACAGACATAATTCAAACAGTTTTAGAAACTTTAGAGTGTTTTCTATCCAATACTAATAATAATATGCAAATATTAGCAATTATGACTGAGGAACAGGCAGTTTGATATGATCACCTTTCATCCAAGCTACTCAATACTGCCCCTTCAGCCATAAGAAACCCATCTGCAATGTAGGGCAATTTTATTTTAGAGATGAACATACTGTATGGGGTGGGTCAGCTTGGGTGGGTCAGCCGGGGAGGGTCAGCCGGGGAGGGTC